>NC_080381.1:140701480-141301480 GCF_014773155.1 Arachis stenosperma | reverse complement strand
TCAGAGAGCTTTTCTTGTTCTTCAAGTAATGTACGTTGACAATCTGCCTTGGACTTCAAGTTTTGCATCACCTTTGTGATGGCCAGGTATTCAACTTCAGCTTCAATCTTCTGCAGAAAAAGGCCCTCGAGCTCGCACTCTTCCTCTGAAATATCAATGGTGCTAGCAGATTCTTCCTTAGGAGACCTACCACTATTTAGGGCGTTTTCAAGCTCAGCGATCCTGGAATCCTTCAGTGCAAGCATGCCCTGTAATCCCTCCAACTTGCTTTCCAAAATATTTACATTTTGGGTCAGGCTCAATACCTGAAGTTCCAAGGAACTTGTAGCAGTCTGCTTAGCTTCTGCTGCATCAGATTGACCAGATAAGTATGGCTTATGAAGTCCTGCATCAAGAAGTGTGGTGCCAGCAGATGCACTGCTACACTTGGTTGAGTCATCATCTGGTGAGACAACTTCAATCTCCATCTCTTTCAATTTCAGGACTTCTGCAAGTATACAAGTATATATTGGTATCAGCACTGCCATAATGCTTTCAACTTGGTTCTTCCACAGAAAATCTCTACTACAGAAAACAAAGGAATTTAAGTATAATAGTTTTTGTTTTATTTATTTATTCTTTCTTTTTTCAAAAAAGGTTCCTTATGTGAATCAACCAATCAGCATTATCAAGCACCAAAAAAAAAAAAAAAAAAACCCAACCTAGGGGAAAGCAGCAGAAACCTTTTAAGAGACTAATTTACTATTGGTTACTCTATCAATCAGCCAACACAGAGATACTACACATGCGTGCAACAGTCTCAAATCTAATACAGTTGCATTATCACATTAATAAAAAAATGTTTTGGGAGAGATGAAACTTAAACGGAGTTCAAATAAAGAGGGGGCGGGGGTGAGACCTAAGGAAACAAAAAACTGCTAATTAAGACTAATGTCAAACCCAATTTAGGAGGCAGCATGTAAACAATATCATGAAAATTTGCAATCAGTGTTTCAAAGTTTATAACGTAAAAACTTCAACAGTTGCTATAAGTTGAAATACAATTTTCTTTCACGAATGAAAATCCTTTCTGCAATGAGTCCCTAAAAAAGTAGGGACCTGATGGAACCAAAGGGAACTGGTTGAACAAAAACGACCGAACAAGTTAGCCTGGTTGGCAAAATAAAAAAGAATTGATTTTAATGCACGATCAGAGTTTAATAATTTTATACGAACATCCAACCAAATATTCTGAAAGAAGTTTTTGGGTAAAGAAGCAAGGAAGGGAGAGAAAGAGTTGATATGGGGCTATGGGTATATTTCGAAAATTAAAGTATTTGACAGGGGCAATTTTGATATTTCAATTTTGAATGCCAAATTTATGAGAATGGAATTGCAATACAGACCTATTTTGGTCTGATTTAGTTTAGGCTTCAATGTGGGAATTAGAATTCTCGCAAGAATTGAAATTCATGTTGTTGTGTTCCAAACTATCAAAATGAATTCAATTCTCATGGTGTTTCAAACACAATGCTATACTAACAATGCATCAAAATTCATACCAATAAAAAGCTTAAAAACATAAGATTTAAATTGATATCAGGATCAAACCAAACCAAACCAAACCAAACAACTTTATAATTCAGTTCAAGGACTGGTACCGATAATGTTAGTAGCTATATTTACTTGCAATTTGAATATAGGAGCAGAATTCAATGGACAAGAAGACAGCTAATTAGCTGATATCTTATCTCACGTAATTTTCATGAGAATTATAAAACTAATAAATACAGCAGTCTAGTTGCATAAAAGATTCACCCATAAAAGAAGTTCAACTTATCAAGAAGAAAGAGGACAAACCTTCTTCAAGTGCTTCCTGGATAGCCTGAAGGCTACTTATAGACCCAATTAAGGGATCTTCATCGGTTGAAGAATGGTTGTTCACACTTTTTTCTTCTGTAGCATCCCATGACGAATTTGTAGCTATGTTCTCTTCATCTTCACCCATGTTTTTGTTGCCACACCTGCTTTGAACACCCCCAGAGAAATGTTCATTGGCGTGAACGCCTTCACTAGTATTAACATCATCCTGACCAGTGGGCCTACCACTATGTTCTCCATAACCATTACTAGTAACTGTAAAGTAGCCTTGCTTAAAGTTGGAGCTTCTTGAATCGGATTCCACACTAGAAACAGAATTTTCCTTTTCCATTTTGACTTTTCCACCTCCTCCGGGTTTCTTATTGCTTTCGACCCTTGCATTTCCTTGTTGAACCCGTTGAGTCAAGTTGGCTAAATTCTTTAAATTAACATTCTTGCTTCGGCTCTTTTCATACTTCAACTTGGGCTCACTAGCTGCCGTTGAAGACTTGCTACTGCGATCCTCGCTATTCTCCGAATCAGTCCCAACAGCAAAACCAGAGCCAACTGCATATCTAGAATCAGGACTAGAACCAGGGATCGAATAGACATCAGAAAACCCAGGATTTTCAAACATATTTGGAGACCCATCACTCTTTTCCTTAACATCACGCATTTCATTCAAATTGTTACCGCCAGACAAGCCCCTCTTGAGGACTTTACTTGAATCCACACTCACATTCGGATCCTTAACAACGTTCCTCCTAATTCTCCTCCATTTCCTCAATCCAAACCCCTTTGTTGGCGTCACTTTGGGATTCACAGCTTCTTCACAAGCCACTTGGACAACCGTTCCCGGTTGATCCGCTTTCTCAGTGTTAGCATCAGAATTTCCATCACCGAATCCAGAGGAACCTTCATCCTTAGTCCCGTTCTCAATTCCATCATGAGTCACTTCATTTTCTTCCACAGATTCACTTCCCAAATCCATAACCAATTCCAATCCTTCCGCTAAATCTGATCGTAAAGATCAAACCATATTTAGGCCCATGAATTAATTGCAATTGCAACAGTTGCAATTGAAGCTATAAATCAAATTAATATGTCGAACTATACAACGAGTGAAATGAAAAAGGAGTGCACATATCCAAAAGAGAAAAAGTAGATTTTATTTTTGGGACAGAAATGAAAAAGGAAAAAAAAAGGAGTATGAAAAGGTGGAACGAGTGTAATAGAGAGAAAGAAAATACGATCTATGATTTAGAGTAATTACCTTCATAAATGATGCCCTGGCAATGGGCATGGAAACCCTAAAATTTGGGACTTTGATGGATTTGCAGTTTTATAGGCAGAGAAAGGGATCAAGAACGCGAATGGAAATTACAATGATACATCATACATATACATACAAGACTGTTTTGCAATAATAATAATAATAATAATAACACAAATTGTAAAGACAGATACTATTGGATAGGGAACGTGGGCCAGATGGAGTTGTAACCCGCTCTCTCATCATACCATGTGCCACTGCTCACCACCTCATTCATCAACTCTTTCTATGTGTATCTCTCTTCATTCCGTGGTAATTTTGTAATTTATGTCATGTGTAATAGTTCAACTTTTACCGTCTTATGTTACTTTTTCAATTTATTAATCTCCTAGTTTTTTTCATGCTTCTGCCTTCACTATGTCTTTTTTTTTGTTTGTCAGAACCTTCGCTATATCTTGATTCATATTTCATACCTTTGTTTGGAGGTGGAGTAAACGAGACTCCGGATCCAATCCAGTCCATGGAGATGGGTCTATTTTCCTTTTCGGCCCAACCAGCCCATCTTTTTTTTTTCTATTTTGTCCAACCAATTAACTAGTACATCAAGAAAAGGTTATTCACTTTTTTCCCCAAACATGTCGAAAGGTACTTTAAGTGAAACCGTATACTACTATAACAGTAACACTGCAGTTATAGAGAGAAAGATCTTTGAACAAGACAAAATGGTGGTACTTTTATTATTTGTTTATTTGATGGAACGAGATGTGAAGTAGCGTTATATTAAATTTCTAAATCCCTCACCTTGTATTGTGAAGATATAGAATCATCTCGTCCTTCTCTTTACGGGCTGCTTTCTTTAATTGATTTGTAAATTCTCCTTTTTAAGATTTTATTTCTTTTCGTAATGTTTTCAAAGTTATGCTTAATGAGTTAGTAAGAGGATGGTTTACTGGTGAATGTGACATGTATAGTTGGACAGTGTGGTTCAGGTGGACTGGTCTTTGGTACAATTTTCGGTGCAAGTGATTTAAATTTGTGTCAGAAGATTGCGCAGATAGATGCTCCACACAACACTATCACTGTGCATACACTTCTTAAAAAGCTGTACTAAATGTCTAAATCTCACTAAATTATTACTAAATGATATTCACTATACAATAAAAGTGAAACAAAATTATTCAAATATCATCCTTAATTACTATCTGTGGAGTCTTTAGCCCCATTAAATGTATGTTTTTATTAATTTTAGGCGAATAGTGTAATAAACTATAGCAAAGTAATATTACTTATTAGTATTAGTATTGAAATGCGACACCATACTTGCTTTTCGTTTTTGGTAGAAGCACCATACTTGCTTTCATGTGATTTTAATATTATATGTCACATTTATTTTATGTTCATTTCAAACCTTGGAGAATCAACCTGCACGTTAGATTCCCTGCACCACTACTTGATAATTTCTTATGAAGGAGAGAGAGAGAGAGAGAGAGAGAGAGAGAGAGGGAAGCCATGAAGGTGAAGAGTGGTGAGGTAATATGAATGGTTTTCCATCATATCAAGGGCATGTCTTGTAGCTTCATATTATTAGCGAGGAGTGTGAGTGTGAGTCTGTGTGCAGCACATGAAGATTGCAGAGGTCTTTACTATCTCTCCTCACATTGCATTCATCTTTTGGTAGGGTCTATGCTCAGAGAGACAGTGCTTAAGTATTTATGTGGTTGCAGTAAATAATTGCCCCCCGCTTGAAGAGATGAACTTAATTCAAATGCCCCAGTCTCAATCTCAAGAGCAATAGAGAGAACAAGGGATCTATCTCTATCTAGCACTGCACTTTCTTAGCCATATTTCATGGGAAGTGAAAGAGAAGAAGAAGACAACTCAGCCACCAATCCCACAACAATCTCTAGCACGCTAACAATCAAGATTTCAAGCAGCAGCAGCAAGAAGCAAGGTGAAGAGACTACAGAGAATTCAAATTTACCATCACCAAACATAAAGAACTCCACAGAATCATCACCTTATGGTTCTCCTCTTGTGTCTCCACCTTCATCAGCATTTGTTTCGGCGTTGCAATCCCCCTATATATCTCCAAGGGCCATAACCCCAGATGATTCTCACTTGGAAAAACCACCACCACCAACAGCAACAGCAACAGCAACAACCACCACCACCACCCATCCTTCGACCCCAGAAGACGTGCCAAGCAGTTCCTACACTCCCCCTTCTGATCAGTATGAGTTTTCCGATGACAATGCTGACACGAATCTCAAGTTTGTGACATGTGTTCCCATCCCTGAAGCAGCTGATCCACGCATCTCATTCTCATTTCCGGTCCCTAGAGTTTCCTTTGCAAAAGGCTCTGTTTCCCCTGCTTCCAATGCCAAACTCAGAAGCTGTGATGTTTACATTGGCTTCCATGGCCAAAATCCCAAACTCCTGCGCTTCTGCAAGTGGCTCAAGTCCGACCTCGAGCTTCAGGGAATCGATTGCTTGCTTGCTGATAGAGCCAAGTACACCGATAGCCAGAGCCATGAGATTGCTGATAGAGTCATTTGCTCAGTGTCATTCGGGTTGGTGGTCGTCTCAAGTGGCAGCTTCCTCAACCATCTGAGCATGGAGGAGGTTAGATTCTTTGCTCAAAAGAAGAACTTGATTCCTCTCTTGTTTGACACAGGACCTGCTGAGATCATGGATCTTCTTAACTGCAACTCAATTGACAAAGAATGTAGAGAGGCCATCGATGGACTCATGAGGTGCAACGAATTCAATCTAGGGGCCCATGATGGTAATTGGAGAAGCTGCATATCAAAAACTACAGGTATTTTAAGGGCAAGGCTTGGTAGGATGAATGGTGACCAGAGAGACAATATGCAAGGATTTGAGAATCTACCTTTTCCAAGGAACCAATACTTTGTTGGCAGGGAGAAGGAGATTATGGAGATTGAAGGTCTCTTTTTCGGACGAGGGAATTGCGTGGAACAAGTCCAAGATCATTGTATGCCATTCAACAAAGGAGAAGCTAGTGGAAGTGGACAATCTGAAGGCCTTGCAGACGAGGAAAGTGAACCGGTTATGCGCAAAGGTAGGAGATATATTAGTCTAGAGATGGGGAAGAGCAAAGAACCAACCTTAGAGGCTTGGGTTGAACCACTCATAGGAAACAATTCATTGAAGAGGTTGAAGCATAAGAAGTCAAAGAGTGGAAACTTCAAAAGCTTGTGTAGTAGTGTGATTTGCATCACTGGAGTTTCTGGTATAGGGAAATCTGAGTTGGCACTGGAATATTCTCACAGATATCACCAGAGATACAAAATGGTGTTGTGGGTTGGTGGTGAAGCTCGGTATCTCAGGCAGAACATATTGAACTTGTCCCTCAATTTGGGCTTGGATGTTGGTGCTGATTCTGAGATGGAAAGGGGTCGAATTCGCAGCTTTGAGGAGCAAGAATTAGAAGCATTCAAGAGGATCAAGAGGGAATTGTTTGGTGAGACACCTTACTTGCTAATAATAGACAATCTTGAGACTGAAGAGGAATGGTGGGAAGGAAAGGATATATATGACTTGATACCAAGAAACACAGGAGGGACTCATGTGATCATTACTACAAGGCTGTCCAAAGTTAACAGCTACGATACTATTCAGCTTCCACCACTGCCATTATCCGAAGCAATGATTCTGATAAAAGGAAGAAAAAGGAGGGAGTATCCAGCAGATGAGGTAGAATTCCTTGAAAAATTCAATGAGAAGCTTGGACGGTCGAGCTTTGGTTTGTGGGTGATTGGTTCGATGTTATCTGAACTTGCAATTTCCCCCTCTGCACTGTTTGAGGCCATTAACCAAATGCCACTAAGTGGAGATTCAAACTCATGCTATATGAGCATTGCAGAAGAGCAATGGTGCAAAAGCAATCCTTTCCTCATGAAGAGCCTCCTTTTCTGTGTAGGAACCTTGGAGAAAACAAAAGCAAAAGGGAAGCTGCTAGCAATGAGAATGCTTCTTGTTGGCGGTTGGTTTTCTCCCGCTCCCATTTCAGCAAGTCTTTTGGTCAATGCAGCAAAGAGTATTCCTGCTGTTGAAAATCATCTCCAAAAGTGGACCAAAATTCTGAGCCTAACATCAGGTTGTTTATCATCACGGACGTGGAAAAATGATGAAGATTCAGCAATGCTTCTGGTGAAAATGGGACTGGCTCGAATGGCTAACCAACATGATGGATGTTGTTGGCTCCAGTTCCATCCCATAACACAGGCATTCGCCAAAAGCAGAGGCGGTTTGCAATATGCCAAGGCTGCATTTGAAGGAGTAAGAAAAATGGGTAACCATGTAAACTCAGGTCATCTGTGGTCATCAGCATTTCTAGTGTTTGGATTCAAATCGGAGCCGCCGATTGTGCAGCTAAAAGCAATTGACCTGGTTCTGTATATCAAAAGAACAGCTCTGCCCCTGGCAATCCAGGCATTTACCACTTTCTCAAGGTGCAATTCAGCTTTGGAGCTCTTGAAGGTGTGCACCAATGCATTGGAGGAGGTTGAGAAGTCGTTTGTGTCTCAAATCCAAGATTGGTCCCATGATTCGATTTGTTGGAAGAGGAGGATGCTGCAAAGAAGCCAAAAAGTGGATGAATATGTGTGGCAGGATGTGACGTTGTTGAAGGCAACATTGCTGGAGACAAGAGCAAAGTTGCTTGCAAGAGGGGGCCATCTAGACAGTGGCAAGGAGCTATGCAGAACATGCATCAGCATCAGAACTGTGATGCTTGGCCATAACCATGCACAGACCTTGGCTGCTCAAGACACATTGGCAAGATTGGTGAGAATGAGGACCAAGATATAAGAATCACTTCTACTGGACTTGTCAATTCTCATGAGTCAGTGTCCTTTACTGTAATTTTGGTGGTCATATCACCATTCAGAATTTTACTAGATATCTTAGTATGTTGCTGCACTTCTGTTCCAATTTTGTTATTCTACTGCTAAACTTGATAAAGTACCAATAAAGCTGATTTTGGAGAAAACACTTCTTTGGCAACTTGGAAGGCACTCATTGACTGCCCATTTTTCGCGTTTGTTCTAAAGCAATTATTATTACTTTCCTTTTCAATAAAGTCCAATCTGAATATTATGGATACGCATTAAAGAAGTGGAAGTACTTGGAAAAATTTGTATTTGACAAAACGAAATCCAGTTATTTACTCAATTATAGAATATCATATATCATGTAAGGTTGTAGGAAACTATGGTCATAACTCATAACTCAACGCTTTCACCAATTACGACTTGTATTACAAGTAAAATACCACCAAGACCTTAGAGTGGTGATACTCCAACAAAGGCGAGAAATTATAAACATTAGAACACGATATAAGTTACATATGATATTCGAAGTGACCATTTGTAATAGGATTCACAATACTCTTAGAATGTCAATTCCCTACTGATGACCAAGTACGTAATGGAATAGAATATTTAACTTTTCTAGTAACTGTCAAATAATCTTCAGGCCAGATGCAGAGACATCAGAAAGAGTTTACAGAAAATTACACAGAATAGAATTCAGCTTACAAAATGAAAACTTAATTTCACTTTTACGTAAAGCTATTGACTTCATTGACGACCCTGTTGAATATTGTGGAGCACATCGGATCAAAACGGTTTCTGATAATCTTGTGGTGGTGGCTGCTCCCACGGCCGCAAAAATCCTATACAAAAATGCAAATTAGTTTAGGTACCAAGGACGTAGGAACAGCAGGAGAGGATTCTGCAGAATAAACCTTTATATCTTGTTTTATAAAATCTAGAAGTTGACGCATCACATAAAAGTTGCAGTAAATCAATTACTTTAACCTTGGTTATTGACTCTGGGTTTTGTAGGTCGCAATCCGGATACAAATGTTCATGCACACGCCTATCACTCTATCCAGCTATATTTCAATGCACCGATACCCCTATCCCACTTCACTCACAAAGATCATGCTGCAGAGATACTTATCTGATCTTACTTAAATCTTACAAAATCTAAGAATTTCCCATTACAATTGGTAAAACTACACATTTGCTCTGATCAGAAACCTGTCAGAGAGAGAATCAGCAGCAAGATGCCTAATAAAGGACAAAGAAGAGACAGGCAGCTAGAGAATAATAACACACTCCGTAGCATAGCCAGATAGGTAATGCCAGGATTGGCCAAAATCTAGTGCTAAATTGAATATTTCCCATTAGCTTGTCTTGTTCTTCATCCTAAGCTTTTGTATCAACTCAGGAAAGTAATGTCTCAGTAAGACCATTTGCCCCAAACAGCTCAAATCTAACCAAATTAAAAAAAGAAAAAAGCAATAATAAATCTAAATGACCAATTCAACTGTTAGGGTATAGATTTTTAAGTGTCACACACAAATATTGGGTGACACGGCTGACATCTGTGGCAGAAAATTGAGTGACTTGGTTGGTTCAGAGGTGGAAATCTGAAAGGCAGGGTTAATCAAAGGAACCACACTTGGGTTGATGTGGTTCCAAGCAAACATGGTAGGAATGCATGGCTAAAGAGCATAGAGGGGGAGACCACTGAACATGCGAAGAAGACATGTTTAATCTCCCCTTCTCCCACACCCTTCAAAAAAGAAATCTCCCAAGTCCTAGCAAAATATAGAGAGAAAAGGATCTAGGAGAACCCATATGCAGAAGGTTTTAACATCGGGCATCACAGTGTTATTAACAATAGGGAAAAGGCTATGTGTGTTCCATTTTCGAGAACATAGCATATAGACAGTTATGATCTCGGCCATGTCAAAAGTAACGGAAAGTAGTAGAGCATTAACTAGCTATTCACCCATAATTGCATCATTGAAATTCAACTTACACAAATTACAGGAATTTTTAACACAAAAAGAAAATGAACTATTAGCTATTACTAAAAAAATGCAGCATACCTAGTGGTAGTGGTATCTCTCCCAGTGACATATATATGGAATCATCCTCGGCAAGTGTTCCCTGAAATGAAAATCAAATAAAACATGACGTAATCGTCAAGTCTACAAAAAGTTATATTAAATAAAGCATGTATTTTTAAGTCCATAATAATCTGAGACTACCATTGGCACGGTTCCGTTATGAAGGCCCATTTCATTGTGAACAGAATTTATGTCGGTCGATACTGAAGAACAGTTTGGAAAATCCGCCCCAAGCAATTCTGATAGCATTAGCCCGTAACCATCCTGAACATCATGTATATCAGCAGTACTTGGAGCATGGTTAGAGAAACCCTCAAGGCCTGAAAACATAGCCTCTGACCTGTGTATTTGAATGACAACGGATTAGTAAGAGAGCTGCAAGGTAAATAAAGAATCTTTAAAACCATATGATCCATCCAATGTTTTCACCAAGAAGAAATGATGAAAACTAGATCAATTAGGTCCTTATTGAAAGTGCTATAACTTGGATATAGAATAGAAACATCCAACAAGGTAGACATCAATCTTGAAAAAGAAATTTTTTTGGGGGGGAGGGGGGGGGGGGGTGCAAAAACATACTTTCTCTCCATATTGTCGATTGGCTTTTCTTCTTGAGTGGAATCACATTCTAGATCAATTACTTCAATCTCTTTGCCAGTTGTTGATTGAGTACTGAATTTGCCAGGTATACTAGTGCGACTCACGGTCAGATCTATATCAACTGGTACAGCTTTCTTAGTTTCAGAAACAGGGGGGTAAATAAGAATTGGATGATTAGCTTGATTTTCATGGACTTCAGACGCTTCCATGAGATTAAGATCACAAGTTCTAAACGAACTTGGCAACGATTGTTTCTCCTCTGAACAATGAAGAATCGATCTATCACCAACTTCTGTGAACTGTGAAGTAGTCATCAGGCTTCCCTGATCAGAGGTCATAGCCACTTTGTCAAGATGTGAAAGATCATCTTCCTCAGTGATCTCTTTCATTCCAATTGTGTTGATGGTTTCAAAGTAACCCTCAGTCCTTGGGGGAAGTGATGGCAACCACTCTTTCACTCTTTTGCTTTCCTCTCTCAAATCATCAACTTCAGCAACACGTTTTTCACCTCTTTCCTCGGACATTGAACCGCAACTTCCATGGTCCAATAGAGTTGCACTAGGTTCACGGTTATTATCATGCATATAACCTAAATCTTGTCCAGAATCAGTTCCAATAGATTGATCTACCTCAGCATTACATGCAGTATCTAATTCTTTCAAATCCTCATCAACATCATCATGATCAGGTTCTACATTGGACATGTTTGATTCAAGATGTTCCGAGGCATTAGCCACGTCAGATAGTAAATCACCTGAGGAGGAGACTTTGACAGACACATTTTCAGCCAATACTTGAGGTCCTTGAAGATCCCCTGCATCATGAGTGTCTTCATCTCCAACATTCTGTTGCGGATTACCCTTCAAATTCTTGTGTCCACGCAAAGAGCGAGGCTTGGTAGGCACCTTAATAAATTTGAATAGTGAGAGCAAATCAGTAATAGGTTCATTACTCTCCTGATCACTGGACTGAACAGATAAATTCTTTGAGCCGCCGGATTTCTCGGTATCATCATCGTCAGCAGTGCCATCCTTGACATCCATAACTCCGGCACTTGCATTCTCCATTGCAACCTCCACATCCACATCGCTTTTATCTTTTCCATCAGCAGAAGAAGTTTGTTTCAAGTCCATGGATTCCCCAGAAAGCATATCATTGTCTCCTTCAGCATGCAAAGTATCTCCAGTCTCGGTGCTTGGCACGGTGTCATTGGAATCGGATTTTGGTTTATCAACATCAGCAGCAACACCAATTTGGTGGGGGCGGTGCTGTTGCTGATTCAGGTCCTCATCTTTGTGTCTACTAAAACTGTCATCAGCATCATCATTATCCTTACGTTCAGGGGTATACCTAGACCTATCAGACCATGACCCATTCCTCCTAAATTCTCTACCGCCCCAATCCAAACCATTTCCCCTGAAACTTCCTCTCCTCCTGCTACCTTTCTGCCCAAAATCATCAAACCCCATCTTCCTCCTCCCAGATGGAATATCAGTTGCCACCGTATTCCCTAGCCGCGCAAGAGCAGAGGTCCGGCCACCTCCCTCGACCGGAAATTCGCCGCCCCCAGCACCGCCACCGTGCTTCTTGAAACTGTTATTTTGTTGCCACTTGAAGGAGAGCGCATTGGGGGGCAGCAGCCCCTGAGAGACCAAATACTCCGCAGCAAGACGACCAGCTTCGACGAAGATGTCTCCGCCAGCGAGGAGGGCAACTCTGCGGGAGGAGGAGGAGGTGGAGGGAGGCGGAGGGGGTGCTGGAGGAGGAGGGTGAGAGAAGGGTTTTGGGTTGGGATGGGGTCTTGAGAAGGAGGAATCCCGGTTGAGATGGCGGTAATCGGAGGTGGCATAGAAGCCTCGGGGGCTGCGCTGGCGAGGGTGCATCTCTGTTGGTGGATCGGTGAGTCAACTCAGTTCAGCTCAGCTCTCAGCTCAGCTGAATTTGTTGATCAAAGCAAAACATGCAATATATATAATAATAATATGCTGGTGCGACATAAGTGGAGACACCAGATGATTGTAATGAAAAGGTAGAAGAAGGAGAAGGGGATCAGCCTAATCTAATAATTCTAATGGTAATTAGTAATTAGGTTTAGGGGAAGGAAGATGCAGAGAGAGAGAGAGAGAGACTCGTGAATCTTGCCAATTTACGATGTGATTTCATTTAGCGACATCGAATCTAATCGAATCGATGAGCTGAGTTGAGTCCAGAATGAAGAAGGAAGAAGAAGAAGAAGCAAACATCTAACTGAAACAGGCAACAGCTTTGTGTGTTGTTGCACTTTTGCCTCCTTCCACTGCAGCTCCACTACCCACATCATGCCATTTTTTTTCTTTCCTTTTTTCCTTTTTTTGGGCTAAATTTTCCCTCTCTTGTTTAATTGTTAGGATTAAGTATTAACTTGTTATTAACACTTTAATCATTTTCTAATCGCCTTTAAAAAATTAGCTAAGCACCATTTTGATCGTTACATTTTTGTGTGTTTTGTGGGGGGGGGGGGGGGGGGGGGGGAGGATAATGTATAAAAATAAAAAACAAATTAACTAAAATAATCATAAAAATATAATTTTATTCGACGCTGAGTAAAATTATTTTTTAAAATTATATGTACATAAAAAAATTAGTTATTAATTAATTATTATATAAATACATGTTATTTTATATTTTTAATATATAATTTGTGTGTTTATATTTTAATATATATTTTATATTATTAATTAATTTTTTATATACATTTTGGATTATTATGATTGTAATTTTTATTTATTTGAGATAATATTTAATTTGATTTCTAAAATTTGAAGTTAAATTTAATTTAACCTTTAAAATTTTAATGCACTCAAATTGGATTTTGAAATTTGTAATTATAATTTGCATTAATTCTTATGCTAATTTTTATTAATAATATATTGATTTGAAATATTAACTCAAATTGGATTTTGAAATTTGTAATTATAATTTGCATTAATTCTTATGCTAATTTTTGTTAATAATATATTGATTTGAAATATTAACTTGTTGTGGTTTGGATTCTTCGTTTAAATTTCATATAATTTAAGATCTATTAAAATTTTTAGAAACTTAACTACTACTTTTAGAGTTTCGAATTTTTTAAATTGAACTTATTATTGTCATCTTTATAGAGATGTTTGAGAGCCAATTAAACTTATACAATGTCTAATAAATTTCAATGAAAAATCTAAATATTGACAAGTTAATGTACAAAATTAACAGGTCGTTCGTAAAAATTAATTTAAGGACTAACACAAATTATTATTATAAATTTTAGAATTCAAATTGAGTTAAATTGAATATTAACTCTTTTGTATATGAGAGATCAAATATTAAATATTGATTATATGTATACAGTTAATTTGTCACATAAGTATTTAATGTATACAGTTAATTATTAAAACCAAATATTTAAAATACAAAATAAGTTGAATTATACTCCATCAAAATGAAAAATTATTGAGACCAGTAATTTTTAATTATTATTTTATTAGTATAGATATTAATTTATATATAAATTTTAAAAAATATGAGTGTAAACGATATTAATTTATATGTGTAAATTCTATTGAATATAAGTAAAAATTATATATTTTTTTGTGTGTAAAATTTTTATAAATATGAGTGTAAAATTATTACTGACTAAATATTAATTAAAAATTATAATATTTATTAATTATATAATATTATTCTAAAAATATTTTTAATACAAAAATTTAATTAGACGATTGTATACAATTTTTTAGACTCTTAGCATTCAATAAATAATTTTTAAAGTATATGGATATAAAGGAAAAGGGTCCAAAACTTGAATTTGCAATATTTTTAAGGGGATGAGTGGAAAACAATCAAAAGTTCAAAACATATTGACATAGACAGGAAAGTGGAAAACATATTTTTAAGGGGTTTTCTGTAAATTTTGACAAATAGAAATGGGTGCTTGTAATTTCGTTTGACCAAAACACGTTTTGGGTGTTCATATTTGTGAAAAGAGAAAAACGCAGGGTGGAGGAGGTGGTGGGAAGTAAAGAAGAAGCAATAAGAAGTGCCACTTTGATTTCATTTGATTCGATTGGAGCCTAAGTCACTTTGCATTTAGGAATTAGGAGCAACGTTCTTAACACTATTCTCTCTCTTACGTTTCACCTTCCTCGCTCGCTTTCGCCATTTGATTCATGAGATAGCGACGCCACAAGGCCCATTGGAATCATCATCATCCCTTGATTGTATCTTCCAAAAATTACAAAAATTTTGAGAATTGGGATTTCAAATTCGGGATTCATTGAAGCGGTGTGTTTTCAATTTGGATGTTGGGTTTTGGGATTCAAGCCGATTTTCATTGATGGGTTTTTGAAGGAATCTGGGTAAGTTTTCGATGTCCGAGAGCGATCAGAACCGCCTTCTGGGGCTTCCACAAGATGCGGAGCGCGATGTGGAAGCTCAAGTATCGGAACGCTCAGTCGTCGTTAATGGAGGTGGTGGCAGCGGTGGCAGAGGAGGGTTCAGGGATATTCTTAGGCTGTCGGGTCACCGACACAGTTTCAAGCGTCTTGAGAAAGATGTAGATAGAGATAGAGATAGAGATAGAGATGGAGATAGAAGGGATCACCACAATCTTCATAATCACCACTCTCATTTGGATCTTCATGGTGATGAAGATGTCCTTACCGACAGTGCACCTCCAGAATGGGCTTTGCTTCTCATTGGTTGCCTCCTTGGCCTCGCCACCGGCCTCTTCGTTGCTGCTTTCAATAAAGGAGTATGCACCCCCCCCCCCCTCCTCTTTCTCTCTCTGTTTTGCTCTCTAATAAGTAATATATCGAGCTGCTTGCTTTGATGGATTATTCGGACTTGTCCTAATGGCTGGTCGCAATTTTTTTTTTTTAAAATAAGGTAGGTTCACATAATTGATCTAGATTCTAAGATCAACAAGGTTTTATCATGTTTAGGATGCGAGAATCTTGATCTCAATGGCTAGAAACTACGATGTTTAGGATAGATAGTTAGAAAGATTAACACTGCTGAGATCCAGATCATGTTTAAACTTGTTGAATATAATATTATGAATTTAATCTGATGGTATGTAATCATGCTGTCTGCCGGATGCTATGCTTTTACTGGTCGGGTGCGGTGCTGCCAAAATATTTAAATATTTCTCTAATATCAGTAAGTAGAAGTGCTGTTTCAATGGTTACAAGGTGGGCTGGTTTAGGAATTAGATAAACCAGGGTCTGTTTTATGGTTATCTTGTATGGCATTGAAGATGAAGTTATAAGAGTCATGAATTTTTCTACCAAAGAGAACGGCATCTTGTTGGGTGTGTATCCTTTCACTGCCGCAGCTTCTTGATATATAGCTACTCTTGGCTGTTTCCTCTTGCATGCTTGTCAGTCTGCCTCTGCATCGGCTAAGGTTCATGTGATGTATCCATGAGCCCACTATCATTGACATAAAAAGAAATATGATATGCTAGAGCTTTGCCATTTTCTACTCTGAACAAATTATTAACAGTAGAGGAGACCAAAATCACAAGTGCTCTTTTTTTTATTATTATTGTTTCAATCTCGTCAACAGCTATGGCTTATATAAGTCTTCCTATTGCTGTATTCATTTTATATCTTCTGTGTTACTCCTGTGAGACTCTGAAATTATTGAAGGTATTATCTCTTGGGAATTTGGGCATTAATAAATTTGCTGTCATGGTTGTCAGGCCATCTTTGATGCCTGTTTTTGTAATGTTGTAGTATTGTCATACTGACCTTCTGAAATCATTTGGTTTTGTGGTATCTAGCCATCTATATTCTATTTTTAGACTGGGTTCTTTACCGGCCAATTGTGGAATTCAAATGATCTGATATGTGCTGCTATGTGCTCATTTAGGTGCATCTAATACATGAATGGGCCTGGGCGGGTACTCCAAATGAGGGTGCTGCTTGGCTTCGTTTGCAGAGACTGGCTGATACATGGCATCGGATCCTTTTGATACCTGTCTTTGGAGGAGTCATTGTTGGCATGATGCATGGTTTACTGGAAATACTGGACCAAATAAATCAGTCCACTTCCTCCCAAAGGCAAGGTTTTGATTTGCTCTCTGGAGTATTTCCCACAATAAAGGCTCTCCAAGCTGCAGTCACTTTAGGTACTGGCTGTTCTTTGGGTCCTGAAGGTCCTAGTGTTGATATTGGAAAGTCATGTGCCAATGGATTCTCATTAATGATGGAAAATAACAGAGAAAGAAGAATAGCACTTATTGCAGCTGGTGCGGCAGCTGGAATTTCTTCAGGTAGCCTGGCAATCTTGTTAAAATCACTTTGTGAATCTCATTTAATGCCTATACATTTCATATTCTGCTCGTTTGAGCCTTGTTGAACTTTTTAATCACGATTTAACAACCAAAAAATTTGTTTAAAGCACAAACTTCTTATGGGTGTTCACATTATTCATGATTGGGAAGATAAACATAAGGACAATAAATTCTCAAGAATTTGAATTGAGAATTGAGTCCCTGGACAATTTTCTTTTATCCATATCTGGGCACCTAACTTTACTGGATAATGTGATCAATCAACCCTGTGTTTTGTTTCTAATTATGTTTGGTTTAAGAGTAAGGACTGATTGGCAGCATCTGCATTTTTCTTTTGATTTCTATATATTGGTTATTTTAGCTTTCAATTTTTCTTTCTTCAGGATTTAATGCTGCAGTTGCTGGTTGTTTCTTCGCCATTGAAACAGTCCTGAGGCCTCTTCGTGCAGAAAACTCTCCCCCATTTACAACTGCCATGATTATATTGGCTTCTGTTATCTCCTCCACTGTATCAAACGTTTTACTAGGAACCCACTCAGCTTTTACGGTACCTGCGTATGATTTGAAATCTGCTGCTGGTACTCTCCTTTACCTTGCTGTTTTTGTTATATACAGTTTATGTTTGTGACCATATTGTCTTTGTGCATCTATCATATTTGTTTTGATATGATGGAAAACGTCTCATACATATATATATATATATACACACGGATAACAAAGTTTATTAGAATTAGAATAGAAGATAATACACAACAGGGGATAACCATCCTTGCATAGATAAAAAAGAAAACGTCTCTCTTATTCTTTATCCCACCAAAGAGGTAACCACAAGAAGTTATCCTGCAAAACTCTGTCATTCCTCCCCAACCATTAACACCAAACAACAGCATTGCATGCACACTGCCAAAAATCATTGCCTTTCTTGAATGAAGTCTTAATTATGAAGTACATGTCTGATACTTCTTCATGATGTTGCTTGCAGAGCTACCTTTATACCTGATATTGGGAATGCTGTGTGGTGTTGTAAGTGTGGCCATGACTCGTTTGGTTGATTGGTTCACTGAATTGTTTGAGTTGATCCAGGAAAAGTTTGGCCTTCCTTTCGTGGTCTGTCCTGCTTTAGGCGGTTTAGGAGCTGGGATCATTGCTCTTAAATATCCTGGAATATTGTATTGGGGTTTCACAAATGTGGAAGAAATTCTCCATACTGGAACTAGTGCTTCAGCTCCTGGAATATGGCTCCTGACTCAATTGGCAGCTGCTAAGGTTATTGCAACAACTCTTTGCAAGGGCTCTGGGCTAGTAGGTGGTCTCTATGCGCCAAGTTTAATGATTGGTTCTGCAGTTGGTGCCGTATTTGGAGGCGTTGCGGCAGAAGTTATCAATTCAGCAATCCCTGGAAATGCTGCTGTGGCCCAACCCCAGGCATATGCTCTTGTAAGTTGACTTTGCTGTGCAGTATCTATATTGTATAAATGTCACTGATGACATCAAGCTTTGTTGATGTAAGCTCATATAATTACACGTTTTTTTTAATTTCTATCACAGGTTGGAATGGCCGCTACATTAGCATCTGTCTGTTCTGTCCCGTTGACTTCAGTTCTACTGCTGTTTGAACTGACCAAAGATTATAGAATACTGCTTCCTCTCATGGTAATTCTTCAATAAAATTCTTACCCGAAATTACATGATAGTGATAATAAATTGCTCACTTAGTTACATGTGCAGTTTTCTGCTGTTCTTCTATTCTTATGTTTAACAAAATGAAAAATTTGCAAACTGCATTCTTTTACCTCGACTGAACAAGAGAAGATGTTTGGTATATTCTTACATGCTCATTTTCTCATTGGTTGTTTCCCTGTATCTTATGTTAAAGCAAGGCAGAAGAAAATTCTTTCTCTATGGCATAATATTTTATTGATTTTACATAATATTTTTATTATAAAGGGAGTACTTTGTCCTATTGTAATTCTTATTGATTACAGTTGTCATACTGTGTTACTGTAAACTTTGTACCTAGGGGGCTGTTGGATTAGCAATATGGGTTCCCTCTGTGACAAACCGGAAGAAGGAAATTGACAACAAATCTGATACAAGAAACTCACCTAAAGGATATTCTCCAGTTTCACCTGCTGATGAAAATGAAGGTAACTGGAGACAGGCAAATGCTGCTGATGGTTTAGAACTCTCTGTTGTTGGTGATGCTGCTGATCATGAAGCAATTGACGAGGAACTTCATCTCGAAAATCTTAAGGTTGATAAAAGCTTTTAATCAATAAAAATAATCCTTCTCTTGTTAACTCTCCAGCAGAATGCTGACATGTGATCCTTTTTTTTGTCCATCAACTTTATGCCTTCATTAATGTCATTATTGCTCTTTTCAGGTTTCTCAGGCCATGTCTGACAGCTATCTGAAGGTTTCATCATCTGCAACCCTGAAAGATGCAATCCAATGCATTCATGATGGCCACCAGAACTGTGTGCTAGTGGTCGATCAAGAAGGTTTTCTGGAAGGAATACTGACATATGGTGACATCAGAAGGTGTCTTCCTGAGAAGTCTAGTGACACTTCTATGAGGGATTCAGGATTTGTGGATGTATGTAGAAAGTGCTTCTGCTCTTTATATATTTAAAAATCATTCTGCAAATTATTCTGGGATTAGTATTTTTCCCCCCTGTTCTTTCCTTTTACAATACATGACAATAGAAAATAAGTGAGGGTTCCAATTTCAGAATAAAATCATAACACAAATGGTTTCTATGTTTTGGTTCGGTAGGAATACAATTGGTAAGATGATATAATAAAGCTTTGATGAATAGGTTTTAAATGCAGTGATGAACAAATACATTAGTGAAATTCATGCCTGGATCTTCCTGTTATACTACTATGATAAAAATGTCAATTGATTTATTCATGAAAAATCCCAGTTATACTGTCTACAATACCTGTTGGTTAGTCTTGTCTCAAATAACATTTCAAATTAATATTTGACAGGCAAATACATGCTTAGTTTCCTCTGTTTGTACTCGGGGTATGACCTATCGTGGACGAGAGCGTGGACTTCTAATCTGTTATCCCAATACCAGTTTGGCTGTGGCCAAGGAGTTAATGGAAGCCAAGGGCATTAAGCAATTACCAGTGGTTAAACGTGGTGGAGATCGCAATAGAGAGAGGAAGCGGAGAATTGTTGGTCTTCTTCATTATGATGCACTATGGCATTGTCTCAGGTTAACTTATTATCTAATACTTGTTTATACTTTAATTTCTGTTTCCCTACCTATCACTAAAGCTGGGTTTCTCATTTCAGCACATAAAATACTTGCAGATAATTTTTGTTAGGCAAACTACGTATGTTAGTCAGAGTTAAAATGTTGAAGTGCTGCAGCATATTTCTGTAGATGTCAAGACTTGAGTTTAGGTTTATAGTTCTTTCTTCACTGCCATGTGTGTTTGTGAATGTTTGATCAGACATATTTAGTTGCCGAGTATATACATATACTTTCTTTAAATTTTTTTCTTGCTAGAGGAGATCTAGATGATCATAAGCGAATTTTTCTTTCTGTGGTTTGAACATAATTGTTATGCCATTTGATCTATGTTGTTAATCCCATTTAGTGGTATAAGACTTGGCCACTGCTGCAATTGGATAATGTTTAGATACCTTTTTCATGTGATACTGAACGAAATTATAAGAATTATTTTAGCCGAAGATATTCATGGTGCATTTGATATTTTGCAGGAAAGAGATTAACCATCGTAAGGAAGTGAATCGAAATAGGAGAGAAAACCATTTGGCTGTGGAACCTGCAAACGGGCATTAGCTTGGTTACCCTCACCAAAGAAACAGTGAGGAGGTAGCATGGATCTCCTTGATTACCCTTTTGAAAGCCAAGTTATGAGTGAAGACTGATTATATAAGTTGATGTATATTTTAGTGCCTCAATCCAATGGTGACAAGTTAAGCTGAGATTCTTTTGCATAATTTAGCAAAGTGCATCTTGTAAAGTAACTATAAGAAAGAAGCAAATGAATATCGAATACAATGAGATTTGAAAAGCATATTCGTGTGTCTTAATAATCAATCTGTTACTCACCTAACCATTTAACATGTATGATTATAAGGCTTCTTTCAACTACTAAAAGTCAAGTCAACAAATATGAACAATATAGATAGTTGAGGAGTGAGTGAGAGAGAGAGAGAAAGAGAGAAAGAGAGAAAGAGAAAGATGGAAGAAAGAATAGTGTTGTATGCAGCTCCGAGCATAGGCCACATAGTTTCAATGGTTGAAGTGGCCAAACGCCTCTCCCTCCGTCGCCACAACATCACCATCCTCCTTACCACCGGCTTCCTCGACCATCCTTCCACCGACGCCTACATCCACCGCATCTCCACCGACCACCCTTCCATCTCCTTCCACCGCTTCCCCCACTCTGACCCTCCTCCCCCCGGCACCCTCAGCCTCACCGCAAGGGCCTTCCACTTCATTCGTAACAACGTCCCCAACGTCACCTCCGCACTCACCCTCATCTCCAAGACCTCCACCATCAAAGCCTTCGTCATCGACATCTTCTGCACCTCCGCCATGGACACAGCCTCCTCCATGGGAATCCCCGTCTACTACTTCTTCACCTCCGGCGCCGCCATGATTGCGCTCTACATCTACTTCCCGTTGATCCACGAGCAGACGGAGAAGTCGCTGAAGGATCTGAAGGTGGAGCTGAGGGTGCCGGGGATGACGGCGGGGGTGAGGGCGTGGGAGATGCCGGAGCCGTTGCTGGATAGGGAGGACCCCTGTTACGAGGAGATGGTGTATTTCTGCAGGCAGCTTCCAAGATCGAGTGGGATCATAGTCAACACTTTCAGAGAGCTGGAAGTCAACGGCGTTAAGGCCATTGAAGAAGGTCTTTGCTTTCCCGACCAGAAAGAAAGGCCTCCCGTTTATTACATTGGCCCCTTGATCGCCGATCCCAGTGATCAACAGCATCAATCTGGTGGAGAAAGCAAAGATTGCTTGTCATGGTTGGAGAAACAACCAAGTAAAAGTGTGGTGTACCTGTGTTTCGGAAGCAGAGGATCGTTCTCAGTGGAGCAGCTGAGAGAGATAGCTCAAGCCTTGGAGCGGAGCGCCCAAAGGTTCTTGTGGGTCGTCAAGAGCCCCCCACTGCATCCAGGAACCAACCAGTTACTTGCTGATCAAGACAACTTTGACCCCATTTCAGTGCTGCCAACTGGCTTCACCCACAGGACCCAAGACAGGGGCATGGTAGTGGCCTCGTGGGCCCCCCAGGTTGAGGTCCTCAGTCGTCAATCCGTGGGAGCCTTCGTCACTCACTGCGGCTGGAACTCTGTTCTCGAAGCTGTGGTTGCTGGGGTGCCCATGATTGCTTGGCCGCTCTATGCGGAGCAGCACGTGAACAGGAACATCATGGTGGAGGACATGAAGGTGGCTCTTGCGGTGGATCAGACTCAAGAACACGGTGGGCTCGTCAGTGCCCAAGAGGTGGAGAGGGTGGTGAGGATGGTCATGGAGTCTGATGGGAAAGGGAAGGATTTAAGGGACAGCATTTCCAAGATGAAGGACATGGCTTTAGCTGCACTTTCAGAAACGGGTTCATCCTCTGCATCACTTGCCAACTTGGTTCAATCATGGACCCAGTAGTGATATTATTATTATTATTATTAATGCATGTGATTTATCATGGATTGTTTTTGAAATATTTCATGGATTGTTTTTTAAATATTATGTTTTTGTCGAATGATTTTGAATAATTGTTCAATCCTTCTATTACCAGAGTTTCTTTTGTTAATTTTTTTGGGTACATATGACTGGTATTCTTGAATTAGAGCAGAATAAACTACATATACCTTTTGACATATCATGAAGAATGTCAGCACATTACACAAGAGACTGAATAAGAATAACTGATGAAAAAGTTCACCTATGTAAATGTATGCCTGCGCATTACATATGCATATATATGTATGTATGTATATATATTTGTGAATGTAAAACATTGGGGTTTCCTTTAAAGAAAGAATAAAGGAATGAAATTTCACATGTGAGGTCCAAGGGGCATGCGACTCATGAGATCTTGGTATGAGCCACTGGGCAGGTTATGACGCTCAGGAATAGGCTCCACATTTGGTTCACCCTTGGGTAACATGAACCCCATCTCATTAGGAGGACGTTGTTGTTGCGTTGCCAAGAATGGATGAACCGGCATCACAGGGAGCTTTGCTTGCCCGGGGCCGAATCCAGGCATCGCCAAGTTCGGTAGAAGAGGTTGATTCATTCCAAAGGAGAAGCCATGTGGAGGTCCTAGCTGCTGCCTCCCCGGTAGGCTGAATGCACCGAGGGCAGGAGGCCTCTCAAGCCTTCCAATGCCACCGGGAACTTGAGTTGGTTCAGGTCTGTGAACATGGGGTTGCAGAACGCCAGGTGCTTGCCCGGGAACACTGCCAGAAGCGTTAGCATTGACATGACTGCTAGAGCGTGCGGCAGGAACATCATGGTTGTGCTTGCCCTCATATGTGGTGATTACAGATTTAAGGTCATGTGATGCTCTCTCAACGTGTTTCCTCACAGTGCAGCCTGCATTGGTGCACTTGTAGTAACTCCTGCAGCAATACAGAAACAGGCCAATCCCCAGTTCAGCTTTGCAAGTTGCAACATAAAGTGCATGAAATTGAATGGGATAAAGAGATCAACAAAATAGTTAAGAGGATTATGGCTACCTCGGGTTGGGATTTCCTTTGACAACCTTCTGCCCATATTTCCTCCACCGATAACCATCGTCAAGTATGTCTACTTCGCTGGTAGTTTGTACAACAACTCTAGGTTCGCGAATAGCTCTAGTAGCTCCACTCAACTCTGTTGCATATGATTCCAGTTTCCTGAGAATTAAATAGTTGACTTCATTTATGCAAATAATAGTTTCTGAAATTATTTTTATTTAAAAGAAAAAAACAAAAGAAGCAATGCCAAGTACCTTCTTTTAGACTCTGATTCATCTCCTTCTCCATCATAACCTAATGATACACTACCATGAGTACCTCGATCATCATCATCATCTTCATTAGAAAAAGTAGAAGATGCATCCACCGCATCTCCCGAGTCAAACTGAGTACCATTTTGAGCCTGTGAATTGGTGGACTGGTTACAATACTCGGGGGCAACAGATGCTGATGATGTCACTTCAAGGTTGTCATTCTTCCAATTAGCAGCTCCAGCTACATTCCCCTTATGTAAATTAGCCCAGCCCAGCTCTCCATCGCTGCCACTTTGTCGTTCAACATGCTCCGGATTGTCCATTTGCATGTCACTTGGAGGGTTGGCTGAAGCTATTCCTGAGCGGCGATTCGGAGGAGGTTTAGGATGATTGTGTGCTCCCTTATAGATGATCTCTGTTATGTGGCCTTCATGAGATCGTTCTACTTTCTTTTTCACAGGACAATTTGGATGTGTACACTTGTAGTAACTTCGTGGGTACTCGCTACCCTTAACTTGCTTCTGGCCATATTTTCTCCAATTATATCCATCTTCAGATGGTGCACCACCAAAACCAGCAGCCATTGAGTCACCATTCCCTCTTGGCTCTCCCTCTTCATCTGCTTGCTCTTCAAGTTGTGGCGAATGCTCAACGCTAACACCGACAGTATCCTGTTGAGGAGATGACTCAATAAAGTCTGGCTGAAGATGGAGGCCATTTTTATTTTGAGTTTGAGATTTTACTACATTAGCACTTCGCGATTGAAAAGAATGTTCCGACTGAACAGGGACCTCAACACTAGGAAGAGATTGTTGAGCTATTGTAGTAGGATTCATCTGCAAACAGGAGACAGAATAAATAACCCAAATGGATACAGATCCACATCCCATATTATGTGCATATGAAGATAATTAAACCAGATGTATTAACTGTTTTACTCCATATGACTTGTCAAATTTTTGTACATATGGCATGCCATATTGGATTAAAATTTAAATCCTAACCTCCAGTGGCAAAGAAATGCTTCTAGGATGTACTTACTTTTCTGGCAGCGCCTTGATAAAAAGAGGAGCCTAAATCTGTTGTAGGCTTGAATGCAAAGGATGATGCATAAATATCATCAAAGCTGTTATCTTTGCATCTTTCAGGAGCATCGGATGATATGTTGCCGTTTGAGATGAACGGAAACTTTCCCGTTGTTGGAGATGGCTGTGCCTGCAATTATACAAACTCATTACAAGGCATGTAACAAAGTGTTATAGCTTCCAAGTTAAATGTGAAAAGCACTACAACATAAACTTCTCTCACCAGTGAATTTGTAAGGAAGACCGGAGAATCTAAAAGTGTGGTAGGACTGAGACCAGGTGGTATGGTCAAGTATGGAGAAGGAACATCAGAATTGAGTGAAAGGTCAGTAGATCTAATGGTGTCAGTGTTCAACCTGGGTGCATTGAACCCTGCTCTAGCTGCCATCCTCTCAACAAGACCACCCCGTGACACCAACTTCTGATCACCATCTTGTGCTCCATCACCACCTGGAGGAGGGTCTGACATTGATCTTGCTACATTATCCTCCCCTAACATTACAGAGAAAAAGGTTCTGGGACTCGGGCTAGGACCACTCCAATCCCCGGGGACCCCAACATTTTCATCAATCCCAGCCATTCACACCTCCCTTTCGGAACACCTAAATTGCATCACCAAAATTTCTCAATACATTCTATAACGCCAACAAAAAACAGGAATATGTATGTATAATTATTTAATCTGCTGCCAAAAAGAGACAATCACACCAAAGCGAGAAAATGAACCAGATGACAATGTCCATGCTTTCAACCATTAAAGATTTCATACCCCATCTTTGCTTAATTGCCACCTTGGAAATGGGACACAAAAGAGCTAAAAACAGAACATGAAAATCTGACCCAATTCACGAAATGCAATGAACAACATTGTTTGGAATCGCCAAAATCAACAAAACCACGAGGTTAAAAAAGAAGGAAAGAGAATGTTGAGAGAGTTTACCTAAAAAGTGATGATTTGTTGAGAGCAAACAACAAAACAGAACCATAAAAGGAGAAGGAGAAGGAGAAGCAGCCAGCAGCACCAGAACAACAACGATTGAAGCAGAGAATCGGATCCGACAACCCCGAACCCGACCCAGAAGGTGTTTGGGTTCGGTGTGTTAGAAGAAGTAAAATTGATCTAGCAATATTATAAGACAATAACAACAACAACGTTGTTTTGTGTTGTGTTCTTACCACGCAGTTGTTGTTGTTGTTATCATCTATCAGCTGTTCTCTTCTGTCTGTAAAACATGTCTCTCCTCTCTTTTGTGTTTTTCTTTTTCTTTGCAATGAAATGATTGTGCTATTGAATGATGAATAAAGCAGCCTGACTGGAGAATAGTTCCAAAAAGAGAACCATATTTTATTTTTTCTTCTTTAAAATTACTAAATTAAAAAATGTAATTACAGCTCTTTTAAATATACTATTAGTTTATTAATATCATTATTAAAGCAAAAGTAAAGAAGGACTTTGTGGGGAAGGTGGATGAGAAAAGAGAGATAATTGTGAAATGGTGGTGGACCTCTAAAATCAATGGAATCTTTGACACATACCTCACCTCCTATCTTTAAATCTTTTTCCAAACACAACCTTATTTTCATTTTCTTTCTCTCTTTTTATTTTTTATTTTGTTGGCATGTTTTAAATAATAGCATCACTAAGTTTTTAATTCGTCTTTTTTAGGGTATTATGCTGCAATAATAGGATCGACTATTATTTTTTTTACCATGTAAATGAAGAAAGACTATTTAAACTGTTTGTTTTTACTCCAAATTTAGGGAGGTTGGTACCATTTTTGTCACTTTCAGTAGAACAAACCCAGCTGGCCTTGTAGTCATTAGTTGTGTGAAATGAGAAAACGTGTGGTTGCTTTGCATTTGAGGATCTCATCATTTTTATTTGGTTAATTAATTACACTTCTTGTAGTAGTCCTCTTAATTTTACATGCCATTGGCACAAGTAATGTCCCCCTTCTTTTTTAT
Source organism: Arachis stenosperma (assembly GCF_014773155.1). Classification (NCBI taxonomy): domain Eukaryota; kingdom Viridiplantae; phylum Streptophyta; class Magnoliopsida; order Fabales; family Fabaceae; genus Arachis; species Arachis stenosperma. The sequence continues at coordinate 141,274,465 of NC_080381.1, read as the reverse complement.
CATTATGCAACATTAAAAGAAAAAAATAATAGTGTAATTAACATCACCCAACTATTCATTCATTTTGCTCATGTGAAAGTGACATAAAGCATATCAATATTCACGTTGATTTCAATGTGATGTATGCCAAGATACAGAACTTTCAGTATATTTCAAGAGAAGACAAAATGTTGAACAAATATGAATGATTCAAAATTTGGTACAAGTGAAGAACAAAGTCAAAAATGTAATTGAACTTTTTGAGTGTGAGATGCATGCTAAGTTAATTGAGGTGAAAGGAGAGAAAATGCATGGCTGCCAAACACTTGGAAGTTGGGACCATGAAATGCAATTGCAGCTTTGTAACCAACGGGAGTGGATCCTCTCCAATGAAAAAAAAACTGGATGATGTCAATTGTTTAATCTCATCTTTCATTGTTCTCTTTCATATTTATTTTTGGTCTCACTTATAAGACTAATGGTAAGAGATCACACTTCATTTCCTTAAGTGTTAAAAAAACTGGAAAGGATCTATTTACTGCCATATATACAGCTCGATCGGCACATTATAGTTAGTTTTACACCCTGTGGTTCTCCTCTCTTCTTAAATCACACACTTACCATTTTTAGCTTTGCATCATAACCGAAATTAAGACAAAATATATCTGCTTCAACTTGATTCTAACGTCATGTTTAGTCTTTGATGCGGTAATGTTTGTTAGCGACAATTTTGGTTTATACTTTATAGCATGTAGTATGTCTTGTACTTCAAGGAAGCAAAAAAAAAAAAAAATTATATAAACCTAGTGTGTTGCAGCGACTATTAGTTTGTTCAAATCGAATAATATAGACCAAAGTTTATTGCACTTAGGGGAATTATCTTTACTTGTAAGATCCAAAATATTTTGCTTTTGAAAAATCCCAAAGGAAAATTAAGTAAAGCCGTGTAGCCATTAAGTTAAGGACACATGATAGGCCATGCTCAATTATTCTTTCAACACTTGCGATTTGATATCATTTATATTTTGAAATATCTATTTAAGAAAATCGAATATATAAGATGTAACCATTAAATAATAGATTGATAATATTTGCATTTTAAACGTTATGTTGGTGTAGGTGAACATGACGAGGACGTTGTGATAGAGACGAATTAACGAAGTAAAATATACGGTGCTCTCGAAGAATAAACCATGAACGAAAAAATTCTAATTTCCAATTAATTAGCCTTAGAAAATGATAAGGAGGAGAAAATGTATATGCGTTCTATTCATGAGATGCGTCACGAAATTGCAGTCTATGGCCTAGATGTATAAACGATAATTAAAAAAGGACAAACACATGAACCCTTTTCAGAGAATTAAGCGGAGTTTGTTAACTCTCATTAATATTTTATTAGTATTGATTAGCAAAGCTTCGATTCCGTTTTTTGTCTTTCTTGGATTATTAGTTTATTATTACCACTTGTATACAGGAGATATCTGTATGCAATTTTCTTTTTTTAATTTTTTTCTCTTTTGATTTTGTAAAATATGATTTTATACAAAGACTTAAATGGAAAAAAATATTAGAGAAAGTCAGTAAATCAGTTGCTATAAAAAATTTCATCAATAATGACTTTATAGGTGAACAATAATATTAATAGAAAAGGGTACTATTCTATAGACATTCTATATATAATTGTGATATTTTATTGTAAAGGTAAAGTGAGACTTGGTACTCTTGGAGGAACTGTATTCAGTATCTTGGTCAATGGTTAATAAGAAAAGAAAAAGTGAATTTAAAAAGAAGAAGAAGAAATCAAGGGTAGATATCCTTTTGAATAAAAAGTTCTTCCTTTGGAGGATATAGGAATCTCTGATAAAATTAGCATTAGTCCGAAACAAGCTACTCTCCATAGTTCTATACACATGTAAGCTATCACTTTATCACAATCCAATATTTTTGGAAACTAGCACCAGCTGCAAGGCAAGGCAAGTTGCAGATTAAAGCTTGGGAACTTAGAACACATATATGTGATGTTCACGTTTTTATGATCCTTATTGCAGTGATGTTTTATCTCCACAAGTGATTAAAATCCTATTCTTAATATATTAGAACTCCTCAAAATAAAAAGTTACAAATTCTTTTTTATTAGTAGTGTACTATGACCTGTTAAGATCATGCTAGTTTTCTATGGTGACATGCTAGTTTTCTATGTAACTTTCAGTCAAAATTCGCAACTGTCCATTAATGCAGGATTGAAAAAGTAAAAAGTTAAGATCTAAATTTGGTTCACCTATGTAATGTCATTCGACTCATTACAGTATGCAATAATAATTATTCCTGAGAGTGAGGGGAGAAAAATTGGAAAAAGTATTCTAAGGACAGTGCATGCAGAAGTCTTAATTTCTTTTTATTTTTAATTTCCCTTTTCCTTTTCAGAATATCATAAAATTTCAATAATTGATGAGAAAAAGGAGGAAAGTAACATATGGAGTTTGACTAGGTGACTCCAATATAATTTCATAATGCAGAACCAAAAACAAGATATAACAAAAGTAGTTTTCATTGCCTTCATTTATATACATACATAAGATTCTAGCATTTATAAACAATAACAATTTTAAGTTGCATCATATGAATGACACAAGGGAGCAAAACTGTGCTAGTAATGACAGAAAAGAATGAAAAAGAAAAACATGGCATTGAAAGCATTAGCAAAATTGAGGTTGACCATGAGATTACAGAAGTTAATAGGAAAAAAAAAAATAATGTATCTACCAATTTCATGTGACTGAAAACACAATCAGCAGGAAAAAAGAGAACATAGAACTCTGTTTTATAACCTCAGCATTCAACCTTTCATTCAATTCAATCCACCATAGCCTTTGTCTTATATATACATTGATCAAAAGGTGAAAGAACCCTTTTCCAATTTCAAAAGGATAGATGAGAACAGAATTGCTTTCATTTTTCAAAGGGCTATGAGTCTTGCAGTAATTCTTGTTATGCTTCCTTAATGACATTGCATTTCATAGAGAAGGCATCAAGGACATCATTATCTGTATCAGCTTGAATCTCCTTAAACATTGCCATGACTTGAATCATAGTTGGTCTCCGATACGGTCTCTCATCTAAACACTCAAAGGCAATTCTCAAACACTGGTAGAGTTCACCTTCACTAGATGCTTGCTTGATTAAGTGAGGATCTAGAATTTCACTACTTCTTTTCTCTTTGTGAAGTTGCTTACACCATCCAACCAGATTGTTGTCATCGCCAAACTCGGACGAGTCAATCGGCCTCTTCCCGGATAAAAGCTCTAGAAGTATGACACCATAACTATAGACATCACCCTTTGTTGTGCACCTAAAACTCTGATAGTACTCAGGAGGTACATAACCTGGTGTTCCAGCAAGTGTGCTCACACTGAGATGAGTGTCCAGGGCATTAACCAATCTTGCCATGCCAAAATCTGAAACTCTAGCCTCAAAATTTTCATCAAGAAGAATGTTGCTGGACTTCATGTCGCGGTGTATAATGTGAGGAATACAACTATGGTGTAGAAATGCAAGTCCTCTTGCTGACCCTATGGCAATCTTCTTTCTTGCTCCCCAATCAAGCTTCGATCTGGCATGATCATGAAGAACAGCATCTAGACTTCCCCATTTCATGTACTCATACACAAGAAGCCTCTCCTCTCCAATTTTACAGTAACCCAGCAGTGGAACAAGGTTTCTGTGCTTAATCTTTCCAATGGTTTCCATTTCAGCCATGAACTCTCTGTCTCCCTGGCCTGTTACATGAATAAGCTTCTTGATAGCAACAACACAACCATCTTTCAGCTTAGCCTTGTAGACTTCACCAAAACCACCAGACCCTATCAAGGTTTCGGCACTGAAACCGTTAGTAGCCTCGAGAAGATGCGCGAATGTCAACTTTCGCAGTGGTTTCTCAAAGGTGGCAACATTGATGCTGAGAGGCTCAGGAATGCTTGATAGTTTCCAACTGCTGCTACCTGAAGTTGGAAGACTTTCTATGTACTTTTCTCTCTGTTCCTCCTTCCAATGGTACTTCTTCACTTGATACAAAGCAAGAACAAAGGCAACAAAAAACAACACAAAGAAAACAAGCCCAATCACAATCCCGGTCACAATAGGTTGCTTCTTCTTCCAAGCATGGAAACCTGCTGCATGATTCCGATTCAAAGCGCCGTGGCAAGGGGGCAAAGGAACACCACAAAGATTAGAGTTGTTTTCGTATCTAGATGAAGGGAAAGTTGTTAGCTGACCACCGGTGGGAATGGTGCCTGTGAGGTTATTATTGGAGACATCAAGGTCACTCAGAAAAGATAGAGCTCCTAATGAAGCAGGGATGAGTCCTTGAAGGTTATTGTGGGAGAGATCAAGCACTCCTATTGCTTTTAGACCACCAAAGCTCTCTGGAATGTTCCCAAACAGCTTATTGTGTCCCAGATTCAGGACCTGTAAATAGGACATTGCGCCTAAGCTTGCAGGAATGCTTCCAGACAAGAAATTGTAGGAAAGATCAAGGTAGATCATGCTGCCATTCTTGGAAAATGTATAAACCGTGACGCCGGAGTATATTCGAGTTAATGGACAGGAATGCACCATAGGAAAACTCTCAAGCCTTGCAGCCTTGATATCTTCGAATTCAACCAAACCTCCGGCTCCCCTGCAGCTTGTCCCACCTTCATTTCTCACAAATGCAAACTGCTTCCCAGAAACAGTTCCGGGCATAACCAAGCCAGCTTGATTGGCAAGATCAGAGGGGATAGTACCAGTGAGGTTGTTACTATTCAAATCTAACCATATGAGGCTTTCACATTTCCCAAGCTCTGGTGGGATCCCTCCGGCAAGTGAATTGTTGCCTAATTGGAGGATGGCAAGTTTCTTTAGATTCCCAATTCCGGCAGGTATTTCCCCGGTAATGTGGTTGCTTGCCAGTGAGACCCAAACCATGTTGGTGCAATTGGCAATTGAGCTTGGAATGGAGCCTGATATGAAATTGTTGTTAAGAATTAAGGTCTCAAGGTTTCCTCCATTGCTGCATATGCCTTCATGAATCTCTCCTGTAAGGTTGTTAGCCCACATAATCAAGTCTGAAAGATTGGGAAGGGACCAAACTGGAGAGGGTATAGGGCCATTCAAATTGTTGAAGCTGAAATCAATTGTCCTCAAATTCTTGCAGCCACCAAGCTCCGCAGGCACCCTCCCTTCCAGATAATTGTCAGCAAGAAGCATCTTTTGGAGAGGCGAGGAAGAAGAGCAAAAGCCAGAGGGGATGGTGCCGGTGAAGCCATTGGAACTGAGGTCAAGAACCTGAAGCTGTGTGCAATTGGCAAGAGAGAGAGGAACAGGCCCTGTGATGTTATTGAATGCCACATAAAGGTACCTAAGACTTGAAAGTTTGCTTACAACTGAAGTGAGGAAATCTCCATGGAGATAATTCTTAGCAAGGTTAAGACTCTGCAGAGAAGAACAGTCCCCAAAAGTCAAAGGCAACTCACCCGAAAGCTTATTATCAGAGAGATCAAGAACCACAAGAGAATCACAAGCCATTCCAAGCTCAGCAGGAATCTCCCCTATCAAGTTATTTCTCCCCAAAAAGAGTTCCTTCAAGCTCTTGAGACCTGCAAGAAGAGCCCCTGGAATGATTGGTCCAAGGTCATTGTGAGAAAGATCCAGAGTCTCCAGAGCCTGGCAATTCCTCAGGCTGCTTGGAAACTCTCCACCAGAGACCACATTGTGAGATAAACTCAACCTAACAAGGTTCCTGCAGCTCCCAAACCCAAACCTGGAGAACATCCCTGAAAAGTTGTTGCCAGAGAGATCCAAAAGCTCCAAAGAATCCCCCACGAAACTCGGCGGCAACTCCCCGGAGAGCTGATTATGGGAGAGGTCGAGAGTAGTGAGGTTGGCACAAGAAGCAGCAAGACTAGTTTCACTGAGTTGAGCAGAGACTCGGTTGTCAGACAAATTAAGCAGAGTCAAAGCCTGACAATTGGAGAGAGTGTAAGTCAAAATCTCAGGCTGGGAAACCTGGTTCCTCGACAAGTCAAGCTGAAGCAGAGAAGCAGCGAAGCCAAAAGGGGTGGCCGTGGCGCCAGTAATCAGATTCCTTGACAAGTTGAGATAGGTGAGAGCTCGACATGGAAGAAGTTGGTGGAAGGGAAAGTTTCCAGAGAAGTTGTTGGAGGAAAGATCAAGCGTCTGCAGAGCGCAGAAGGAAGAGACTGAGAGATTCCCTAAGGAGAAGTAGTTGCCACGCAACACAAGGTGGTGCAGAGAAGGCAAAGCCGTGAGAGTAGGGAGGTCAAGGGTGCCAGCGAGGCCTGCTCCGGTGAGGTTGATGGATGTGACTTCACCTTGGGGGGAGCACGTGATGCCCCTCCACGTGCAGGGCTTGGAGGAGGACCAGTCAGCCAGGAAGTTGTTTGAATCAGAGGAGACATGGGAGTTCTTGAATCTCATAAGCAGCGTAACAGCATCAGAAGAAGATGTAACTGCAACTTTAACTGTAGCCATCAAGAGTGTGACAATAAGAAGAAGAAGTGACATGTTCATGGAGGTTGTTCCTTTCTGTTTCTGTTGTTTTCCTCATCAAACAAAAATAATGATTGATTATCTGAGTTGCTGAGACATTATGACTGCCGTGTTTTGGTTTCTTGTGTGGGTGGCTCTAAATACATACCTAATCTCAGCTGCTAGCTTTGATTTTGGGGCATCTTTTGGAACAAAAAGGAGACTAATAGAGAGTACCACTGACTTATGAGCCAAGCTGAAATTACGTGGGGGAGAAAGGAATCAATCATATTCATATCTTATGTTATTATTATTTCAAGAAAAAGTGGTCCACCTCTCTCAAACACGTAATTTTGCGTTTTTGAAAATGTGCACAACAACAACAACCCAGTGTCAATATTATGCGCAATTTCAAAAAGGCCAACTCATTGGTGCCTTCGATACAGGGGCAATCACATATTATATCAATTCTTTCATATGTTGAGTGTGGATATCTATATATATCTTTCCTAATCCTCTCAATAAATTTGATATTTAATATGGTGTATAACTGTATACTGTATAGTATATTTATAACAAAATATATGTAAGGAAGGATAAGAGTAAGACACACGTGGAGCAGACCATGTGTAGCGCAAAGTACAAACAGCAGCTTGCTTCTTCACGCAAAGGGCCGTAGAAGGAACATTTTTTTCACTAATAATAATTCATTTTAATTTAATAAAAAATTGCAACTCATACAGATACAGGCCGAAATACCTTTTGGTAATTTGACAGTGGTGATGGCATGGCAGGTACGATGTTCAGATTGTCTAAAGTGTGGACTGTGCTAAATAAAAACAATTGCTAGATTTTCGGGATTGTTTCATGCAAGACAGATATTGATGGTGGGGCATCAGCAAAAACAGTAAAATGAATATCACGCTATTTTTGGCACCATTTGTTACTCATACACAAACAACACAACACTATTGCTTGGAATATCTGATTTTGAAGAATAACAGATAGAGGTGAAAACAGATCAGACCAGATTTTGTTCTTAACAGATTTGACCTGTTATGTAGTTAATTGATTTAAGTTTGGTCTACAACTTATTATAGACTCTTTATAAAATACTAGACCTAACCTCACGTGAAGCCTATATAGTATTAGTAGGAGTATGAGTATTAGTATTAGTATTACTAGTGCTACTAGCTAGTATAGTACCACTACTAAAGTAAAAGTAAAATATGATTAATGCTTTATATTATTCTCTATTAATAATTAATCAAGTAAAAAGTGAAACCGGGTTTTCACTAATAACTAGAGTATTATTTGTTTTTGAAAATGGAGAGAGGAAGGCAGAAGGCAAGTTACGGGAATTAGGGAAAGATTGGGGGTGGCGCTCCCACGTCTCAAGATTTTCAGTTCTCAATGAAAGCTTGTTGCTTCAGTCAAACTTCAAATTTGGATTTATCTTCTTCTTCCACTTGCCACTACTCTCAATCATTTTTAATTATTAGTAAATCTATGTGTTAGATTTCCACTTTATTAAGGAAATCGCATCGCTCCAAAAATCTCTTGTGGACTTTTCTTTTTTTTGTTTCATATATACTAATAGGGAACATTATCCCCTTTCTAACCCAATTCTTTCACTATGAACGAATTCTGCTTAAATTTAAGTACAGAAGAAATCATTTTTGTTTATTACTCAACTTTTATTACCAATAATAGGTTGCAATTCGGTAATTAAATGAATTATAAGTTTCAAATAAATTTACCTTTTAAAAATATTGACTAGAATTAGAAGGGAAAATACGGATAAAAGACCACAAATTTAAGAAACAAATACGTGTGCTTGTATTGTAATCTCGTATTCTTCAATAATGAAAGTGAATCCAACCTGAAAGGAAAGATATCTGAATGAATGCCTATTAAGTAAAATTATTACGGGTGTTTGATACCAAGCTAATTCGACAAACGAAAGTAATGTATGTGACAACATCTTGTCTATGCTCACTATGCGTATTTGCTACATTCTAACTTTACACAAAGGCACATATGGATTTTTGTTTCCAGGTTTAAAACATGGAAATAAGTTAATCCAAGCAATTGCAGTTTACATATATTTGATAAGGTTTTAAATATTTTAATTTTATACATCACAATTTAGTTTATTTTGAGCTAGCTCCTTTTTTTTTGTCGTGAGCTAGATCTTAAATTAAGAGAATCGCTATGTTTGTTTTTTCTTTTCTAAGAAGAGAATCGTTAGATTTCATTTGGAAGTTCTTGGTTTTTTTCCCCAAGACTTATCATTAGAATCTTTTTTTTTTTGGTCATGAATCATTAGAATCTTTTTATAAGAAACCCAAGTCTTCTTTGGGCTTTCCTTTGTTCTAGTCTTTTTAGCAATGTCCAATGGGCTTTTTGGTTATTTCTGCTATTTCTTCTCTTGGTTTTGTTTTTTCAGTCTCTCTTGTTTCACTCCCCCCTTCCCGCCCCCCAAAAAAAGGTTACATTTTTTATTTTCTTATTCTTAGTTTTTTTTTTTGTTCAAAACCCTAATGTGTAACTGTTATTTCAAGTCCAAAAAAAAGAAAAAAGAAAAGAACTGTTATCATATTACTGAATAATTCAATTTGTTGTAGTAATCTAGCTGGCAATTTTATAATTTGTTTTTGAAATTAAATTATTACTTATGAATTATCAATTTTTTGTTTTAGAGGCGAGGCAAACACAAGCAGGGCGTAGAAAGAAGGAAGGGTGGTGTGGTGAGGGTAACAGAAGATAGCAGTACAAGTGAGTAGTGAGTTGAATATGATACAACAGGAACCCTAAAACCCCCAATCAATTCATTCTTTCAAAACCCTAATCCTAATTGAAGCAATGGCGTCTTCGTCCAGCAGCGGATTGACGTTCAAGGTGCATCCATTGGTGATCGTGAACATCTCCGACCACTACACTCGCGTCAAGTCGCAGCTCAACCCTCCCAATTCTAATGCTTCTTCCAATTCCTCTGCTCCGCGGGTCTACGGTGGCGTCATAGGGGTCCAGAAGGGTCGCACTGTCGAGATCTTCAACAGCTTCGAGCTCCTCTACGACTCTTCCACCCACTCCCTCGACCGCGCCTTCCTCGAGAAGAAGCAGGAGCTCTACAAGAAGGTCTTCCCTCACTTCTATATCCTCGGTTGGTACTCCACCGGCACCGACGCCCACGAATCCGACATGCACATTCACAAAGCTGTAAGCCCTACCCTAATCCAATCCAATTCAATTCAATTCAATATATGTTCATGATTTCATACTGTCCCCTTAATCCTAACAGTTGATGGATATCAATGAGAGTCCTGTTTATGTTCTCCTGAACCCTTCCATCAATCATTCTCAGAGGGACCTCCCTGTCACTATTTTTGAAAGCGGTATGTATGTTGTCATTCGTTTGCTTTTTCATTGTCTTTTATGTACTGAGGAATGGATTTCTGTGTTATTGTTGAATGATGCTTGCAGAACTGCATGTTATAGACGGAATTCCCCAACTTATTTTTGTTCGCTCCAGCTATACTATTGAGGTTCGGTTTTCATGACTGTTTTGCTACCTTTCGTTTTTCATGTTTTAGATTGATGCTCCTTAATAAGTTCATAGATTTACTCCTTCTCCTTCCCTTGTTCTCGTTCTGTTGAAGACTGTCGAAGCAGAACGGATCTCAGTGGACCATGTTGCTCATCTTAAGCCGTCGGATGGTGGTTCTGCGGCCACACAATGTGAGGGTTCCTCATTGACCCTAAATTTCCAATATGGTTTTTAATTTGCTCAGCAAGCCTATTTTTAAGACAAACAAGTTTGGCTTCTGTTATTGTTATAAAATTTTATGCCTATTTCATAACAAATTTGATGATAATCAAATTAATGGCTCTAGAGGAAGGCCCAACTTTACTATAATTTAGATGTGGCTGACTCTTCCAAGTGGGATAAAGCTTGGCTTTTTTATAGTTGCATCTAATTAATGCCACGTTGTGTTCCTTTTACAGTGGCTGCTCACCTTACTGGTATACACAGTGCCATCAAAATGCTTCATAGCAGAATTAAGGTGCTGCATCACTATTTGCTCGCAATGCAAAAAGGTATGTGGGCACTCTTTAGTGGACAACTGGAATTTAATGATGAGATATTCAGTAATATTATTGGAAAACTTTCCCACTTATATAAAAATATCATATTTTTAAATTATTCAGTCATAATAAATAACAAAGTTTTTAATTTTCATGTAGTTACTTATCTATTCTGGTAAAGAGATGTGGCATAAATAAAATCTTTGACATGCAACAATTAGCTGGATAAGATTTAGGATCAAAGTCATCAATTCATAAAGTAATCATTTTCTTTGGAAAAAAAAAAAGGGGGGGGGGGGTACTTATTTACTAGTAGGATTTTCTATGAAAAATCTAATTTTGAAGTTTTATTTATCACATATTTTAAGCGAATTCAACACTCAACTAGTTTGCTAAGCCACGTTCAAGTTAATAGGTGCAGTGTTTCCATGGGAAATATTTCTGTTTCTGGCTTGAACAATATTATCATACATGGTCCACATATGTTGAAACTTCCAGTAGTAACTATTGTTTCAACCTTTGTTTAAAATGCAGGTGATGTTCCTTGTGAAAATTCACTGTTAAGACAAGTGTCAAGTCTCCTGAGAAGATTGCCTGCTATTGAATCTGGGAAATTTCAAGATGATTTCTTAATGGTGAGTAGATTACTTTATCAAATTTGGACTAGGGAGCATGCATTATGTATAGAATAGTAATAAGCAGTGATAGACCCAATTTTGCCGGATATATTTTTTGCCTGAGAGCGTCATATAATGGTTGGTCACTAAAATATGCATGTGCTTTGGTCTGCCATAAGAGAAAGGAAGTTGGGTTTATATTATGATGATTAATCAATTCTTTCATGCTAGTTGTGCCAATTTATTTGTTGAAAGAGGTAGAGTTAAGGCACCATTGCAATTACATGAGGACTCTTGGTCTTGGAGGACATGGAAATTTTAGAATATTGCCATATAATGATGTTAAATTTGTTTATAAGTAAGGATAGGGGTAAGGTTTCATATGGTTGTGGGCTCAATATCATGATTAAGGTAGCATAATTAATTACTTATGTAAAATTCTGATGCTTATGTTATCTTCTTTCCCTTTTAGGAATACAACGACACTTTATTGATTAGCTACCTTGCAATGTTGACCAACTGCTCAAGGTATGACGTAATTGCAACTGTCTTCATTTTCTTTCAGCTCTTGTAATTGTGGTTGATGTCCCCCCCCCCCCCCCCCCCCCCTCCTTTCTCTTTCTCCTTCCCTAATTCCTAAATTGCTCCTAAATAATTTTCAGTTAAGTATAACCTTGTATCAATAATAGCTTTTTCTTTTTGATATAACTTCCTTGTCATTCCTGCAGTACAATGAATGAATTGGTGGACAAATTCAATACTGCATACGACAGGCATAGCAGAAGGGGTGGACGAACTGCTTTTATGTGAAAGCTACTTGGTTGCTCATATCTGGTCATCTTTTTCAAAGTCTGTAGATGTAGTGTTCCCCCCTCTATCTGCTGCTTAAACATGAATTATCAGTGTTTTAGTAATTGCTCAGATTCTAAGGGAACAGAGGTAAGGAAAGTGGGAAGTTACATGTACTGGTGCCCTGTAGCGGAAGAGGAAAATAGTATTTTGTTTCTGGGTTCCTGTAAAAGTGGTTTACTAAATACGTATTTGGATTAATGTTTGCAAAGGGATGGTATAAATGTGCTTTTACGGAATTAATTTTGATTAAAATTGAATTGATGTTAATGTAATTTGTGTTTGGATACATTTTTGTCAATCTTGATTTTGAGAAAAAAGAGAATTGTTGGGATGATCATGGAATACAAAATGACTAAAAACGATATACTTTATATTACTTTTGTAGCTTATCCTGTACAATAAAATTGAATATATTTAAGAGAGCAAATATTATAATATGGTTTAAAAATAAAAACTATAGATATACAATTTTTGCAAAGTATAAAGTTAATATTAACCGTCATTTTAATTAAAATCTATGATGCATAGGTATGGGACATGCGAATATACAAATTTTAAAATCTTATAAGACACCGAAACACGGTATGAATATAAAATATAAGGTATTTTTTAGATAAATTATAATAAATTTTTTATATTTTATTTGTACTAAAATATAAAATAATATTTTAATTTTTTTAATATCTTCTTTTAACTATATAAAAGTATTTAAAATATTTTTTGTTTTAATAAATAATAATATATATTATTTTTAAATTCATTTTAAAAATATATGTTAAGAATAAAATTGGATACGCTGACATGTTATGGTAGTTAGGTGTGTCTAAGTATGTTCGGAGAAGAATTTTTTATTTTTTATTTTCTATTAAAACACACTTGGATACGACAGACACGCATGTCGAACTCATCAACTCAACAAAGTATTTGTGTTTGATAGATTAAAATTATATTAAATTTGAAATAACTGAAATTAAGATATGAATAAATTTGAATAAATAAATTTAAACGATACAAAGTATATACAAAATACAAGATATACATGACATTATGTATTAGTATAAATTGACATGTATGATGAGATGATAATGAATTTAGGATGGGATATTTTTGTATGCATTGTTGTATAATTATATTACATGTATATAAAAATTGGGAGTCATTCTCACTCAGAGAAAGACGTCTAAAATGTCATTTTTAAATGATATTTCATAACAATTAAAATTTAACATGTATAATCGAATAAACTGTATTATTTCTATTATAATTAGATCGAAAAAACTGATTTGGCAAAAAAAATCGCGATTTTTAAACCAATTTAAATTAATATTTTTTGAGAAATAACTATAATACCCCTATTATAGCAAATGACTAAAATACTCATACATATATATATGTGTGTGTGTGTAAAATAAAAATATTTTATCATTTTCTATAATAAAGATATTGCAGTTAAAAAATATTAAATTAAATCGGTTTAAAATTTTGTTCATCAATTTTTTGGTCAAATTAATTTGTTAGATCTAATTTTGACAAAAATTACACGATTTAATTAGTTATATGTATTGAATTTTAATTATTAAAAAATATCTTTAAAAAAACACATTTTAAATATCTTTATTTGCGTGATTCTTATAAAAATTTAGCCAATAACTCAATCAAATAAAATATATATTAAAATATAAAATACACATTAAAAATAAATTATATATGTTTATATACAAATACATACTAACTATTTTAACAATTAATTTTTTTGAATAACTCCGCCTATGTTACACTTGCGGTACATAGCCGGTCCCAAGCCCGGATAAAGGAGGAGGGTTGTGTTAGGTCTTCGGCAACCAACATAAAAATATAGTCGAACCCCCATGACATGAATCAAAGACATTATTGCGCTAAAGCTAGGTCGTTGCCCGGAAGCAACGCGCCGTATGGCTCGAGTACGGTGTCGAAGCAAGAGCCGCTGTATCGGTGCCCGGATGTAGTGTTAAATGAGCAAGGGTTCTCGCGTTTTCGTGAACGGACGAGGGTAAATAAGCTAGTTCACAAAGGAAAAGATAAAGGTCGAAGCGACAGAAGGTTGAGATTTGGGACATGGAACATAGGCACTCTAACAGGAAAGTCCATGGAGGAGGTGGACACCATGACAAGGAGGAAGATTAACATTATGTGCCTACAAGAAACGAAATGGGTTGGTACAAAGGCTAGGGAGTTGGATACTTCTGGTTTCAAACTTTGGTATACAGGAAAGGTGAATAATAGGAATGGGGTTGGAATAATTGTGGATAAGCAGTGGAAGAAGGACGTAGTGGACGTCAAGAGGGTGGGAGATCGGATCATCTCTATCAAACTTGTGGTGGAGGGAGGTGCTTTCCATGTGATTAGCGCCTATGCACCGCAAGTGGGTTCGGACGAACAACACAAGATAAGGTTTTGAGAGGATCTAGAGAGTTTGGTTCAAGGCATACCTTTGGGAGATAAGATTTTCTTAGGAGGAGATTTAAATGGCCATGTTGGGAGAGAAGTGACTGGATATGGGAGTATTCACGGAGGCCATGGTTTCGGGGTGATCAATGCCGAGGGTAAAACTATTTTGGACTTTTCCTCAACTTTTGATCTTCTCATCGCAAATACATGTTTTAAAAAGAGAGACGAACATCTTATAACCTATAAGAGTGGCATGACAAGCTCTCAAATCGACTTCTTCTTGTTGATGAGAGTCGACCGAAAATTTTGCATTAACTGTAAAATTATCCCGGGAGAGAGTTTGACAATACAACATAGGTTGCTCGTCATGGATTTTCGCGTTGAGCAAAAGTTGAGGAAAAGACATCATACGAAGAACCCAAGGATGAGGTGGTGGCGGATGAAAGGTGAGGAACAAAGAAGCTTCCTAAGACGGGTAGGAGAAGAGGCAAAGTGGGATGGGAATGGAAGCGCGGAAGAGATGTGGAGGGAGATGGCAGAAGTTATTAGAAGAACAGCAAAAGAAAGTTTTGGTGAATCTAAAGGAATAGGACCAATAGACAAGGAGTCCTGGTGGTGGAATGCGAGTATACAAGAAAAGATAAAGATAAAAAAGGGAATGCTTTAAAGAGTGGTCTTTATGCCGCAATGAAGATAACTGGAAAAAATATAAGGCGGCTAAGAAAGAAACAAAAGTGGCTGTAAGTGAAGCAAGGACAAGAGCATATGAGGGTCTCTACCAGTCTTTGGGCACGAAAGAAGGAGAAAAATGTATATATAGAATCGCAAAGAGTCGGGAAAGAAGAACGAGAGATTTGGATCAGGTTAACTGCATAAAGGATAAGGATGGAGAGGTGTTGGTTCAAGAGGAGAAGGTTAATGAAAGGTGGAAGAGCTACTTCTACGAGTTATTTAATGAGGGACAGAAGACTCTTCCGAGCCTTGGTCGATTATGCACAAGGGAAGAAGATCAAAACTTTGACTACTATCGAAGGATTCGAGACTTCGAGGTAAAAGAGGCTCTAAAGCAGATGAAAAATGGCAGGGCAGTATGACCTGATAATATCCCGATTGAGGTTTGGAAGGGTCTTGGAGGAAAAGGCATCAACTGGTTAACCAAGCTTTTTAATGAGATTTTAAGGTCAAAGAAGATGCCTGATGAGTGGAGAAAGAGCACCTTGGTACCTATCTACAAGAATAAGGGGAATATACAAAGTTGCGGAAACTATAGAGGGATTAAGCTTATGAGTCATACTATGAAGTTAAGGGAAAGGGTGATAGAACGGAGGTTGAGAAAAGAGACACAAGTAATAGAGAACCAATTTGGATTTATGCCAGGCAGATCTACCACTGAAGCGATATACCTATTAAGAAGGATGATGGAGAGGTATCGTAGTAATAAAAGGGATCTGCACATGGTGTTTATTGATTTGGAAAAAGCGTATGATAGGGTACCAAGGGAGGTCTTATGGAAGGTTTTAGAAAATAGGAGAGTAAGGATCGCATATATTCGTGCAATCAAAGACATGTATGATGGGGGCCACAACTAGTGTGAAGACTCAAGGTGGTGTGACAGAGGAATTCCCTATTGGTATAGGATTACACCAGGGATCATCCTTAAGTCCATACCTTTTCACATTAGTCTTGGAAGTACTCACAGAGCACATCCAAGAGCCTGTGCCATGGTGCATGCTTTTTGCCGATGATATCGTCCTTATGAGAGAGTCAAGGGAAGACCTAAATAAGAAGTTGGAGTTATGGAGAGAAGCTCTAAAAGTGTATGGTCTGCGCATAAGCCGTAACAAGACGGAATATATGGAATGTAAATTCAGTCTGAGAAGGGAAAACTCCAATATAGAGGTGAAGATTGGAGAAAACATCCTACGAAAAGTTAAAAGTTTTAAGTATCTTGGATGCATCATACAGGATAATGGAGAGATTGAACAGGATGTAAATCATAGGATCCAAGCAGGTTGGTCAAAATGGCGGAGTGCATCTGGTTTTATATGCGACAAAAAAGTGCCTTTAAAACTTAAAGGTAAATTCTATCGCATCGCTATAAAACCGGCTATGCTGTATGGTACGGAGTGTTGGGCGGCTAAAGGGGAGCACGAACATAAGCTGAGTGTGGCAGAGATGAAGATGTTGAGATGGATGAGTGGTCATACGCGATTGGATAAAATAAGGAATGAAGATATAAGGGAGAGAGTTGGAGTAGCACTCATTGTGGAAAAGATGGTTGAATCGCGTCTCAGGTGGTTTGGACATGTGGGAAGAAGACCGATAGAACATCCAGTCAGGAGGGTGGATGAGATGGAAGATAGACAAAGAGCGAAAGGCAGAGGAAGACCTAAGAAGACCATCCGTGAGGTGGTCAAACGAAATCTACATGTAAACGGTCTCTCTGTAAACATGATACATGACAGAGCGCAATGGCGCCGTTTGATTCATGTAGCCGACCCCACTTAGTGGGATAAGGCTTTGTTGTTGTTGTATGTAACATTTTTGAATAACTTTATATTAGCTGGGAGTTCTTAAAAAGATTTAACATTTTAGGTTCAAAACACGCAGTAGATCGAAATATTCCAAACTTTAAAAAACTTTTTCCCTAATCCCTTTTCTTTCTTATTGTTGGTTGAATGGGAGACAGTCTCACTAGAACTTCGCAAATGAAAACAAGTAGTCGATATGAACCAACGACAAAAATAATTTCTTCATGCCACTACGTAAAAATAATGCAGTGCAACAACCCATGCATTACAAGTTTACATAAGTATATTTAAAAAAAAATTCGCGGTGTAATCCCATCGTCTAAAAGGAATTTAGTTTTAACACACCGAAATATTTGCCAAAAGTAAAAGTCATGATGATGCCTCTCTTTTAGCCTCGGTTTCTTTTTCCTACTTGGTGATCGCATGCCACTGTGCCTTGCCATTACAGGAAAGCATCTTTTTCGAGCAGCTTTAGAACATCATTTTGATTGTTTAGCTTCGCAACATCTATTGGAGTTTTCCCGTCCATGTTCTGGAGAGTACTGCATATTGGACGAGATAAGAAACAAAGTAGGATGAACAATTTAAAGATTGTATCCATTTGTGCACATAGTTTATTAAATTGGCATGAAGAGTTAGAAATTATCAAAAGCGATAATCTGACGTTACTTACACTGCAGCACCATTTTCAAGGAGAAGGGCAACACATTCCTTCCTGCCATAACCAGCTGCATAATGAAGAGCCGTGTTCTTATTCTTATCCAAAGCATCTACTTTTGCGCCTGCCTCAAGGAGAATTTGTGCACACTTCACCTGGAGTAATATCAAGAGCATCATTTCAGATTTCAGTCATAGAAGAGCCTAGCTATAACCTAAACTTCTAGTTCCCGATGAGGTTTCCTTTGCTTCTCACACAACTTAGAAGAAACAGGAAGCTCAGAGAATGTCAGTACCATATAGCACCATCCACACTCCACGGCTATTATTGCCACTAGCTACCCCCTTTACCACAACCACAACCACCAATGCTTTAAATCCTCCATTGCTACCAAAATTACAAATTTACAAGAAAGAAGAAAATAAGATGTAAAAGATGAGAGAGTATTTTACTGCATATTAGCATACCTCTCCATATCCACAGGAAAAATGTAAAGCAGTTCTTCCCTCTGAATCTTCTTCGTCCTTGTCAGCGCCAGAGGCTAGAGCATTTTTCAAGCCCTAATTGAAATGTGTAAAGTTTTAGTTCTCATATAGCTTGCTAAATCATACCCAGAATAATAAAAAAATGCATGAATTTAATAATATATATATGATTTCCTCCAAATGGCAAAATTGATTCTATACACACACACACAGAGAGAGAGAGAGAGAGAGAGAGAGAGAAGAGGGGGAACCGGGGGGGAGGGGGGTGCAGTACCTCCACATCACCGACACTAGCAGTTTGATGAACAATTGATTCATCTTCACCCACATCTTCTGTCTCATCTGGCACAGCATTTTCAGCAGAAGCAGCTGCTTCTCCAGAATTTGGCACCATGGCCTGTCCCAACTTCCGCAAAACGTCCTCATCATTCCAATATCTGCACAAAAGAGAAACACTTCAGAAACCATTTAAAATTCAGAAAACAGTGAACTGAGAAATTTGGAAATGCCCAAAAAGATGAGAAATTTGGCCATCTAAACCTCATCATAGCAGCAGGACCACCAGTCTCTATCTCATCTAAAATATGCTTCAAAGATGGATCTTCTTTTATGCGTGCCATTCTCTCCTCAAGCTGATCTTTATTTGAAGGACTAGTAAGACTTTCAAGCATGGAAGACATAGATGGATCCTGAGATAGACAGTATAGATATGTTATCAACCAATAGATATTTTATATAACAGAGTACAGGGAGTTTATAAATACCTGCATCAATGCATTACCCAGGCGCTCAGCCATGGTCATGAAGTTAGGATTCTGCATCACCTGCTGCATGGTAGAATAATATTGCTGATTATCGAAGCTAGGGATACTATCCTGTGTTGCACCATGAAAAGTTTTCTGAAGCTGCTCAGCCATTTGATTGAATGATGGGTCTTTTGCTATCTGCTCAGCCAGTTCCTTGATACTTGGATCCTATGCATTCCGGATTTTAGCATTAGTAATATGGACTTGAAATGCATGGGTTATATTGTTGTCTCACTATTGGCTTCAAAACAATGCACCACTAAGATCCAAAAAAACTGGCATGTACAAAAATAAGATTTTCTATAAGATGGAACATGCCCATAAAGTGAAATGAAAATGCTCATTAACAATAACATGGCCAATCTTTTCCTAATTCCAGCAGACATAATATATATAGTACAATATCAAAATAAAAGAGACAATGACATACATTGAGCAAACCAGACATTGCGGAGAAATCAAAAGGGTTGGGTGGAAACCCAGGTGCAGATCCAGAAGTAGCTCTTTGTCCTCCCTGTGAATCTTTCGAAGATGTTTCATCCTTGGAGTTTTTATTCTCTGCTGCAGCAGCCTTGTCATCTAAACAAACAAAAGATTCAGAAGCAGCTTTTTGTCCTCCCTGTGAATCTTTCGAAGATGTTTCATCCTTGGAATTTTTCTTCTCTGCTGCAGCAGCCTTGCCATCTAATAAAATATTCACCCGAGTTAAACTAACGCAATTTAAGATCCAAGAACCTAAGACAGTTATTTAACATTGTAAGTACAAAAACAATTGAATGGTGAGGAGTGATTAACGATAACAATCTACGAAATATACCAACGAAAAACACACACCAGACACACATACACATACAAAATAACAAAAAAATTAACAAAATGGAATAGAACGTTCACATGGTGGTTTCCACTAAAAGGAAACGGTAGACAAAAACAGACCCTAAGTAATAAGAGCAGGGATTATAAAATCATGAAAGAAACCAGAAGGGAGCCACAGGAACCAAGAGGTAATACTAATTTCCTCTCTAGTTTTGATTTCATAAAAGAATGTGCGAATATATATAGAGACTTTCAATTACCAAAGTAAATGCCAAAATTGCCAGTCTTCGTATGATCGTATCCTAATAACGCAGGAAAATTTTTACCAAAGCCATAATGAATTGATTTTCACAATCTACAGAGAAAAAAAGAATGGAAAACCATGGAGCAAAGTTCGACTTGGAATAGATTAAAAAAAATATCACGGAATTGGGGGAAGAAAGAAACGAATCCAAGAACAAAGTGTGAAATTAGAAACTGATACAGATGTAATTACAGCTACAAATCTAGAAACCGCGGTGCGCCGCGAACAATACAGAAATGAAATAGGAATAGAAATAGAGGTATAACCAGAAATAATTTCCTTTTGGGAAGTGGAAGCCATAGCGGAAGAAGCAGCTGAAACAAAGAGAAGGAGATATTAGGGTACGATTAGAATGAAGATCAAATTATAAGAAAGGGAAGAGTAAGGAAAGAGGGTTCGAAGCTGAGACCTGATTCTGATTCTGATTGGGAATGGATGAATTGAAAGCGAAGAGTGAGTGAGTCACAGTGGAAGCGAAACAAAACCAAACCCCTTTAAGTTTTGAGGGTTTGAAGGTTTCAGACTAAAGCGACGAGTATATTATTTATTAATTATTAGTTACTGTTGTTAAGTTGTTTTACTGAGCTGAACAGCTGAAACAGAGAGAGAGAGAGAGAGAGAGGTGAATATGATAATGATATGGATTGGGCCCTCAAAATTCAACTTTTCTGTCATATGAATGGCCAACTCTATATCATGTGATTCTCTGTTTTACCCACATCCTCTCACGTCAAAATTAATTTCTAATTTTAACAGTGATAAATATAAATATTAAATATCGTAATTTCTATTTAATTCTAATTCTAATTCCTCTCATTGTTACTATAATCCTACAGTAAAATTTAATTACAAAAAAGAAATTAACTTTTTACATCGTTAGTATTTGTATAGAACAAACTCTCATCATTTTTAGGGGTGTCTGTGGATCGGATCGGATCGGATATGGCCGAAAATTCGATTCGATTCGCACAATTTCCATCGGATTAGATCGGATATGATATCCGCACTTTTTAGTGCCGGATCGGATCGAATATCGGATATATCAGCATAATTAAACCTTCTCTTTTTAATCATATTTCAATATAAAAAAATTTAATAAAAATATTTCTTTCATACTTTTAAACTTATTTATTCCTAAAATATTTTAATCAAACTATTTCTAAATAACAAAAATAAAATAATACAATATATGAATAATAATTACTAACTAAAACATATAAACAAGTAAATATATTACCAAACATATATATATTTATTTATTTTTTAATTATTATTGTGCGGATCTGCGGATCCGCAAATCGGATACGTGGATGTAGAGCAGATATCCGCGATCCGATCCAATCAATTTGCGGATCCGATCCAATCCGATCAATTTGCAGATCGGATCGTATCCGCAATTTTCAGAACGGATACGGATATTTACCGCGGATCTGCGGATACGATCCGATCCATGGACACCTCTAATAATTTTAATATAAATCATTTTTTCTGGAGTTAAACCTCAAAGTGGTCCCTGAACTTGCACTCGACCCTCAAAGTGGTCCTTAAGCTTGCACTGGCCTCAATATTATCCCCGAATTTAATAGAAGTGGTTCACGGTCGTCCCTGAAGCATTTTCCGGTGACGAAAAGATGACTTGAATTGATGAATGCCACGCTGGAAGCCAGGCTGGACTCCCAAAACGACGTCGTTTTTAATTTGGCTCCCAAATTGCATTGAAACGTCGTCGGTTAGTGTTTGTAGAAGGGATTTAACATGCAGTGACTACTTCTCTCTCAAGCCAACACAATCTCTTCCTCTTCTCTTTATTTTCTTCAATGGCGTCACTTTGAGAGGGATTTTCGCTGGCCTTCTCTCTCAATGAAATCAAGCATATTGTGATTATCTCGTCTCTATCGCACACGTAATGGTCTGACGGAAAGCACTTTAATTATTAGAGGTAACCAAAATAGAAAGGATAAACAAAACAGCTACCATCTACTCCTCTGTTTTTGTTGATCATGACTTTTTGTACATTGTTAAGTCGTTATATATTCATTCGCTCATCGTTTTGTTATATGATTTTTCTGAAAATTTTTGTTAGGGTTTTCTCCGTATGTTGTTATTGCGGTTTTTTGTTTTTGTTTTTTTTTTTTTTGCTGTAATGATGGTAGTTATGGTTGTAATGTGCTGAAAATAGAAGAATGTAGGTTGTTTATGTATGCAGTTTATGTGTGTTCATGGAAGGTTAGGGACTGGGGTTATTGTGCTTTCCTGATTGATGGCAATTTTAATGATCATTTGTTATTTTTTTCAGATGGGTCTCATAACTATTGTGTGTTACCATGGGGGATCCTTTGTGAGGAGTGAAGACGGTGTCGTGTCATACACCAGGGACCATATTTCAGAGATTCCGAAGCTTGACCCTGATAAGCTAGATGTCTTTTTTCATCAGGAATTACTACAAAAAACTTGGGTATGATAAGACTGAACACTGTTGGTGGTTGGTTCCAAACAGATCCTTAGAGACTGGCCTAAGGGAACTTAATTCTGATGCTGAGCTCCTGGAGATGTGCTTCCTTGCTGAAAGTAACCATGGAGAGGTGCATGTGTACTATGAACATGGGGTATCTATTCTAACGTACTTGGAAGAACCACCATTCAAAAAGGACAAGGAGGAGGTGGTGGTTGAAGTCCCTACCCAACCAGTTTTGCTGAGAACAGGACCAAGCTCCAGGGCCATTCCTCCAGACCCAGTTCCAACCCCATGTATCAACCGTCCGAGTACTACCGAACCCACCCAGGAGGCAACCTCTACGAAAACTACCCTTGCCCCCACCCAATCAAGACATGGACCATACTGAAGAACCAGTTGCAACCACCAAATCAACCCCAACCCCCCAAATCCACCATTCCGACCCCAATTTCTATGGCTGCTACCCCTGCCCTATCCAACCCAGACATGGGTCATACTCAAGAACCAGCTGCAACCATGAAATCAACACCAATTTCCAAAAGTACTCCAACATTGGTGCTTATGACAAAACAGGATAAAATTTTTCAACCGAAAGTGCCCTCAAAGAATGGGACAGAGAAGAAAGGTGCTGCTTTGAAAAAAACTGAAAAGAAAGGTGAACCAAGAACAACACTGAATAGGAGATATATAACCAGGGGTCTAGCCAAAGGACATGTGGCGAGGCAAACAACTAAGGGTAAGGGAAAGCAAGCTGATACGATTGTGTTATCAGAATCAGACTCTTCGGACAGTTATGAAAGTGCGGAGGATAGTGCTTACAAGCCCGGAGCTGAAAAAAGTTCGAGTGATGAAGAGGTCACCAATACAATACTGCAAGGTAAAAGAAAAGAGGTAAACAGGAAGCATCCTAAAAAAGTTAAACTCAGTAAATTGTGGAAGGACATACTAGAACCTGATGATGGATTAGTACCTGAGGATGATTCCGGTGAAGATGATGAGTTCTTTTTTGGACAACCGAGAAACCATAGTCCTGATATTGAGGGTTATGATGCTCATGATGAATATCATGATGAGTCAGATGGGGCAGATTCTTGGCATTCCGAAGAAATGAAGACACCCTCAACTCAGAGGATGAATTTGCTGAAGTTCAGGATAACGACTCATTTCCTGTTTTCAGATAAGGAACAAGGTTCGGGGAACTTCGATTAGATGTAGGGATGAAATTCAACACGAAGATGGATTTTAAGGAGGCTGTGAGGGAGTATTGCATCCAGGAAGGTAGGAGAGTTAGATTCAAGAAAAATGATAAAATACGATGTAGGGCTTTATGTAAGGTTGAGGACTGTCCATGGGTTATCTATGCCTCTAAGGATAGTGAGAGTGTTTGTTGGCAAGTTAAAACCTTCAATGATGATCATACCTGCCCAAGGGAGACAAAAAATATATTAGCTAACAGAGGATGGTTAGCTAGCAAGTTGGTCAAGAAGCTTAGGAAATTTCCGAATCTGAAGCACTCTAAAGCTTTAAAATACTTTAAAAGCAAGGACTAAACCAATTATCACACTACTCGAGGAAGTTAGAATGTATATCGTGAGGACAATAGCCCGAAACAAAATGAAATTCAACGTAAATGCTTAGAAAAGATCAGGAATGCTTTATTGTGGATTGCATACTGGAATTGGAATTGGTTACTTAGTAACTTGGATGCATTTTATTGATTTGAAATAGGGATGCCTTGTGTCCATGCTTGTGCTGCAATGGCTAGGGCAGACAGGCAGCCTGAAGACTTCTGTCATCGATGGTTGACAATGGATGCATACAATGACACCTATGCATTCCATATCAATCCTATTCCTGGCCAGAAATTATGGGAGAAGTCACTTTACAATAGACCACAAGCACCCAAATTTAAGAAGATGTCAGGGGCACCCAAGAAGAAAAGAAGAAAGGGAGTTGATGAAGGCCTAGTTGGAAGCAAAAAGTAGAAGATCACCAAGATGAAGAGGGTATATAAAGAGGGTTCATGCCGTCATTGTGGTGGTAAGGGTCACGACAAGAGAAATTGTGCTAAGAAGAAGGCTGGCGACGAGGTTGCAGCTGTGGCAGCTACTGCAGCTGCTGCTGCTAGTGAAGTTAATACAGAAAATCAGCAACAACCTCTCCCTGCTGCACCTGAAGTCCCAGATGAGGGCAATGCTACTGAAATTGAGGTAGGCATGAGTCAACCAATGGTGTCAGAAAATGAAAATGAAGAATCCCACCAGGTAAATTAGTCACAGGTAAGGCCACCTAAGCTCCCTAAAAAAAGAAGACAACCTCCACCACCTGCAATAGCTTCGATTCCTCCAGCAGCAACCAGTGCTCCTCCACCAACTGTTTCAAATGCTCCTCCACCAGCCACTGTTCCAATTTCAAATACTCCACCTCCGACAAGTGCTTCTATCGATCCAATGGTTGGTGCATCAGCAGCTACAGCTTCAAGGTTGCGTAACGCCATGCGTTTTGTTCTAACTCCGGGGTTCAGACCACCAAAAAAATTCAACAAATGAACATTTTGCTTTTAAACATTGAACTTTATGGTTTCTGAGTTCCATGTGTCAGGGTGTATGTGTTTTCGATTATGGTAGTTAAATACACTATGTTGTCTTTTGATCGTGTCTAGTTTGACACAGACAACTTTGGAAAACAATTAACAATGTGGGAATGTTATTGTTGAATGTTTCAAATTTTATTACACTTCCTTAGCTACTTAAAATAGAATTACACAAATCTATTCATTTCTTCATCATAAGGTACAGCAATTACAACTTTTGTTTTACACAATATTCAACTGGAAATCACTGCTTCCATACTACACAAACAACAATTACAATTACTGTAACAACAATCAACAACAAACAAAATGCTAGTTTTAGAGCCCTAACTTCAGACTCCAAGCTTCCAAGTTTCCAAGCAAATTTCATTCTCCACTCCTCCATTTCAAAACCAGAATTACCTCTGTCACTTTCTTCTTCATCATCAGCAACTTTGTCATCCCACATAAAGAGACCACACCACCTCTTGCCAACACTCTGCAACCACATTTCATGCCCATGGAAAAGAAATGTTACAAATTTAATAAGCAACGATGCTAGGTATATTCATTAACAAAAATCACTTACATTGTAGTTAGGACAACCATAAAATGGTCTCCCTGGATTCGCCTCTGTTCCTGACCACTTCAGGACGGGTCGACTACCACACCCACACCTATCTGGAACTCGTTCGTGACTACTTCTGGTGATTCTCTTCCCACAGCTTCTCTCTGATCGTCGGTTACTGGAGCTACTAACTTGGTTGCTGCCTCCACCCATCATGACCCACTCAAATCAAGCTCAACAGTGCCAGGAAAGACGAAGGAGAGCAGAGAAAAAGAAACAGTCTGGTTTCTCGTGATAAATTGGGGATTAGGGTTATAAATGATTTCTGGGACTAAATTGAGTTAAATAAAGATAACTGCCACATCAGATAACCGTTACCTCTTCAACGTGGCCACACTCCATACACGTCAGCGCGCCGTTAAGGAATATTCCCCGAAAAATACTTCAGGGACGACCGTGAACCACTTGTGTTGAATTCGGGGATAATATTGAGGCCAGTGCAAGCTTAAGGACCACTTTGAGGGTTGAGCAAGTTCAGGGACCACTCTAAGGTTTAACTCTTTTTTTTGTTATGTATTTTATTAAGTATCATCTTTCAAACTAGTGTGGAAAATTTATATATCACAATATTATGATTTATGTCAACTTTTATCATTAAAGAATATATTCTCAAGTTTTATTGTATGGTAAGTTATCCTTACCAATAACAATGTACTTAATCTTAGTTTGATAAAATTTTTACTTTTTAAAAGTAGTTCATAAAAGCTAATTTTTAAAAGATAATTTTTTAAAAGTTGTAGTATTTATGTTTGGTAAATCATTTTTTTTTTAAATGAAAAAAATCAACAAAACAAGTGGAGCAATGGAAGCAAAGAAACAGGAAAAACACCAGTTAAAGGCATAAACTATTCAGCAAAACTACATGATACCCCTTGTCATCTTCGGCATTGCCGTCAACAACAGAAGGAATCCACACCTAACCACTCCTTAAACTTCATGAAGAACTGGTGGATAATATCGTCAAATAATAAAAATAGCTTTCAAATTACTTTTAGTAAAATAGCTTTCAAAATTTAAAAATACTATAATAGATATAAATGTAAGCGTTAAATTTAAAAATAGTTAACATATGAAGTTATATTAGACTTTCAAATTTTAAAAAGCACAAGCCAACTTTAAAAAACTTTACCTTAAATGTTTTCAAAAGTACATCAATCCTTTAAAAACTACAAACACAAACACATAATCTTTTTTATTTACCAAATACAAAATGATGAGTTTGAGTTTTTAAAAACCACAAACACCTCTTCGAAAAGCTTTATTAAACCAAGGCTTATTTATAAAAGTTCTATTCAATGTTGTTTAACATTAGTTTTGAAGCTTTGAATTATATCCAACCTATTATTGTTATCATAAACATATTAGTTGTAGTAATTACTATTTTCTTTTACTAAAAAACTATAAAATTACTCTTATAAATCTCGAGCTAATTTATTCATGAACGCATTAGGTATCAAGGATGAATACTACAAAATACTACAAAAGCATGCAGTGTAACACAATCCATGCATAACAAGTTACAGAGAGATCAAATTTTATGATGGACTAACATCCAACACTAAAGGAATCAATATAGTTTTTACACACAACAAATTAAACTTGGATAAAACCAAAAGATATCATATCACTCTCACGGCAACTTTTCCTCTCATTTCCCTTCTTTTTTTTTTTCCCACTTTTTTCTTTGTTGCTTACAACATGGCATTCATTATGGCTTACAACTACAGGAAAGCATCTTTTTCAAGCAGCTCTAAGACATCACTTTGATTGTTTAGCTTCGCAACATCTATAGGAGTTTTGCCGTCCATGTTCTGGAGAGTACTGCAAATTGAAAGAGGTAATTAAGGACAAACAAATTATACTAATTAAGCACAATCTGAAAAGACTAATTATACTTGATACTTACACTGCAGCACCATTTTCAAGGAGTAGGGCAACACACTCCTTCCTGCCATAGCCAGCTGCATAATGAAGAGCTGTGTTCTTATTCTTATCCAAAGCATCCACTTTTGCTCCAGCCTCAATCAGAACTTGTGCACACTTCACCTGGAATCATATCAACAGTGTCCGTTAAGCCATAGAAAGCAAGAGCCAAATGATAGTCATAAAATTCACATTCCTGATTCTCTTATATTTTGTGTGTGCAGCTTTGTAGGAGAGAACCAAGGAGGAACTTTAATACTAGTATACCTCGCCATATCCACATGCAAAATGTAAAGCAGTTCTTCCCTCGGCATCTTCTTCATCCTTGTCACCACCAGAGGCTAGTGCATTTTTCAAGCCCTATTTGATTAAATAAAATGTTAGCTGTCAATTTTTTATTTTTTCAAATTATGCCCAGATACAACAATTGCTGAATTGGACAATATAAGATCAGCTGCATGAAGGTTAACAATCAAATAAATACTCAATAATACAGACAATTTTAGTTCTGTTTAGTTTATGTTCCTTCAAAGTTAACAAAAGAAATTAAGCAAACAACCCATTGCAACACAATGATATGCAAAATACAAACTTAATACACACCTGATTTCCATTAATTTAACACGGGGTTGGTTTATAGAAAATTAGAAGGTTTTAACCTACAGGATTCTGCAAATGAAATGATACCCAAGTTCCTACTTAGACTATTTCTTTGTTCCCTCCACAACCTTACAAGAGGAATTCTTTTCAAATAACATAAAAATGAAAGTGGAAGGAATTTTGAGGATAACTACAACCAAAACATAAATATTCATGATTCTTTAAAAGAAGGCAAAAAGGTTCAAAGCATGTGTACATATACAGAAAGTGTTGTATTGACATAGTACCTCCACATCACCAATACTAGCAGTGTGATGAACAAGTGATTCATCTTCATTTCCCACATCTTCAGTCTCATCTGCCCCTGGATTTTCAGCAGAAGCAGCTGCATCTGCAGAAGTTGGAAGGCCCATTGCTTGCCCCAACTTCCGTAAAGCCTCCTCGTTATTCCAGTATCTGCATGAAATTTATCACTTCAAAACATATCGAAATTTTAAAAACACTAGAAGATAACAGAAAGATATGTTAGTGTCTAAACTTCATCATAGCAGCAGGACCGCCGTTCTCTATCTCGTCTAAGATATGTTTCAAAGATGGATCGTCCTTGATGCGTGCCATTCTCTCTTCAAGCTGTTCTTTGTTTGTTGGATTTGTAAAACTTTCAAGCATGGCAGACATTGATGGATCCTGCAAAATAGACATGACACGGCATATATACATTTTATAACTGGAAATACTGCCATGGAACAAAGAATATAATGGAGAAGTTTAATAAATAACAAATACCTGCATCAATGCATTACCCAAACGTTCAGCCATGGTCATAAAATTAGGATTCTGCATAACTTGTTGCATGGTTTGATAATATTGCTGATTATCAAAGTTGGGGATACCCTCCTGTGGTGCACCTTGAAAGCTCTTCTGAAGCTGCTCAGCCATCTGATTGAACGATGGATCTTTTGCTATCTGTTCAGCCAATTCTTTGATGCTTGGATCCTATGAATTCCGCATTTTAGTATTAGTAAGCGCTTATCAAGAAATAGCAATTATGGAATACAAATTCTTTGAGATTCATAAATGGATTTCAATTACAGACAAACCTTAAGGGTGTGTTTGGAACACAACGGAATTGTAAAATGAATTGATTTCAACATACTTTCAATGTGTATTTTGTATTTGAATATGTATTATACACTGGTAACTGATTTGGTGATAGATTTTGGAGTACACATAGAATATATGAATTGGGAATAACTACTTAAGTTTCAGTGCCAACAGTAAGATCACTGAAAAAGTTCACATTTTCTTTCCCTTATAAATCATGGCATTCCAACCATAGGGTTGGAAAGACACAAATTGATGAAAACAGCGAACTCATTAAGCAGTGACATGCTCAAATTGCATCCAAAAATCATACTCAATGTATAAAATATCCATAATATCAATAAATACAAAAGGTATGATAGATATAAGCATATGACAAAATACAAAAAGAAAGGAGACAGTGATATACATTGAGAAGACCAGACATGGCAGAGAAATCGAAAGGGTTGGCTGGAAACCCAGTTGCAGGTCCAGAAGTTCGTCCAGCCTGTGAATCTGCAGAGGATGTTTCATCCTTGGGATTTGTGTTCTCTGCTGTGCCAGCTTTGTCATCTAAGAAAATCTCAACATGTTAATTTTTTGGTAAAGATTCATCAACCAAAAGTCAAAACTTTATCAAGCAAGTATTGTGTATTGATAAATGACTGCAACTCCAATATCTTTGTGAAACCTACATACAAATGCAAACACATCTGGTAATTCATGTACAACAATTCTAAGATTCCAATTCCAAGTTCACACATCTAAACAGAAAAATATATAACTCAATATGACTTATGCATCATCTATCAAGATTCAAGAGCATAGTTTAAAACTTTAAATCCCTTGTTTATTAAAGAACTATAAATCCACTTGTAATTGGAGGAAGAAAAAAGAGCGGAGGGAGGGATAAACATACCAGCAGGAATATCCTTTTCAGGATTCGAAGCCATAATTTAGCTGACACAAAAGTCAAAGAGATGTTTAGATAATCGAAGATGAATCTGTGAGAGAGAGAAAGAGAGAGAGAGAGAGAGAGAGTATTGAAATTGAAGAGGTTGAGAGTTGAAACCTGAGTAGAAGCAGGGAGATAAGGTACTAACTGTGTTTCAATGGAAAATAAAATAAAATAAAAATAAATAAGTAGTTGGTAGTAAATAAATATGAATATATGTTTATTGTTTAAGTTGGAAATTGGAAGTGGAAAATGAAATGGAAAATAGGGAGAGATGGATGGATAGAGAATGGCGTGTGTGGACAAAGAGAGTGGGGCCCACAATCTTCATCGTCATCTTCTCAAATGAATGGCTCACTTTGCTGCCAACACTGTTTCCTCCATTTTCTTCCAGCGAAGCTCCTCTTTTCAATAACAATAATAACTTGTCTTTTGATAAAACCAATAAAATAAAGAAATTACATTTACGTGTAACAAATAATAATTGTATAATACATTACTTTGCATATCTTAAAAACGAGATCTTATAAATGCCTTTTCTCCATTCATATATACTCTGCCATTGTATATGTTATAAAATGTAAGAATATTCAATCATCTTGATTTGGTTTAATGATTAATTTATTTAAAAAAATGTTAAAAATTTAAAATTTTTTATGTATATAAAAATTTATTGATCAATAATAACTTTTAAATAAAATAAAATTCAGATAGATTAATCTATCAAATTTAAAGATTGGAGTAAAATCAGATGATAAAAAAAGGAGATGATGGCCTTTTTTAATTTTAATTTTTTATATGTAAACTATATATAAATTTTAATTTAGTCTCTTTTTAAAATTTTATTTTAGTTTTAATTTATTGCATAAATATTTTTTACCTTCTTAAATATTTTATTTAGTTCTACCCTTGTTTAAAGATACTATAAAAAAAAATTATATTCATGATTTAAAGTTAAAATCAGCAATTAGAAAGAATAAGTGTTTATTATTTCACTCAATCATCGGTTAGTTTAATGAAAAATCTTTTTTTGGCTAAACCTTGTCATTATCTACTCTATGGACCTTTCCAACCTCGAAGTCTTTGATTGCACGACTCTCCATTAAAAATCGGCAAAAAAAAAAAAAAAATTCAAAATTATTTATTCATATTAAACGAATCATATAATAAGGGTTAAGCTAAATAATAATAATTAAATACATAGAAAAATGAATGAAGTTTTTAGAGCCCGTTTGATTAATATGTCATCCAAAGAAGATAATTCAAACTTCGATGCTCATTTTCACTTTCTCATAAACAACTTTTTACGTAATAGGAGTAATACATTCCTCAAATTAAGCATATACCCTATTACATTTGAGAATGATCAATATATGTTATGAAGTGTCTAACTCTTCATATAATAATGTCTATACTTAGTCAATAAGTCAATAACAACTTATGCAAATAAACAAATTTAAGTAAATTGAAAAAATCATGAACATTATCTTGTTTAATTCACCGTGAAATCTTAATTTGACCTCAAATATAAAAATGCATGTTTTTTCTTTCAATTATTTAAACTTTTCAGTATCAATTTCTTAAACAACTCGTGCTTTATTTGATAACCTGAGAAACGAACGTATACAATATACATGAACTCCTTCACCTACATTAAAAAAAAAAAACTCCTTGACCTATATTAATATTTTTTTTTGGTGACTGACCTATATTAATATATCACTTCATATAATAATTTTTTTTTTCTAGCTACATTATAGAGGAAATTTAGACATGGTTTGACATTGTAAGTCTGAATTACCTTTTTCTAAGGTTTAAAAGGGTTAATTAATGTGTCTTGGTAAGTTTGGTAAAATTTGGCACGTACTACTACTATGCAGTGTTTTGTTTCGTGTTGTTTGTATATGGCACACACTCCCATGTACCGCTATTTTTATTTTTCATTTTTATTCTTTACTTTTCATATGCTACTAGTCTCTACCTTAAGTTGTTAATTTACTTATATTTGATAAATAAATGAACATGGCAATATTAAAATTTACAATCCATGAAAAAAACTCGAGTAATATTCATATCGAAGGCATTTTTATATATTTCATGGAATAATAAATTTTTATTCTATAGAATTATCTCAATATTAAATCTAAAAGCCTGAGAGAAAAAATAAGAAATTAAAAATAAATAATAGAAAACATTTTATAGGCGTTTTTATTTTTTTTATATTTTAATTTTAATTTTATCTTTATTATTTTCAGAATTTTGTAAAAAAACAATAATTATATAGGAGATATTGACAGATAGAACAGAAAATAGCGCAAGAGAAGAAGAGAGGAGAGGGTGGTGGACTAGACTTGGTGGAAACCACACCATAGAGAGAGTGCGGAACACAACACACGATTACGATTACGAAGCAAAAGAGTGACTCAGCTGACATCATCATTCAGTTATGGCGATGCGCGACCTTATCACCGGCGCCACCTCCTGTCCCGACCCCGCCGCCTCCTCTTCCTCCTCCGCCAACCCTCTCGGCGCTCTCGCCAACGCTCTCATCGGCTCATCCTCCAAGACCAATGAGAGGCTCAAGGAGATTCCAACATCCATTCCCACTGACCCCTCCTCCCACCTCTACTCCCAACCTCCTCCTTCCCAGTTTCTTCCCGGCTCCGAATTCGACAAGCCTTTCTTCGATCCAAGCTCCCAGGGCTCCCAGTTCCTCAACGGCTTCCGCTCCGCAGCTGCTTCCGGCGGCGGGGCCCTGGAGGAAACTTGGGATGAGATACAGCGTGATGGCAGAGCTGCTCCTCAATTGGACGGTGGACTCTATGATAGGGCTGCACCTCCTCCTCACCTTCATCAACCCACCTTGGATGGTATTCTTTATTTCATCCAAGCACATCTCACTTTTATCATTTATTATATGGTGTTTCCAACTGAATTTCACTGTGTGTCTTGGTTTGAGCTTTCTATTTTGTGGTATTAGAATGGTTTAGGCTCAGCGAGAGAGGAAGACAGGAGAATTTTTAGCTGATAAGTGAAAAGAAAAACTAAGTTGAACTGAAGATACACTTGTTATTCTTCATTGCTTTGGTGGATAAAGAATTCTTTGAACTCGGTGATAGAATTGGATCCTAGCTAGATTCTCTAAAGGCTCTTATGCTGTAACAGGGCTTCTTTTATGTTCATCAGGAGTGGTTTTCCAAATTCGATGGATATTTATTTTTTTCAGCACTTAACATGCTCGTTGTCATTTAATAGTGTATTGTCTCTTTCTTGGGATTTACTCAAGGGGATGTGATTCTCGGAATTTGTCTACTGGACTTACATATGTGTATTTAGATGCTTAGACATTCCATGAAGGAAGACATAGAAAATTGATAATGTTATCTTGATTTTCTTTGCCATATGTAAGGGCCGCCTCAAAGAGTTCTGTCCAACTTTTTGCACTCATTTCTCGACAGCAGCCGTGGAGGAGTCCCTTTCCATCCAGCTCCTCTACCAATGTTGGGTTTATCTGAAGGTGATAAACAATGCATACGTGACCGGTCCAGCATAATGGCCAGACATCTTTTTGCAGACAAAAGTGAAGAATTTATTGATGCCCAAGTAAGGGATTCATGGATTCCTCCATCTGCTTTGCTTTATATTACTTTTTTCTTATTTATTTTATTACATTCATATGAACATATTACCCTAGCTCCTTGTTGACTGAAAGAAAGATAAGGGGATAAACCTGTTTAAGGGTTATGGTCTTTGTAGAACAATGTTGCCAATATATGATCTCTAGGTTCTATTGGATGTGCCTTTTTTTTGGGTGCAAGTTAATGCTTGAATATGGACTCATCAGAGTAATTACTTTCCAGGTAAATGCCCTTCTAAGCTCTCTAGATATTGACAGTAATGTCCGTGGTAAGGGACCTATGCCTGAGAGATTTCGGGAGCTTGAGGATTACTGGAATGAGTCTCAAGGCAACCTGAGACCTGGTCCTCACCCTGCAGATGGATGGATTGCTGAATATAGTCAAAATAGGGCAAATCTGGATAATCCTGATTCTTGGGCTAATTCATTTGAGCAACAACATGGTGCAAACGGTTGGGTCTCTGAGTTTGAGAATGTAAGAACTTTTCACTTATGCTAATCTATTTCTAGCTATCATTTGAAGTTTCTCACTCTTTTTAATTAGTAACTTAGAAATACACAGTTTTGATTCTTTTGACATGTAATCATATCCTTGAGATTTATTGGAAACTTGTTATGCTTAATTTATTGCTGGTTAGAACATTTTAGGATTACTCTCAAACTTAGCTTATCTCTTGATCAAAGCTACCTAAATTGTGAATTTGAAATTTTCTGATGTGCAGTACCCATTTCTGGGTTAATCATAATGACTCACAATACTTTTCATTCTTCAACCATCGGTTTGCTTTCAAACAATGTACTGTTTGAGGGATGTTATCCATATATATCTCAGTTTGATTTCTTTACTGTTTTTACTTTAGGGGTTATTACAACATTCAAAACATCGAGATGGGTAATAGTGTCGAACAAAGTGAACAAGTCATGTAAAAAAATATACCGAAATTGGAGATGGCATATTCTATTCTTCCATAGAATGTGGATGTCCTTTGATTGATTGCCCTTCTTCATTATTCTGAATCTTAGTCTTTGTAGCCATAGGCTTGAATTACATAGTTTCTGTAGATATTGCATTAATCAATTTGTAAATGTTATCTCTGGATATATTATCACCTTTTGTTTCCCTTTATGTTTTAAAATTTTTCTTTGTATGCTGTTCATTCTGCAGTCCCAGTTGTCATCTATGGACCAAATGCAAGCTATGAACATGCCAAACTTAGCTGCAATGGAGCAGACTCGTATGCTTGCAAATACGTTGGCCCAAAATAATGACCCTAAATTTCAGGTTTATTTTCTGTCATTACTTTGATATATCCATTTGTAGAATTCTTTCTTTTGTTTCTCAAGAGGAAAAATGTCAATAACATTTTTTTGGTACACAGAACTCAAAGTTTCTTCAGTTCGTATCAAAGATGAGCCGTGGTGAGTTGATTATTGATGACAATCAGGTTAAAGAGACTGCTCCTGGAGATTGGGCCACAGAATACCAGCAGCAATATAATCCTGGTCATTCATGGGCGGGTGAATTTTTAAATGATAAGGTATGTATAATTCTGATGAGCTTGAAACCATATTCCTTTGCAAGTGTTTTTATATTATTGATTGTCATAAATTCAGGTAAAGAGAGCATGATTTATAAAGGTTTGTCTGCCATAAATTCAGTTAAAAGAAAGGTTTTAGGTACTGTTAATTATCCTAGACAGTATAGTAAGATAAAGGTGAGACAGAAAATTATGAAAAGTGAATCCGAAGATATTTTGGATTAAATTATAATCAGAGAGTTCTTAATTAATGAGCCTTTTGCTCACAACTTTTAATTCTAACTTTGCGGATTTCAGGTTTCTCATGGACCTGATCAATGGGTGAATGAGTTTAACGATCAGCAGCATGGACCAATCGATGATCAGTGGGTCAATGAATTTTCAAAGTTGCATGTTGGTGACTGGGCAGATGAATTTGGTCAGCAGGTTGCTGAAGGAGCTTTTGGGGAGAGCTCTTCTGATAACTGGGCACATGCATATGATGAGTATGTGTCCAACTTCCTTCAAATGGCAGTGTTTTTAATCGTATATAAAGAACTATCAAAATTAGATTCGTTCCCATATTTATTTAGATTTGAAACCTTATATTAGCAAGATTAGGACTACCGGATTAGTAGTTGATACCTTTTATAAAATTACATCATTACGCACTAGGGACTACTATCTGTCTTTGTGCTTCCTTTTATTTGAAGCGTCGAAGTTATTCTCTGAATTAATCAGAATATCTTTGGGGTTATGTGAAGGTACCTAAATGAACAAGTAGCTGCCAAGCAGCAGTCAGATTCTTCTAGGGGTGTGTATGTCTTTTCCGATTTAAATCCATATGTTGGCCATCCAAATCCTTTAAAAGAAGGACAAGATCTATTCAGGAAAGGACTTCTAAGTGAAGCAGTTCTTGCCTTGGAAGCTGAAGTCTTGAAAAATCCTGAAAATGCCGAAGGTTGGAGATTACTTGGAATAGCACATGCAGAAAATGATGATGATCAACAGGTTAGGTTACACCCTCCTTGAATGTTACTTATATGTCAATTTTATTGTGTTTCTTAATATTGATCCATCACATACTATTTCTGATAGTGGGAAATTCTACTTCAAATGGTAACTTAATAATTTTAATTTCTCTTTTACCTTATCAGGCCATTGCAGCTATGATGCGAGCACAGGAGGCTGATCCAACGAACCTTGAAGTGCTTCTTGCTCTTGGTGTCAGTCATACAAATGGTTAGTAGACTGCCTCAGATTCATTGGTTGGATGGATGATACAAAGCATAATAGCACATTCAAATTCATTGCTTCTTTCTTGATTTGAAGATTTTTAAAGGACATTGTAGAAACAACAATTTTGTGTTTTCTCCATTTCTTTCATCAAACTTTGAAAAGAAACAAATCGAAAATGAATATAGCACTATTGTAATTAATAATGAAAACTTACCACCTGCAAATGGAAACCAAAAAACCCAACCAAACACTTTGTAATGTGCTTTTTTATTTGCTTGACTTTGTATTGTGCCTACTTAGTTAGAACAGTCTGGTGTATACTTAAAGTCTACTTTAGTGAATTCCTAAATCCTAACTGAAAAGCATCAATTAGAATAACTTCATTGCATTGTTTTCCCAGTAAATGAGGAAAAAAAATGAATTCATATACTCATGTATGCAGAACTGGAGCAAACGGCTGCCCTGAAGTATCTATATGGATGGCTACGCAATCACCCGAAGTATGGATCACTTGCCCCGCCGGAGTTGGCTGACTCTTTGTACTATGCTGATGTAAGTGGAGTTAATTACTTTTATTGACTTGTTTTTGCTAAAGAACTATTTATTTGCTATGTGAACTTGGAAATCCTTATGCAATTCTCATTATTAAGATATAGTCCATTTCAAAAAGCCTTGTTGAACTTGCCCTTTTTGCGGTTGATCTTAGCCTTGCTAAATATATCTGAAATCTTTTTCTTTTTTCCTTTCTTTTTTCAAAAAAAAAAATACCCAAAAGAAGCAAGATTCTTAGAATTTTCTACCAACATTATAAGTTGAGTTAATTTTTATCCAATAGTGTCTTTCCATGGTCTGTTGCTTTAGCTGTCAGATTACTGATTTGGTAAAAACTAAAAAGTGGCTAAGGAAAAAAATTTGTCCCGAGTCACTTATCTAGCAATGTGTTTCCCTATGTATCTTCTGCTTAGATTGTAAAGATTTATTTTCCTTCCTGCAGGTTGCTAGATTATTCAATGAAGCTGCTGAAATGTCACCCGAAGATGCAGATGTTCACATAGTTCTTGGGGTCATGTACAACTTATCCAGAGAATATGACAAAGCCATTGCATCTTTCCAAAGAGCACTGAAACTTAAGCCACAGGATTACTCTCTCTGGAATAAACTCGGTGCGACACAAGCAAACAGTGTGCAAAGTGCGGATGCAATAATGGCTTATCAACAGGTATGGTGTTTCAATCTCAATCCTGGTATATGGCTATAGGCTGTAGCTTTAATGTAATGATCATTTTAAGTGGGAAGTATGTTCATTTTGTAATTTTATGACATATAAATGCAACTTAATTTATCAAATCTTTTGGGAAATCAATTTTTGTGACCATTTGATGGTCATTTATCCACCAATGTTTTACCTTTATGCATTTGCAGAAATTGACATGTACCTACATGCCATCTATTTTCTTCATGTAATATATTTTCTCTAATGGAATTTTACTTTTTTCTATTGACACAAACAGGCACTTGATTTGAAGCCAAATTACGTTCGTGCTTGGGCAAATATGGGCATCAGTTATGCAAACCAGGTCAATAAGTGCTTGGTTTTTGAGTCTTCTATGGTTTAAAGTAGGAACTAGGGCATTGGTTTTTAAGCCTTATTTTGCTCTAACTAATAACTATACCTTTCCGGTTTTCTACAGGGCATGTACGATGAGTCCATTCGATATTATGTTCGAGCACTTGCCATGAATCCAAAGGCAGATAATGCATGGCAGTATTTGAGAATCTCATTAAGGTATGATTTCGTAGTATGTATTGGAAGAGAAAATTAGAGCAGAGTTCGAGTGTGGGGAATAGGAGAATGATAATTCAAATTAGCTTCTAGTTTAATATGTTTCTGGTGACTTAACTTGTATATCCTATATTGCAGTTGTGCTTCGAGGAATGACATGTTGGAGGCTTGTGATAGTCGTAATCTGGACCTTCTTCAGAAGGAGTTTCCACTACAATAAGTGGATGAAGTTCAATAGGAATCTTGTTTTGGCTGAAGTAATGGAGAAATGTTATATATTCCATCTATGCTTTCGTAGAAATTAAAGGAGATATAAGAAATTGGTTCAGTGCCTGCATTTGTATACGAGACATACTTCAAAACACAGTATAACATCGTAGTGGGGAAATAATCAAAATATATCATCTTACACTTCATTTGGGCGGCAAAGTCACAGACCCGTTTCCGAACGTGAGAAAAACTGTATATTATAGAATCCTTTGTATACTCAAGTTTCCACTACAGCATGAAGGTATATATAATCAAGCACGATTTGTGGCGCATCATGTTTCTTATTTCTTTTATTTTTACTATTACTTTTGGTTCATTGGTCTTCTACCTGGGGGTAACTAGGCTATGAACCTGACACCCAACCGTTCTTATACATGTAAGGATTTATTTCCGATGCTTTTGTGTCTTTGATTAATATTAGTATTTAGTATACATTGAGAAAAATTGAGGGAGTTTGTCCATTGGGTTACAGCTTGATGAGCGTCACTCCATTACGGACTTTATTTGATAATTAAGGCAACAGTTATCTCTTGCATGCATCTTACGTTATTGAAGTTGTTTTTCGATGCACTTTTATCTCCAACGTAACCCTTCCATTTGATTTTCCCATTGTTATTTGTTAAAATAAGTTTGAGAATGCCATAGAAAAAACAATAAAGATACAGTGGACATTGAATATGCTTTAATTGTACTCTGAAAAAGAATCAATTTTCCCCCACTCTGGAGGACAATATACTTTTTAGCTTCTTCAAGCTTAATCAAATGAATGAATGAAACTTCATACAAAAAGAGTATATGTAAACAAAGACCATAAACAAGCTCCATTTCTTTTTATAGAATAGTTCGACGCCCTAAAGAAAAGACCTCCTCAGGTTGGTCTAAAAAGTAGAACTGCCTCATTTGTCTTGATAACTTTTCAGGGTGCTAGTTAGGTACACTCCAAACTATAAGAAAGCCTCATAACAAATGAACCTGCTGCTGATATTCTTCAACCAGTTTCATTTCATCACAAAGACTTGAAATATCAGGGATTATCCCTCCATTACAATGCCTGTATATCCCATCACCTACGAGATCATTTAACAATGAAGCTGGATCTCTGGCTCCACCATGCTGTAGGAATTTCGTTCTTAAAGCGAATCCGGTAGTTAGTGATAGTGGATCCTCCTGGCACAACTTCTTCCATATGGTAGCAGCAAAACATTTGGCATACAAATAGCTATAATACCCTGCTCCAAAAAAAGAAAATAAGTATAACAGAACCTTCAACTTAAATGGAAAATTAATTTGAAGTGGCAGGCCAACATTTATCAGAGCCTCAGGCCTACCAACCTGCACCATAATTAAGGAGATGACTAAATCGGGCCTCCCAGTGTGTTCCTTCCACATGTTCCCAACAAGTATGCTGTCTTTTCAGTTCAGCAACAACAGAACTAGTGTCTCCATAAGGGAGTGGCTGCTCTCCAAAAAGTGTCTGATCAACCAAGGCATAGAATATCTGACAGAAAACACAAACTATGTTAATTATGTTATGTCTTCTCACATATTAAAAAATATGGCATGCTTTACTGACATAAGACACCAGCCAGTGTGCAATACAGGTATTTAAAATAAATGTGGGAAAGGAAAAAACACCTGACGCTGCAGATCAGTGGTAGCAAACATATCTTTGGCACCCTTCATTGACTCCACCAGCTTACGAGGGATTTCTTCACCCGTTGAATAGTGTCTAGCAAATCTTTTCAGAACTCGATAGTCCCATGCATAGTATCTATCCGCCAAAAATACCATGAAGTCAATCAAAAGCCATGACGTGGGCAGATAAGTGGTTACCTAATTTATTTAGCGACAGCAACAATTTCTCTCTATTTTAAATCATTAAACAATGCAATAGAGGCTTATCTATTAAATCAGACATCCATAATTTCCTTTAACTATTATATCCTGATTCCCACCAAACAGTTTGTCTGAATCGCTCTTCTTCTAAGAATTACAACTTCAAAAGAAAACAAAGGTTATTGCAGCCATTCTACTCACTCAAAGAGGTTGGATGGTATTTCTGCAAAATCAAGGACCACTCTGGTGCCAGAAAAATGTTGGTAATCCTGCAATAAGAACAACAAGAAAGCATACTGCAATGAGAGCAATCTTAGATGCAAACTTTTCTATTTTCAAGTAACCTCAGTCTTGTTAGTTCATTGTACAACACATCAATACAGTTCAAATTTGAAATTCCAAAGATAATTTAAACAATATCATTATAGATTATCTCAATTTGCTCCAGTCATGTTTGTATTTATGCCTTTAGAATATCTAATGAAAAAGATATCTAAGTGCTATAAATTAAACACTACAGATAATTGAAAATGTTTAACATGTTGTCCATATAAATCTGTGGGGAATAATTACTAGCTCCTGGGCTATGCTTCAATCTCCCTACTCATGAATCCTACTTTATTCTGTAATAGTCTGGTGTTTATTCAACGTGTTATTGATTTCTTATTTTTAATTTTATTAGGTAACGAAAAAGATAGAATTGAAAATGGCTGAGCATAAGACATCCATAGCAAAAACAAAACAAGAGGGAAAACTTTGGAGTGAAAGCAAAGTCTGTATATTCAAACTCACGAGAAATTCAAGAAAATACCGTTCTTGAAAGTAATGAATGAAGAGCATGACCAAACTCATGAAATAGAGTTTCCACTTCCCAATGATTAAGCCTCACAGCTGATGGGCTTCGTGAACATGGAAAATTGCAAACAAGAGCTACAACCTGCAATTTTTTCATAATCAGACAGCAACCAGAATAATCAGCAGTTTGTAAAGAAAAATATAACGAGCTTTCAACTTAACAGGGAGCACCAAGGAATATTAATTAAACTCTTATGGGTTATTAATTAGTTACTTGTAGTATCTCCTTGTGTAGTTTCTGTATTAGTAAAATACAAGACAATGAAATGCTAAACTATTCTGATCAATTGGTGAAATAATGTTCTCATAGTCTCTTGTTTATTTCCTTTCCCTTTCTCTTTGTAAAAGCCTCCTGCTTTTACCACAGAAGGATGTATATCTTCTCTCTATGATCTCTTCTGAATTCTCTAAGGTGAATTCTTCATATAAAAGAGTTGGAAATAAAAAGGAACCACATATTTGAGTGACATAAAGAGAAAACAATAATTGCTAGCTAAAGTCCAAATCTGATTGAGAATAAATAAATTTTCACGTACTGGAAGTTGGTATTCCGTTTGAGAAATCTTGCGACCCCCTTTAATTGCAAAATGAGCACAACCAGGATACTTTCCTTTTCTCGAGTACAAATCAAGGTACAGATATCCTAAATCACCCTGAAATGAGGTTGAGTTTCAATGGATTTCAAACTGATTGCATGAAAAGTTACACATAAGTAGGTTTTGATATTCATCATCATTGACAATATAAATTACCTGGAGTAATTGGACATTTGGCAGTCAGTAGACCAAATGAAAGTTTATTTTATTATCTTTTATTTTATTTTGCATTCTCCAATGGAGACACAGTAACATATATAATAAGCGCAGATAACATAAAATGTAGATATATTGCTATATTTACTTAAATTTCAACCAGAAACCATTCAGATTGATAGATAGAAACTTTAAACAAAAAGTTAAAATTATGGAAACATTTATGTTTGATTTATGTTTCTACACATGTACCTCTTCAGGATGATGAAGAGACAGTTTAAGCACTTGGGGATCCCATGATTCACCAGGTTCCAGAGGGATGTTATGAAAGGTTGCACCAAACAATGACTGCACCAGCACCTTCAAACCCTCAATACAGTTTGATAAAGAAAAATATGATGCTACAACCTGTACACATGATATTTCCATTAAGGAAAAGAACACAAAATTATAGGTAGGCATAAATGACAACCATATCATGCAGGTGCATTGCATTTACCGAATTGTCCAACTTATAAGTAGAGGATTTCATCATAGTCATATAGTATGCCTCATCCCATGCCCTCAAATTTCCATCACTTCGACTGAACGTTTCTCTTTTGAATTTTGTAAGTAACTCAAACTCCTAAGATTATAAGGAAAAGAGAAAATCCTCCTTTCAGGTACAAGCACAAACCACTAGGATAAATCGCCTTTCAGATCTAGAAAGTATGCCAAAAAAGGAAGCCATACCTCTTTAGACTTTGCCTGCACCATCTTGCTCATCTCAAGTAAAAATGACCTAACAACATCTGGTGTTGTAGCCATGTTAGGCTTAACGGCAAATTCAGCATAAGATTTACACCCCATCATCTAGATCAAATGACTAGATGGTCAAATCATTGAGTAATAGTCAAAACAGAATAAACATTAAGCTTTGTGAGAAATACTTGTGAAAACTATTAAGCTAAGTCAATATGATGAAATTCTATCCACTTTTTCAATGATTATAAAACTTCAACCTGCAAGAAGTCAGACTACCTTAATTATAATTCATAAAATGGAAAGAGTCAATGCACATCCATGCCTATAGCAGCATAGATAATTAGATATGTGTGATATTCACATGCATATGAATCATGTGCTCCAAATATTCACATACAATGAATAGTATAGATAACATAGAAACTTAGGCTGTGGTGCCAAAGTAAAGGCTTAAAGGGAGTGAGAGTGCCAAACGAAGATACAAACCTGAGCTAGTTCATGTCGAGCAGATATAAGCCTTCTCAGAACTTCAACATTTGCATGTGGAACAGAATTTCCTTGTGTATATACCATTTTCCTTACCTTAAAATACAGTGAGGATTTATGTTTAAAAACATAACAAAACAAAACAAAACAAAAAAACAAATGATGAAGTCTTAGTTCATTATTTAGGCTCATTAAGAACACCAAAAGAATTCATCGGTGCTTTAGTTTTATGGGTAGTAAGTTTAAGTTTCTCATAAGATTTAGTGAGGTTCTAAATGCTTTTTTTCTACTTTAGCTAAACTTACTGGATACTTGATAATTATCACTCTGGGTATTAACATACCACAGTAAACTTTGAGATCATCAAATAGAAAATTACCTCATCATCTGATGACTGCTGTAGGATGGCGGCAACAGTTTGTGGGTCTGTTGTAATTCGATATCCTTTCTCTTTAAGGACAGTGTTGGACCCTGTAACTATTGAAGAACCTGACCGATAGATAGGCTTAACAAGATAATGCAAACTTTTGGGTATGCGTGATGAAGGATATATATCCACATTTCCTGGATCCATGACAATATTTTCATTGTACCTACCCAAATAAAACATAACAAAATGCAAACAGATCAAAAGCACAAAATAGGACATGATTCAGACACGTTAAAATTTACTCTTATGGAGTACAAGTAGCGAAGCATTAAGTGAGTCCAAAATTCACATATTTTTTGTTAGACAAAGAAAAAGAATGACAAAGTACACAAAAATATAGAGTACATTAGATCCTTTTTACAGGGCCGAGATCATACAAGATAAATTTTTAAAATAAATTACCAACTCCAATCAATCACAATTTACAGAAATAGTGTCACTGAGACAAAGTATTGGTTGTTCACCACAAGCATAGAGATGTCAAGTTAAGAAAGTATCATTTACAAACACACTTACTGTCTGGATAGTTGAGAAATTTCAATGTTTAGTGAGTTTACGCGATGTAATTTTTCTGCAAAAGAAAGCACATCATTTAAAGAAAGATTTTTTAACGCATGAAATGTGCCGCAACAATTTCCGAGAACATAACCATGAAATCAAGAGCAATATGGGTTACCAGAGGAAAGATGAATTCCACCCCTTTCAAAATCAGCACGCAAGTTTCGAACTCCCCTTTGAGCTTCTTCAGAGAGCATATGACACTCCTGCTCGGCTTTCTTGACGGCATTGTAGAGATCATGGTTTGTATTGAGATACTGTAGAAGAAAGCAAGCATAAGTGGGTGCTACAAGATGAGATATTTTCTTGTTAATATCGTGAGATGCATTAAGGAGGAGGAGTGAGGATCACCCGTCAGCTCACATGTAGATATTCATTGATTCTGAAGGAAGCCTTGTTGGCCTCTTGAAGAAATTCCCTGTTTGGATGAGTGTGCCTACACAGTTCAGCAGAGTCCACAACACAACACACCTGATCAGGAACACGCAGAGATGCATCAATCAGTAAGGTAC
This sequence comes from Arachis stenosperma, assembly GCF_014773155.1. Taxonomy (NCBI): domain Eukaryota; kingdom Viridiplantae; phylum Streptophyta; class Magnoliopsida; order Fabales; family Fabaceae; genus Arachis; species Arachis stenosperma. The sequence continues at coordinate 141,229,541 of NC_080381.1, read as the reverse complement.
AAGGGAAAATCAAGCAAGCAAGAAGAGCATACTGTGTCAGAAATCTCGTCCATTGCACGCATGATATCTGCAGCTGGAGGAGCGGTGGAAATGTAAGCGATGAGTTCCGCAGACCTGAGAGTCACAAAGTAAGAAGAAGAAGAAGAAGAAGAAGAAGAGAGGTAGAAAGGGAACCTTTGAATGGCTTCATCGACGAAAGATTGGAAGCCTTTGGGGGTCTTCAATTGAGGGAACCCATACAGACCCGACGACGAAGAGAAGCTTCTTCGCCTCTCACGGAACACATTCAACGTTCTGCTCAAAAGCTTCCCCACCATCGTCATGCCTTTGCTTCCTCCCTCGCGCTGCTGCTTCTTATATATATATATATATATATCTTCTTTATTTTTATATTATTATTATTATTATTATTATTATTATTATTATTTACTGAACTATCAATTTCTTTACTTGAACGGTTGAACCATGTTTACCCACTATGCTATATAAAAGAAAAACAAGTGTTTAATCATTTAATCATTTCATAATAAGCTTTATTATACATCTACATGAAATAGTAAGCTTGTGTTATAGTGTTATACTGTTGCTCTGTTCATTACATTATTGTTCCAAGAATTATCTCATAGCAATCTCTCATTCGCTTTGTGTTAGTTCACACTTCACCGGGTTCTTCTTTATGGTTTTAGTTTCATCCATTAGATTGTAATGTTTGTAGATGGAATTGTAATTATGACAATAACAATCTTTTGTGACGATGGAAAACTATCACATTGAAGGAGATACAGATGGAGTGTGAATAAACATATGCAATTCGCTTCTACTTTTGAAGCTGAACCACAGCATCAAAGCTGAATTGTTGTCCCTCTTCAAAGGTACTTTTAAGATCTTCAAAGCTTTGCTCAACTCTCAGGTTAGTGCTAACCATCAACCGCTCCTGCAATCATTACATATTGATATTAATGTTAAATACTTTTCACAGAAGCAACCTAATCCAAATATAGCATATGGCAAAATACCTTCTCCACATACTCAGCTACAGTTGAGTTGATAATTTTCTTGATAACTTCCTTGTACACTCTTGATGGCCCAAGCACCTCTAATAAAATTTCTTTTGGTATCTGTTTAACACAACATAAGGCAAAAACATAAAATTGAATTAATCTCCTTTGTATCAAAGACCTATACAGCTGAATCAACAATAGAGCATAACTGGTCCCTCAATTCTATCTAAACATACCAAACATATTGTTCACATTAATAAGGAAGAGAAAATGGAGAAAAGATTATCTATCTGATTCAAATCTTCATGACAAACCAGTGCCAAATGCCAACAACAACATAGCCAATGAAGACTAAAACAGAGAATTGATGACTACGGATACTTACATTTGGTGTTTTTCCTGGCAGTCCCCAAATTGTTGGAGCAGCAATTGGCCATGAGAACAAAAGAAAAATTCAAGTTGAGTGACAAAGGAAACTAAAATTATGTTCCAGAGAAGTTATAGATTCAGTCAATCTTTTTCATTGGCTATCCTTTTCTCTCTCTCTCTTTTTTTTTTTTTTTGCTATTAGCTCGGGAATCCATGGAAATTCATTACACTTCAAATTTAGCTATAAATCCACACAATTAAAACTTGATAGAGTGTTCTTCATATATAAGTCGACAGATACTTCACCTCCTTTTACTCTTCGGAATCCCGGAATTGGCTGTGCTGCTGCAACCATTTTCCCAAAGACATCATCAAAGATCTGTTGAGTTTTGCTTCCAGACACCTTTATGCTTATCTGAACAGAAGAATTTAAACAAAGCATTCACCATTTAAAATTTACAGGCATGACTATGCAACCCTAGAAATTACATGTGTGGGACAATTTAACAGCCAATTGCACATTACTTATCCAAACACACACTATGCTTTTGAGCAAAATCATGAGCTTGCATATGCTTATTATTGAATAATGTAATTATCATATTGTACATATATCTAAACAATTATTTCATGATTCTGCCCTGCAGGCCCTGCATATTCCTTCTCTGATCATTTAAACTTATTTCGATTAGAGGTTGTGCCTGCATGTACCTTTAGTTCTTTAGAATCACTGATGTCACCTTTAGAGACAGAGAACTCCTCGAACTGTGCAGAAGTAATTTCAGCATCTGCAACAAGAAAAACCGAAGTACAAGAGAAATTGTTTACATAAAAATCAAGAGTTTCGATTAAAACGAGCATGCTTTGACCTAAGAAAAACTAGCACCTGATAAAACGGCAGCATTAGGAAGACATCTAACGTGTTCCCTGAACATTTCAAATTTAATATGAATGAATTTAAGCAGTTTGAACTCGCACAAACAATGACGCAATTTGAAATAAAGAAAGCAGCAGTGCCTTTTTGTTGCAGCATGTCTAAGCTTCCATGAAGGAGGCAGACGTGTAAAATTCATGGTGGGGATTATGAACTCATCTACTCTCTGCTTGCATCTGGCCACCTGCAGCTGCCACAAAATATGTATTCTAAAAGTAAACAAACTACGATTACTGGCTTCTCTCAGAATAGAAGAAGAGGAATAACCTGTGGAGTTGGATTTACGATGAAGGTTTGAGATAAAGATGCTGCTTGCATTGTTTGTGTGTTACAATTGTCACCGGAAATATACGCTGAGCAAGAAAATTCGCCCAAATTAGAAGAAATGAGGACTGAGGAAGTACATATCTGGTAATTCAGGCTTAGATACTACTTCACCAAACTCTGCTGCTGCCTCCTCTTCCTTCTAGTTCTGTTCACTTCTACTTATCTTCACTTACACCCAAATTAATTGCACGAAAATATATCGATTGCAATCATATATTTATGTCCGGTAAATAAAACTCTTATCATTCAAACTTCAAAGTCTATTTATATGGTTATTTTTCATTGTATTTGGAAAAGCTTTTAAAAAGAAAATTTTAACCACTTTAAAAATTATATTATGTGCTTAGGGCTTGTTAGAGTAAATTTTTGAGATTTTTTTAAATTATTTATTTTTAAAAGTTTTTTTAAAAAAATAAAAATAATTTTATATTTAAATATTTTATACAAAAAAAATGTCTATTAATTATGTTTTTTTTTTGTGACTGTCTATTAATTATGTTTGAATACAATATAAAAGTATTTTTTATTTATTTATTATATAAAAAATTATTTTTAATATTTTTATTTTTTTATTAAAAATTTATCAAATATACTAAAAATAAAAAATATTTTTTATTATGTTAATAGCACTCGAACAAGCACTTAATATATTAAGAGAATCTCTTTTCTTTTTGGGGAGAAAAAAAATCATCATTTGTTGAGGGGAAAAAAAGAAAATGATTGGGCCTCATATTAATACAATCATTGATATATCTTTCACAATTTCTGAATTTCAACTTCTACTAAAATATAAAGTTCCTAGAGTCAAACGATAAAACGAAACATTAAGTTGTTCCCGGCGATAAAAATCATCACTTATGACCAGTTCATAATAATCTTTTTCACGTTAGTGTACCATACCACTGAAGAACAAAACAATGGAGAAACTCATGCAGAATTGTTGAACTTGCATTCCGCTTAAAGAACAGGTGGCTAGATTGCACGGGTGAAGTTGTTTGCGATTAAATTTAAAATGATCACATCGTATACAATGTTACATTTGAAGGTAGCGAAATAAAACCTAACGAAATGCACATAATTATTGCTTCAAGTCATTGACAAATCAAGCTTCCCCAGCATTCTAACTACAGAAATCCAGCAAAATATTGTGTACTCTAGATAGAGTTACAAAATAATATCTTGCAAATTTGCACCATCTACAATAATAACTAAATCTTTGGATACAAAAAAATGGAGCTAGAAGGAGTCATTGTCCTTAATGCCAAAGGAGGATTTCAACTTATTAGCAAGAAGTGGTAGCATCTTGATGCTGTCTTGGATCGCCTCATCAGCACAGGAAACCAAATCATTCATGGCCCCACCTTTCTGCTGGAGCTTTGCAGACTCATACCTATCTTGACATACCATCAGAGATCTATTCAATTTCTCCTGCACCATGTCCAAAACAAGGTATTTATTGTCCAAATAATGGGAAATCAACAACAAAAACTACTAAGCGTTTTACTACAAGGTGAGGTAAGTTACATGGATCTATGAATACCATATCTTCAATAGGAAATCAAACTAAATCTTTTGGAGGTCCAAAGATCTTCCAATGCAAAATTTTCGAAGATGCATGCATACATATCTGCTCTATTTCTTACAACAAACCATTAATTTTCATCAAATAGTGTTGAAGAAGTAAAGTGTGAATTGGATCCAATTTTTATGTTTGTAAACCCTATAATCAATAGTGGATAGAAACTGATTACCTAGAATGAAAGACAATTAATCGTTGATTGTACTATTGAGACTTGTCTATTAAATTAATTCACAATACTTTTGCAATTAAAGAAGCAACAACAGTTGAGAAAGGAAGGAGAGGCTTACCTGAAACTTTTGCATCTCAGTATCAAAAGTCTGTTGAACATTAGCAAGAGGAATACTGCAATTTTCGACACAATTAGTTATCTCTTCCTGCCTTCTGCTCCTATCAAAGCACTCATATGCACATTTGAAATATGCTTTCTGGAAAAGACAAATCCAATCAAACAATGAACTATATAGAATAGGAAGCTTGCAAGTGCAAAATTTGTGATTGTATTGAAGCAGTCAATAAAGAAGAAACCTGGAGAGTGAAATTGACGTGGTCTTGGATAGGAGCAAGGTAATTTTGAGCAGCTACATTGACTTCATCAAGCTTCTGCCTCAGTCTTTGTTGAGCAAGATGCTCTTCAGCTCCCGCAAAGTGATCCATCCTATTCACCGTCAACAAATAGCTCTCACTTTAGTTTCAGAACTCAAGTTCCATATGAGGGAAGAACCCCCAAGTTTATGAAACTGAAAAGCAGTCAAGGAATCGAGATTCAGGTCATAAATCTGATGACGAAAAGAGGGAAAAATATTAGAGCTTGAAATTGCAATTGAAATCGAATACAAAACAGGGGTACACGCGAGAGCGAGCAAGCAAACCAAAATATGAAAGCCGAATGGAATCACCTAGCTATGCAGTAAAGGGTAAAACAAGTCTCTGAATTTGTGAATTATATTCCAAAAATCCGAACTTGTCCTGCTATTGAACCTGCACTCTTCTTCCTCTTCCTCCTCTACACGAAAGAAGCCATTCGAAAAGGTTTAAAGGGTTTAAGCCACGAAACCTTTTTTTGGACTTGGATTGGGCCTCGAAACCGACCCGCACCGTACAGAACAACAAACCCGCCCAAACCAGAACCAAACTAAATATCTGCTCCCCCGTTCGGATCAATGTGCCGCCATCTACCATTCGATAACTCGCGTTCCAGCTGTAACATCAACTGAAAGACTCAATTACTTTTTCCTCTTTTTGGCCTTTAAATTTTTGTCACTACTTTGGGCTTTTAGTTTGTCCAATCAATACAGGCCCACGTGAAAGGCTAGCTTAGTTATCATTATATGTCTGATTGGAGAGTCACACCAAAAAGGTACCTCATATGCATTTGGTCTTTATTGTGCTTGAGGCTTAGCACAAAGCCACAAAGTAAACTAAGAACTAACCTTGAGAGTTGATACTTGATACTCATTCGTCTAAACAACTACGCAAATAAAGTGATTTAACTAAGATTTTAGTTTAATCGCTGCTGACAAAATTCTAAAATTAATTAAAAAATAGGATAATTAGTTTGGCTACCACGAAAAGAAGATATTGGATTCTTCCAATATTCAAGCAATGCATGCACGAGGATTTCCAAACGTCATGGGGTACAATTAAGTTTATTTTTAGAAGTACTATATAGCAATTTACAAAGATATTAAAACATAACATATAGCAATGTACAAAGTCTAGATGTCGGTAATATACTAATATACCCAAAAAATTGTCAATTGTCAATTCTTAACGTAAAACTGAGTGCAAGAGGAAAGAGATGTCAAAACAAAAGATTTGCAGGAGGATTTTCAAAACAATATTTTAAGATAAGAGCAGACAAAATTTTGAAGTGTTCAAGAAGGCTACGTGCCACAGTGTACTGCAAACTGGGACAATGCAAAGCAAGAGGTAGTGTGTGGAAAGTGGAACCATAAACACGTTGCAGCACTTGCACTACACAAAAGAAAAGTATAAATGCGTCAATTCTGGAGGCTCCCTCCAGCTAGATGGTAGATATCCACTGACCAATGCTTCCAAGACAGAACCCCAGATCCGGATAATCATGCATTTATATTCGTAGTCAATAATTGCAACTACCTTTTCTTTTCTTTTCTTATATAACATATTAACATAAGCTTGCAAAACTGAGTAGAACCCACGAAATAAAAATGAGCATCCCCACTGCAACAACAACACTCTTGATCCTCTTCACCATCTTCACACCGCTACACCTCAAGGCCAATGCAGCAAAATGCCACCCGGATGACGAAGCAGGCCTATTGGGCTTCAAATCGGGCATCAAATTGGACCCATCTGGGATGCTCAGCAAATGGATACGCGGGACCGATTGTTGCACGTGGCCTGGCCTCAACTGTCTATTTGAAAACAAACGGGTCACAAGCATTTCTCTTGGGGGTCAACCCGACCAACCCAATAGCTTCTTATCGGGTACCATATCGTCCTCCCTCTCAAAGCTCCAATTTCTCGACGGTATCTATTTCACTAATCTCCGAAACATATCGGGTCCCTTCCCGGGTTTCCTCCTCAATATGCCCAACCTCCAATACATCTACATCGAGAACAGCCAGATCTCGGGTCGCATACCCGATTCTTTTGGAAACTCCACTCGAAAATTTGGCGCCTTCAGCTTCCAAGGCAACCGCTTAACCGGAACAGTGCCGAGTTCACTATCCCTGTTGACTCAGCTCACTCAGCTCAAACTCGGCGACAACCTCCTCACCGGTGCTATCCCAGACGGGATTCGGAACCTCAAGAACCTCACATATCTGAGTTTGCAAGGCAACCAGCTCAGCGGTAACATTCCCGATTTTTTCACTTCGTTAAAGAACCTCAGGATTCTAGAACTTTCTCGGAACAAATTTTCCGGCACGATTCCGGCGTCGATTGCCACGCTGGCACCAACACTGGGATACCTGGAACTGGGACACAACTCGCTTTCCGGGAAAATCCCTAATTTTCTAGGGAAAATGAAGGCTCTCGACACACTCGATCTCTCCTCGAACCGATTCACTGGAAGCGTGCCGCAGAGCTTCAAGAACTTGACGAAGATCTTCAACCTGGACCTCTCCAACAACTTGCTGGTAGACCCGTTCCCCGATATGAACGTGAAAGGAATTGAATCTCTGGATTTGTCAAACAACAATTTGCACCTGGGAACAATCCCCAAGTGGGTGACTTCGTCTCCGATTATCTACTCGTTGAAGCTGGCCAAGTGTGGAATAAGGATGAAGCTGGATGATTGGAAGCCTTCGGAGACTTACTTCTACGACTACATCGATCTCTCCGGAAACGATATCTCAGGGAGCGCCATTGGATTGCTGAACAGAACAGACTATTTGGTAGGGTTCTGGGCTTCGGGGAACAAATTGAAGTTCGACATGGGAGGTTTGAGGATCGTGGAGAAGCTCAAGTACTTGGATTTATCTAGAAATTCGGTTTTTGGAAAGATTCCTAAGGGTGTGGTTGGGCTTCAGAAGCTGAACGTCAGTTATAACCATCTTTGTGGTCAGATTCCAAAGACTCAGTTCCCGGCCAGTGCCTTTGCCGGAAATGATTGTTTGTGTGGTCCTCCTTTGCAGCCATGCAAGGCCTAGCACTATCATTAGGTAAATAGTTTGAGAGAGGCTGAGATTATGTGTACTGATTAGTGTGTGATTAGTGATTTGTGAGTCTATTAAATTTTAATTTGGAGACATGAAATTATTAGTATCTTCAGCCCAGATTTGTGCCAAACATGCTTTAATAATTATCTTCAGCCCAGATTTGTGCAATACATGCTTTAATAATTGTTCAATTTAATGCCACAACTGCATTGATATTTTTTGTTCTTTTGCGTCAACTTGTGTTGGACTAATGGAGTTGATTGTTATTCCAGTGCCAAAGTGTGGTGCCCACTTCCCGCTGGCACTGCCCACTAGTCCATTGACCGTGTAGATTACGCTCATTGAGAAACTTCCACCCTGTACCTGTTGAGGCTGAATTCTTAGATTATCCAAACATAGTTGTTGTTTCTTTAATGAAAGAAAGATTACTAACGATTTCTCATTAACCATTTTAGTTTCGTGACGACTTGGGGAAAAGGCTTGTAAATAGGTTGATTCTTCCTGATACTCTCTCTCACTCATTATGCGTTTAGATGTGATTATATCCACATTTGACCATGGCCAGTGGCTCTATTAGTGCCTTATGACAGGGGTGCCTAATTAGTAATTAATAATATGAATATCTGAATTTGGTTCACACTTGGGTCAAGTCATTACAATTTGTCTTTTCTCTTTTAATACTAACATAATGTGCTTTATTGTATGATGTTGATTTACAAACCATGGCTATAAATACTTTGTGATTCTTTACAATCTTATTCACGAAACAATTTAGAATGGCATATAGATACTTGTTTGCCTTCTTGTTGGCTTTATGCCTCTCACACCCTCCTCATTCTGTTCTTGTTGCACAGAATTTGCCATACAAAGCTGTGAATCTAGGAAACTGGTTGCTTGCTGAGGGATGGATGAAACCTTCTCTCTTTGATGGAATTGTCAATAAAGATCTCTTGGTATGACTCTTTCTTTATTAGGGTCCACTTCATTTGCAAATTTAACAGAACTGCTTATGATTTTTGTTGATTTCAGGATGGAACTCAAGTGCAGCTAATGTCCACCAAGTTCCAGAAATATCTCGCAGCAGAAAATGGAGGAGGAGCTGATCTTGTTGCCAACCGTGCTTCAGCTTCAGGTTGGGAAACATTCAAGGTATGTTGCTTTATCTGAAAGAATTCCATTTAGATCCATTTTTGATGCTTTTGGAATTTCAGTCTGTCCTGTGCTTTTTTGCAGCTATGGAGGGTCAGTGACACATCCTTCAACTTTAGAGTGTTTAACAAGCAATTTCTTGGGCTAGAAAATCAAGGCAGTGGAAACAAAATCGTTGCAGTTTCCAACTCGCCTAGCAACCCGGAAACATTTCAGATTGTAAGAAATAGCAACGACCCCAACAAAATTAGAATCAAAGCATCAAACGGTCTGTTCTTGCAGGTAATATACTACTTACTCCATCATCAAGCTATTCATATTGGATAAGTACATTTACTTTGAAAATATCTCTAAAATCTTGTGTGTGAAGGTTCAATCGGAGACATCAGTGACAGCAGATTATGCAGGCACTAATTGGGATGAGAATGACCCCTCCGTCTTTCGTTTAAATGATAAAGTTGCAAATCAGTTACAAGGAGAGTATCAACTTACCAATGGTTACGGCCCTGCTAGAGCTCCTCAAGTCATGCATGTAAGAAATCTAATTTACAATTTCTCTTACAAATTATGAGACTTGTTGAACTCATTGCATTCATGCCTACCCTGCAGAATCACTGGGATACATATATAACCGAAGATGATTTCAGATTCATGTCGGAAAATGGATTAACTGCAGTTAGAATACCTGTTGGATGGTGGATAGCACAAGACCCGAATCCACCTAAGCCTTTTGTAGGGGGATCTTTGGCAGCTTTGGACAATTATTTTTACTTCAACAGAATTGTACCATACATATGTTCAATGTTGTGTTATGGTTTGAAGAATTGATTTTTTTTTTTATTAACAGATACGGTGGCAATCCAAGCCTAGGAGGAATAGAATTGATGAATGAGCCGTCGGGTGTCAATCTAGATAGCCTCAAAAACTATTACAAGCAAGCTTATGATGCTGTGAGGAGATATAGCCAGAGTGCTTATGTCATCATGTCAAACCCATTGGATCATGATTCTAAAGTACTTCTCTCATTTGTCCAAGGTTTTAATAATGTAGTCATTGATGTGCATTACTACAATCTTTATTCCAATTACTTCAATAGCCTGAACGCACAACAAAACATTGACTTCATAAGAAATCAAAGAGCCTCGGATCTCAGCGGTGTCTCTTCAACTAACGCTCTTAGTTTTGTTGGTAAGATACAAACTAAACTCTAACCAATAATATTATTGAACATACAATCATGATAGTTACATTATTATTGGTAGGGGAATGGACTGGTGCATGGAGCGTGCAAGGTGCATCAAAGGAAGATTATCAGAACTATGCAAAAGCACAATTGGATGTGTATACACGTGCAACCTTTGGATGGGCATATTGGTCCTACAAATGTCAATATGATCAATGGAGCCTTAAGTGGATGATCGAGAATGGTTACATAACTCTAAATTGAATTTCAGCATAATATATGTTTACTCTTTTGTTCAGTTTACTACTCTATGCTGAAAAATAAGCTGAACAAACTAATAATGATAATTGTACCCCACTCTCATATAGTGCAATAAGTAACATGCCATCCTACCTTCAAATATCATATAGTGTTTTTATTATTTTTTGCATCAACGTCAACTTGAAATTGGGCTTCAAGGCTATTTGGTGGGTTCTATTATTTAGTGCGCCTCATTAAATACAAAGACGTAACTGTTGAAACAGAAAAATAAAACTGACAAATCCAAACAAAAACCAACTGAACACCCAAGAGGAGAGTGGAGACCCACTTCTTTTGCGCCAAAATATTGCCCCAATTCATGTCTCAACGGGTTTTTTTTAAAATCTATTTATATAATGGGCTTCATGAAAAGCACTGGGTTAGCTTTGCTTCTTTTTTTTTTGTTTATAAATTGGGCTGCAAGGCATTTTTACACTTTTCTGATTTAATATTATATATTGTCTTTTGACAAAAAAAAAACTCAATCTATTGTCTTCCGTCTTCACCAAAAATAGAAAACAAAAACTGTGGAAATTTGCTTGCTTTGTTTTAATTTGTAAATACTAGTTTTATTTTTGGGTACTTTATACGGGAGATCAATATAATCATAAATATTATTTGATATCATGATAAATAACATTAGTTTGTATGAAATTCATAATCCCTAATATCTTATAATTAAAATATAGCTACACAATAAATTAAAAATATCAAAACTATATGAGTATACATATCTTTTATTTTATTTAGTTATTTGAAAAAAATGATAAATAATCCTCAATATTTACCTAACATTTTAATTTTACACTCACAAGTTTAAGGTTTCAATTCCATTCCAAGAGTATGGAAATGAATTATCATTTTCCAAAAGGTTGAATTAAATATATAAATTATTTTTCACTTATAAAAAGTGTCAAAAATAAATTTTTAAAAGATCATAATATTATTTTTTTTATTTCATTTTATCAATAAACTAAATTTATTCGCAAGTTTAATGCAAAGATAACTATAATCATCCATCGCTCTTCTGGATTATTAGTCCAAGTTGTAGTGAATAGTGATGACTGATGGGAAATGAGGTTCCATATCACGTGGCTGCAGACTCTATAGAATCATGGATGAAAGCAGCATGTAATATTGTCTGCTATATGGGTCCAATTTGAAAATTGATGACGAAAAAGTAACATGTAATCAAGTAATCAACTATAATGATTAAATTAGCAAAATCTAATTGTAGGCTACGTCGGTCGGCAATAGTAGAGATTCCCACTTGAATAAAATAATGCAAAGAAGGATATTTTCCATTTTGTACATCAGAGAAAAGGAACTTATATTTAAAAAATTGGCGAGAAAGGAACAGAGGCACATGTGCCAGTTCAGACAAAGTTGTATTGTATTGTACATGACTACATGTTATATCAACCCTTATCTCATGAATGATTGCCCCGTGCCCTAATTGCATTCCCATACATCTTCTTCAGAAATGTTCTTTTATTGTTGTACAATAATTCAATTTATTTAGGTTTCACATCTCTTTCAATAACAATTTTTTTTTTTCCTTCTTCTAAAAGGACAGAGTAGGAAGCAAATAATTTGGGTATATTTTTGCCAAGTGGGCCCCATAGAGGTGTAGACACAAGATATGGTTAAGGAGACTTTGGGTTAAGTTGGGCTTGTGATCCTCTATATAATGAAGGCTTTATTCGCTTCGGTTTCTCAGTCTTAGAATCCACTACAAATCCTTATCTTCTCTACATCAAAAAAATGGCAAAGGGTTTGCATCTTTCACTCTCCCTTGTTCTTGTCTTTGTCATTGCAGTCACATTCAGAGCGAAGACTGTGAGCGGAAGCCCTTCGAATTTCATAAAATCGTCTTGCAGCACGACGACGTTTCCAAACGTGTGTGTGGAGTCTCTGTCGGTGTATGCAAACACGATCCAGCAAGACCCTCACGAGCTGGTCCAAACTGCCCTCACACTCAGCCTGAACAGGAGCCAGTCCACAAGGGCATTTGTGACAAAGTGCAACAAGTTCAGAGGGCTCAAACCCAGAGAGTACGCGGCCCTGAAGGACTGCGCAGAGGAGATCAGCGACAGCTGTGACAGGCTGAGCAAGTCGCTGAAGGAGCTGAAGCTGTGCAAGGTGAAGGGTGACGATTTCAGATGGCACATCAGCAATGTTGAGACCTGGGTGTCGTCTGCTTTGACTGATGACAGCACCTGCGGTGATGGCTTTGCTGGCAACGCTCTCAATGGTAAGATGAAGGATTCCATCAGGGCTAGAATGGTAAATCTTGCTCAGGTCACTAGCAATGCCTTGTCACTCATCACCCACTATGCTTCTCAATACTAGTTTCTTTCCTCTTCTAATTTTGTTTCAAGGATCATGTCGATCTTGTGTTTTATGTCACATATATAATCAAATCTAAATCCTTATAGATTATCGTGGTTTTGTAATCTCTAGTATTCTTCCTGTCAATTGTGTATGATATATGCTGAATTACTAGTTTTTTTTTAACAGTATCCTCCAACTTCCGTCTAAAGACTAATTTGCTGTCATGAAGTTTGCTAATTAGACAATAATTTTTGTGAATAATACGAATAATGGATTTTAAAATTAGTTCAATAAAATAAAAATATATTATATTCCTAAATTATTTACCTAATTCTTAATATTAGAATAATTATTTGTACATCTATTGAATTAAACATTTGATATATTCATTGTTCACATCGTTAGTATTTTCATTGTTTATGTATACTTTTTTCTGCTGTCATAAGTTCAATTTAAAAATTTATTATTAGTACAAAATGAAATTCAAACTCCAACTTTTATTTAAATAAACTAATAAATTAACTATTAAATCAAATTAATTTGGTTTCCGAAACATTACTAGTTGATTAATTGATTATGGCTAGAGTGCTTGAGAAATTTGACATGATGTTAGAGATAGATCCTAAATTTGCCTAACTTGAAGGCCCCAATTAAGTACCATCATAATGTGATAATCAAATTAAATAATCGGGAATGGTGGAGCAAAATACGGAATCGAAGTCCGAAAAGGCGACCAATTGGAAACCGTGCAAGAAAAATGAATTCAAATTAATAAAATATTTATAAAAAAAAAACTCAAAAGAAAAAGCAAAGCATAAACAAAGTGATCAAAGTGTGAAACGAAAATTGAAGGAATAGGATGGGACCTCATCTCACATGCTACTATTGTTTATTTGGTATACATTCATTATACACCCTTTTCCCCTAAACTAAAAAAAAAAATTAAACTAAGAAATTAATAGTTCCATCTACTTGCTTACCTACTTTTCTTCTTACCCTTTATTTCTCGTTATTATTATAGGTACAATTAAATAGATAATTTCTCGTTATTAACTTAGAATGCCACAACTTCCCCTTTCTTAATTTAGTGTATTTACTTGCTTTATAAACCGTGTACTTAGAGTTAGAGGTTTCGTTAAAAGTGCACTAAGCCTAAACACGCGCTAAATTCTTATTCTATTTATTGCTTTACGGTTTTCAACCCAAAAATAGAAATTGCATCGTGTAAAACAATAGAATAAGAATGTGTGTTGCATTAGCGTGTAAAATAATAGTGTTTATAGAAAAGTTTTTAGATCATATTAGTGTAGAAACCTATGTCAGGCTTCAAAGAGAGTCTGAATCTTGTAATATGTTCACATTTAAACCATGTATTTAATGTGCAAGGCCGTAACAACCCCTCTTGAATTAATTTTTTACGTATTTAAATTTAAATAGATAAAATATTATTTTAATCAACGATGATATCAAATTTTAATCTAGTCTCTAATATCTTAAAAATCTTATTTATATTTTAAAAAATTTTAAACAACTTTAATATTATTATATTGTTAAATTTGACATAAACAATTCGCATATTAAATCACCAATAATATTCTAGATAAATAAAATTCACTTAATAATAATTACCAGTGTAAAATATTTTTTCTTTGGTTCTTAAGTGATTGATTACTAAAATCTTAGGGTTTTGTACAATAAAAAAAAATGAGAAGAAGAAGTATAATATAACTTAACTGATAACATTATTAATACTGTTCATACCCTGGCCCAATGATGAGGGTCCAGGTCCAATCGAAAGGCCTGATCCATTAGATTAAGCCTAGCAAAGCACCACCTCCATGCAAGAGGTCGGTGTCAATCCCGACTTTGTACGAAGAAGTCGGTTGAGATTAGCTGGCAGATAAATACTCATTCAAATGAGTAACCGCCCCTGAAATCTCTCTAACCACTTCATAAAGCCATATCTTAACCTCCCTAAGATAATGGGACGGTTATTATCCTAAAGATACGGCACTACTCCAGCGGTGGTTATTGGCTCACCACTATAAGTACACTGACACACCTCAGGTATTCCTAAGTCCAATACTCTCTAAGACTTGCTTGCACCCTTGCTAACTTAAGCATCGGAGTGTCCTTGCAGGTACCACCCCCCATTCCCACGCGAGCACAAGTCGGACGGAGCCTCCCGAGTTGCGGACTTACCCGGATTCCTCCTCCATCACACACTTGGGCCGCCAAACGCCATCCATTGGACTAATCTCCGGTTACCTACCGTAACATTGGCGCCGTTGCCGGGGACCCGAGAGATCATCCATCAATGGCGGAAAGATCTCATGAAGAAGGCCATGTCGAGACAGATTCTGAGCAAGAGAATCTAGGCCTGGGCAACGACAATGAAGACACAGCCCAACATCAAGGTAACGACCAACACCGAGAGGGTACCTCCGGAGTAAAAAATCCGAAGGTAAATTCCTCAGATGGACGTGAATCAGAAAAAGGCGGACCGTCTCATGTAACCGAACTAATGAGTTTGGTTCATAGTCGCCTGGAACAATTGGAACAAGAGCGGGAGAGGCAAAAGGAAACCGAAAGGTACCTTAAAGAGGAGATGGAACGGCGAAAAGAGTTGGAAAGAAAACTCTTGCAGCTAGAATCCTCTCTCAAGAACTCCCGCGACGAAGGAGAAGATCGACTCCCAGGTGGAGAAGATCCTTTCAGCGAGGACATAATGAGGGCAAAAGTTCCAACGAACTTCAAAAGCCCTGATATGGACCTCTATGATGGAACTACGGATCCAAAGCATCATCTTAGCAACTTCAAAAGTCGGATGTACCTGGCTGACGCCTCCGACGCTACGAGATGCAAGGCTTTCCCGACCACTTTATCGAAAGCAGCGATGAAGTGGTTCGATAGCCTTCCCCCGATATCCATCACTAGTTTTGAAGACCTCTCAAGAAAATTCTTGATGAGGTTCTCAATCCAAAAAGACAAAGTAAAACATGCACCGAGCCTCCTGGGAATAAAGCAGGAGGTCGGAGAGTCTTTACGAGCCTATATGGAAAGGTTCAATAAGGCATGTTTGGAGATCCAAGACCTATCCACAGAGGCAGTGATAATGGGGTTAGTCAATGGACTTAGAGAAGGCCCCTTCTCACAGTCCATATCCAAAAGACACCCCGTTTCTCTGAGTGATGTACAAGAAAGGGCTGAAAAGTACATCAACATGGAAGAAAATGCAAAGTTAAGAGACCCGAGTTCACGACCTGGACCTGCTTCCTCCTCTAGAGAGAGGGAAAGGGAAGTCAGGAAGAAGGAAGAACCCGGTCTCGAAAGACCCAGAAAGTATCACTCTTATACTCCTCTAAAGACTTCTATAGTGGATGTATACAGAGAGATCTGCAACACTGAAAGACTGCCACCCCCAAGGCCTATTAAAAATAAAAAAGGGGGAAGCCGCAGCGAGTACTGCGAGTACCATAAAATATATGGTCACTCCACCAACGATTGTTACGACCTCAAAAATGTGATAGAAAAGCTGGCTAGAGAAGGTCGGCTTGACAGATATCTCATGGAGAGGTCGGACAACCATGGAAAGAGAAAGCGAGATGATATGGACAGGAGAGATCCTCCACCACAGACCCCTGAGAGACATATCCATATGATCTCAGGAGGATTTGCGGGAGGCGGAATCACCAAATCTTCTCGCAAAAGACATCTGAAGAGAGTCTATCAGGTCGGGGATGAGACACCCGACCTCCCCACTATATCCTTCACAAAAGAAGATGGGCAAGGGATAATCCCCGGGCACGACGATCCCGTGGTGATAACTATGATCCTAGCCAATGCCCATCTCCACAGAACCCTAGTAGACCAGGGAAGCTCGGCGGACATCCTTTTCAAACCCGCCTTCGACAAGCTAGGGTTAGATGAAAAAGAATTGAGAGCTTACCCCGACACTCTATATGGGTTAGGGGATACGCCAATAAAGCCACTGGGATTTTTACCCCTTCACACCACCTTTGAAAAAGGGGAAAAATCAAGGACTCTGAGTATAGACTTTATAGTCATCGATGAAGGGTCAGCCTACAACGCCTTAATTGGCAGAACTACCCTTAATCGACTCGGAGCAGGTATCAACTCCTCACCTCTGCATGAAATTCCCGACTCCAGGAGGAATAGCAACGGTGAGGGGAGATCAAAAATTGGCAAGGAAGTGCTATAATGAAAGCCTAAATCTGAGAGGAAAGGGCAAAGAAGTCCACACCATAGAGTTGGGCGGCACAAGGACAAGAGAAGAGCTACGACCCCAGCCGGGTGGAAAGACCGAGGAGATACAAGTCGGAAAAGAGGAAGGAAAAACGACTAGGAGCCAACCTAGGGGAAACCCTGAAACAAAGGTTGGGTGAACTCCTAAAAGCTAATTCCGACCTCTTTGCCTGGAAGGCTTCCGACATGCCTGGGATTGATCCTGAGCTCATGTCTCACAGGCTCTCGGTTTACCCAGGATCCCGACCTGTACAGCAAGAAGACGCAAACTCGGCCCAGAGAGGGCCTCCAGTAGAGAGCAAGTACAGGCGCTCCTGGAAGCCGGCTTTATCAGAGAGGTCAAATACCCAACATGGCTAGCCAATGTAGTGCTAGTCAAGAAACAAAATGGTAAATGGAGAATGTGCGTCGACTATACCGACTTGAATAAGGCATGTCCTAAGGCCCCTTATCCCCTACCGAGTATTGATGCCCTGGTGGACTCCAGCTCAGGGTACCAATACCTATCGTTCATGGACGCCTACTCGGGATACAATCAAATCCCGATGCATGAACCCGACCAGGAGAAAACATCGTTCATCACACCAAAAGCCAACTATTGTTATGTGGTCATGCCATTCGGATTAAAGAATGCAGGAGCCACGTACCAAAGGCTGATGAACAAAGTGTTTTCCCCCCATCTAGGGAGCTTAATGGAGGTGTACGTCGACGACATGTTAGTAAAAACCAAGCAAGAAGTCGACCTCTTAACCGACCTCTCCCAAGTCTTCGACACTATAAGGTTGCATGGGATGAGACTAAATCCCGCAAAATGCGCCTTCGCAGTAGAAGCAGGAAAATTTCTAGGGTTCATGCTAACACAAAGAGGGATTGAGGCCAATCCCGACAAGTGCAGAGCTATCCTAGAAATGAAAAGTCCGACTTGTTTGAGAGAGGTTCAACAGCTCAACGGTCGGCTTGCAGCTCTCTCCAGGTTTTTGGCAGGATCAGCACTAAAATCCCTTCCATTATTCTCCCTATTGAGGAAGGGATGCCAGTTTGAATGGACTCCGGAATGTGAGGAGGCGTTCCAAGAGTTCAAAAAATTCTTGAGCCAACCTCCCATCTTAACCCGACCAGCACCGGGAAAAGACCTCGTCCTATACTTATCCGTCGCAAACAGGGCTGTCTCATCAGCCCTGATCAGAGAAGACGAGGTCGGGCAACACCCAGTCTATTTTACCAGCAAGGTTCTACAAGGTCCTGAACTAAGGTACCACAAACTAGAGAAGTTTGCTTACTCCTTAGTAATAGCCTCAAGAAGGCTAAGACCTTACTTCCAGGCTCACACAATAAGAGTCCGTACAAACCAGCCCATGAAGCAAATCCTTCAAAAGACGGATGTTGCAGGGAGAATGGTTCAATGGGCGATAGAGCTCTCCGAGTTCGATTTGAGATACGAAACTCGGACTGCAGTTAAAGCCCAGTGCCTCGCCGACTTCATCGCAGAATACGCAGGTGAACAAGAGGAAAAACCAACTACATGGAAACTCTATGTAGACGGGTCCTCCAACAAAACAGGGAGCGGCGCAGGCATAATATTGGTAGATGGAAAAGGAACCCAGATAGAGGTCTCCTTAAAATTTGAATTTCCGGCTTCAAACAATCAGGCAGAATATGAAGCCTTGATTGCCGGATTAAAGTTAGCAGAAGAAGTTGGCGCTACAAAGGTGACGATCTACAGTGACTCACAAGTGGTGACTTCCCAAATAAGTGGGGAATATCAGGCAAAGGACCCCAATATGAAGAAATACTTGGAAAAAACCTTGGAACACCTTGGGCACTTTGCGGAAACCGAGATCAAGCACACAACTCGGGATCTAAATAGCAGAGCTGACGCCCTGTCCAAGTTAGCAAGTACCAAACCCGGAGGGAACAACAGAAGCCTGATTCAAGAGACCCTACAAGAGCCCTCGGTATCAAAAGCAGAAGATGAACGAGAGGTTCTTGAGGTAGTCGGCCTAAGCCTCGGATGGATGAATCCTTTAGTCGAATACCTAAAATTCGACATCCTCCCCAAAGAGGAGAAAGAGGCTAAAAAGATCCGAAGGGAAGCACAACATTATACTTTGGTGAGAAATGTCCTTTACAGAAGAGGGATATCAACACCATTGCTGAAGTGCGTACCAACCTCAAGAACCACCGAGGTGTTAGAGGAAGTACATAGTGGAATCTGCGGAAACCATCTCGGAGCAAGATCACTGGCCAGGAAAATAATCCGAGCAGGATTCTATTGGCCGACCTTGCAGAAAGATGCCACAGACTTTGTGAAAAAATGCCAGCCATGCCAGATGCATGCAAATTTCCACGTAGCTCCACCAGAAGAGCTCATTAGTATAACTTCCCCCTGGCCTTTTGCAAAATGGGGGATGGATCTATTAGGTCCTTTTCCCCAAGCACCAGGGCAAGTTAAATACTTAATCGTGGGAATAGATTACTTCACAAAGTGGATAGAAGCAGAACCATTAGCCACTATCACTGCTCAAAGAAGTCGCAGGTTCCTCTACAAAAACATCATCACAAGGTATGGGATACCTTATTCCATCACCACAGATAATGGAACCCAATTCACCGACGCCACCTTCAGAAGTTTGGTTGCCAGTATGAAAATCAAACATCAATTCGCCTCGGTAGAACACCCATAAGCCAATGGGCAAGCCGAGGCAGCTAACAAAGTCATATTGGCAGGACTAAAGAAAAGATTGCAGGAAGCAAAGGGAGCTTGGGCCGAAGAGCTCCCTCAAGTGTTATGGGCTTATAGGACAACCCCCCAATCCGCCACAGGAGAAACACCCTTCCGACTAGTCTATGGGGTAGAAGCCATGATTCCCATAGAAATCAATGAGCAAAGCCCAAGGGTAACTCTCCACGATGAGGTCGGAAACGTACAGGGGCACAAAGAGGAGCTCGACTTGCTCCCCGAAGTCCGAGAGAACGCCCAGATAAGAGAAGCAGCATTAAAGCAAAGGATGACTACCAGATACAACAAAAAAGTCATTCGAAGAACATTTGCCGTAGATGACTTGGTCTTAATCAGAAACGACATCGGAGTCAATAAATCGGGAGATGGGAAGCTCGCCGCAAATTGGAAAGGGCCATACAAAATCAAAGAAGTGTTAGGGAAAGGTTATTATAAAGTAACCGACCTGGACGGCACTGAGTTACCAAGGTCGTGGCATGCTTGTAATTTAAAAAGGTACTACAGTTAAAAGCGAACTCTACTCCCTGATGTACTCTTTTCCCAACTTCATGATTTTTTCCCAAAAGGGTTTTTTCTGGAGAAGGGTTTTTAACGAGGCATCATAGTAGAGGCTAAGGGAAAATATGCTGTCAGAACCCTTAGTAGCAAAAAGTACCTTCTCGATTAATAAAGATCTTTTTCATTTCATAAATATCTCTTATAATATCCTCCTTTATTTCTCTAAGTCTTTCTACGAAACGCGCCGACTTAAGCTCGACAAAGCGTGAAAATCCCATGAACCGACCTAGATGGTCGTCAGGATAAAACGACGAGGTACAAGTCGGTGTAAAGAGGTTATACAAGTCGGTCGTAAAAGCTCGGGAACCAACCCGACTCATAAGTCGGAAAGAGATCCCGAGTAGGAAAACTTGGAAAACTTTGATCCACAGATCAGAGTATAATACCGAGTAGAAGAAAAACGCATCGCAAAAATAACCTAAGTCATGAAAACTCACTAAAACGAAAGTTGAGTAAAAAGGATAACAAAAGAGGTATGAGAGCCTGAGAAAGTTTAAAGTTTGCACGAAGGCCTTTGCACGAAAAGGCTCAAGAAAACGACGCAAGCAAACAAAAGGTTTTTTCCGAAAAGATCAAACATATCCAAAAAGCATGCATACGCGCAAAGTAACTTAAACCCTTATTCAAAAAAGGGGCACCCACTTTGATTAGAAAACCCTTATCCAAAAAAGGGAAATTAGAAAACCCTTATCCAAAAAAGGGAATTTATTTTGTTTAAACCCTTATCCCAAAAAAGGGCAACAAACAGAATATTTTGTTTACGGCCTTAAAAGGCCAAAAGCAAATTGTTCACAAACCACCAACAAATAAATATAAGTTTAAAAAAGGGGGACCCACAGGCCGGGCCCCCATATAGCCACAAAATAAAAAGAAGTCATTTCTTGGAAGCTGCAGAAGAATCACCACCACCAGAAGGAACGTCACCAGGACCGGGAGGAAGAGCCGAAGAGGAAGTCAGAGCAGGAGCTGAAGAACTCGGTGCATCTTTAGAATGAGGAGGAGACTCTATGATCCTCTGCCCCCGAGTCTTTAGGTCTGACTCGGAAAGGACCTCGGGAGCAGGAGGATCAACAATGGCGCCATCAATCACCACTTTGTCAGGATGTAATGGAGAAAGATCCAAGTCGGGGGCTATAACCCTGACCTGCTCTAGGAAAATTCTCCAAGACTCCTCGGCGCCATCCGCAATAGAGTCCTCCAAATCGGCATAAGCATTCCGAGAGTTCAACAGATCCTTCTTCACCTCCACCATATCTTTGAATAGGCTTTGGTAACTCTCCTGGGCTGCCTTCCTTAAATTTACCTCCATAGTACATTGGGCTCGCAGCTCGCTCTCCTTCCTCCGGAGGTCGTCCCTCTCCTTCCTCAACTTATCCCTCTCCTCCTTTAGCTCCTTCTGATATTTTTCAAACATAAGAAGCCTCTCCTCCAGCTCCTCGACCTTTGGGGAAGTACCCAAGGAGCTAAGGGGTGTCTTCTCAAACATGTCCAAAAGTTTGCCACAAACTCCCGCCGCCCTAAAGCTTTCTTCGGCCAAAGTGGCAAGGTGTTTCCGAACAGAAACATCATCCATATTAATAAGTGGATAGATGTTCTTTCGGACGAAGGCAAGAGCCTCCGCCCTAACACCACCTTCCCAAGAAGGGCCAGACTCTGAAGTCTTGCGCTTCTTAGTCTCTGGCTCGGAGAACGGTTGGGCAGAAGGGAGTGGTCGAGGCAAACTCGAAGAAGAAATTACAAGAGGTTGAGAAGGAGTGCCAGTGCTCTTAGGAGGAGGAGGTGGAGGAGGAGGAGAGGTGATCGTCCCGGACCTAGCCCGGGACTTCGCCTTGGCCTCCCGAACCCTTTGGTAGGCCTCCTGAGCATTCTTTTTTGCCATATCTACAAAAGAAAATAATCAAGTTACAAGTCGGAAAAATGAAAGTCGGTAAAATTCAAGTCGGTGAAATGCAAGTCGGTAAAAAATGCATGCACTACCTATTTGAGACTGAACGAAAGTCGGTGTTCCCTGAAGAACTTTCCTGGTATCCAAATATGGGGACCTCCCCCACGCTTCTCGGAAAAACCCTATAATGGCCGCCTCCACCTCGTCTAGATCATCTAGACCAATCTTTTCGCAAGGGGTGGCCGGCAGCCAATAAAGGGGAAAGCGAGGGGAGGAATGCTCGTCCAGGAAAAAGGGATGGTGACCCTCTACGGCTCGAACCTTGAAGAAAAAGTTTTTGAAGTCGTGGAAGGATTCGTCAAAAAGAGTGAAAATCCTCCGACCTTGAATGGCCCGGAAGGATACCCATTGTTGTTTATTGTTTAGCCCACTAAAGGGCTTAGTCATATGGAAAAGATAAAAGAAGATTCTCAAGGAAGTCGGGAAGTCCAGAGCGTGGCTTATAAACTGGTAAATCTTCAAGAAACCCCAGGAATTGGGATGAAGTTGAGTAGGGGCAACCTTACAGTGGTGCAAAACGGATACCTCAAAATCCGAGAAAGGAAGAAAAACACCCAAACGGGTGATCATGCATTCATACATAAAGTAAAAATGAGGGGCTGCCTCATCAACTCTCCCAAAACAGACCCGGTCTTCAGGACCCGGGATTATTAGCTCATATTTGGGCTCGTCCTCGTCTGAAGTACAGAGCCTATGATGAGTACGAAGGTGGGTGATGAACTCAGCGTCAACCAACGGTTCCTCCCCAAGGACCGTATCGTCAACCCACTGAGAAAGAATGTCTACAGAAGCCATTTTTTACAAAGCAGAAAGTGGCAGAAAACCTACAAAAAGGAAAAAGAAAAAGAAAATCAAAAAACAAGGCCACTAAAGAGGGAAGATTCGAAACTAGAATCTACGGGTCAACCTATCTACTCGCCAAACAAACATGCAAACATAAAGCATGGCATGAATAAAACAAAACTAACCTTTATCCGAAAATGAAGGAAGGGGAAAACAGAAGCCTTCAAACGCAAGAATGCAGCACGAACAGGACAAGGAGAAGTTTGAAAGATTGCAGAAACGGAAAATGGAAAGAGAGGGAAAGAATTTATAAAAAGGCTAAGGGGCATGATGGTAAAAAGCGAGGCAGTCATTAATGAGACTGCACCGTTACCAAAGCCCCCAATCCCTAAATGATCCCTCAACGGACACGACGCTTGAATTGACGTAACTGTCAGAAACCAAAAGTCGCGAAAATCACGTCGGTTTCCAAGATCCGTGCTCTTTCAAACAAGTCGACTACGAACCCGAGTTGAATACTTGAACCCAAACCTTAAAGAAAATTTGGGCTCAAGTAGGGGCACTGTTCATACCCTGGCCCAATGATGAGGGCCCAGGTCCAATCGAAAGGCCTGATCCATTAGATTAAGCCTAGCAAAGCACCACCTCCATGCAAGAGGTCGGTGTCAATCCCGACTTTGTACGAAGAAGTCGGTTGTGAGATTAGCTGGCAGATAAATACTCATTCAAATGAGTAACCGCCCCTGAAATCTCTCTAACCACTTCATAAAGCCATATCTTAACCTCCCTAAGATAATGGGACGGTTATTATCCTAAAGATACGGCACTACTCCAGCGGTGGTTATTGGCTCACCACTATAAGTACACTGACACACCTCAGGTATTCCTAAGTCCAATACTCTCTAAGACTTGCTTGCACCCTTGCTAACTTAAGCATCGGAGTGTCCTTGCAGGTACCACCCCCCATTCCCACGCGAGCACAAGTCGGACGGAGCCTCCCGAGTTGCGGACTTACCCGGATTCCTCCTCCATCACACACTTGGGCTGCCAAACGCCATCCATTGGACTAATCTCCGGTTACCTACCGTAACAAATACTCATGTCACTTATTTCGTTAATTATTCGTGTCAAATAATTTAATGGTAGAAAAATATTAAATTTATTTAAAATTTTTTGAAAATGACGTTTGAAATGTTATTAACTAAATAAAAACTGAATTCAATATATTATTGAGAACTATAAAATAGTACTTTATTCTATTTAAATACATTTTTGGGTAGATATATTAACTTTTATATATATATGAAGGAGTCCATTAATTTAAAGGAAAAATATATTTTAACCAAAAAAAATACACATAATTGCGTGTTTTGAAGTCTTTGTCATAAAATTTGCAGTAAAAATAAAGTGGTGACTAATTATAATTCTATTGGCATTGATGTTATCAACATTTAATCATTAAATCAGTACTAATAACTAGTTTAACATGTCATAGGTTACAAATTTGAAATGAATTCAATGAAGTAATGACTACAAGTTATTATAACTCAATTGATATTAATAATGTCATAACTGTTTAGTCATCAAGTAAGTAATAATAATATTAAAGTCGTCAGTTATAAGTTCAAAATGAATGTACAATTAAACCAAAATATAACTCATGAGCAGTCATTATGAAAAACGAATAGCAAATAAAATGCAAAATTAATTAACTCAAGTTATATCTGATTTTGAGTAATGAAGCAGCATATATAGTATGTATTATTATAAAATTTGTTCTATATTAAAATACAATAAAATGCTTTTTTCATACATATACATTATACATTATACACATACAACTGGAAGAAAAAATCTACTTTATATTGATAAGCCATTTTAGTTTTTCTAAATTATTTATAAATTAACATAATTAGATGAAATTCGTACCCAGATATTTGATGAATTTATGAATATATTAATAAAGTATAAATGACTTATCAATATAAATTAGAAAATGAAAAAAAGCAACATTATTTATTTTTGCAAAATAATTAAATTAAAAAATAAAAATAATTTACCTAACGAAAAATGCTGCATTGTCAGTAATTTTAGTAAAACAGTAGAAAATTGATTAGTACTAACTCAAATACAAAACAAATATTAAAAAGTATTATTCACTAACGTTTCTGTTATCTAAAATATTTTTTAAAAGTTAAAATAAATAAAGTATCAATACAGGTAGGAGTTAGGACTAGCAAAAACTACTCTATTTGCAGTTGTGGTGCAAATTTATCTGCGGATATAATAGGATACGGGTTTAAAGTATATTCTACTCTATTCTATTTGTACTTTTAATATATCATATAATATATATGTAAAAGTTATGTATGTAACAAATAAAGTAACGGTTGAACCCATAATCTTCCTCTTATAAAAAATTAAAATAATCACTAAATTAGTTGATGATCATCTGATTCGTAATTTTATGTTAAATTTCTTTAAAAATTTATTATTTTAATTTTAATTTAAATTTTTTATTTTATATTTTATTAATATATATTTTATTTAATTTTTTTTTCTGTAAAAAAATTAAATAGAGTAGGATTTAGAATTTTAGAGCCCAAATAAAATTAAAATTAAAAAATTATCAACCCGCAAATAAAATAGAACAAAATTTTCAAAAAAAATTTAATTCATAAATAAAATGAAAATAAAGCCTAAATTCTATTATACTCTACCATTATCAACCCTAAATACAAATAGTTAGGGGGAGTAGAATATTCAATATCGCAGTAAAAGGAATTCATTGATATATAAATAATGATATGTGAGTAGTTGGATAAGTTTGAAGGCATGTGCCGAAATTACAGACTAAAGTGGTTCCATAATTGTGTGCTTCTGGTCCTTTTCCTGGTCGTGGGACATAGGATTTGGGATTGAAGTAAGATTTAATAATAATAATAATAATAATAATAATAATAATAATAATAATAATAATTGACCATTTAGACATAGTGAGTGATATCAAATAATAGATACATAGCTAAGAATATTTCAATTATTTTTTATAATAGAGATATTATATTTATTTTTTATAAAAAATATTAATTTAAAATATAATTTATTAATTTTTTAACGAAATTAATTTATTTAATTTTATTTGAATAAAATAATATAATTTAATTAATTATATATATTAAATTTTAATTATTAAAAAATTTCTTTAACAAAAGGCTTTTTAAGCGTCTGTATTTTATTACCAATAATTATGTTCATCCACAAATTGAGGCGTAAAGTCGCAATCTATGCGTTACGAACAAAAAGTAGATCTCTATCCAATTTACATCACTTAACGGTGGCCAAAGATTCAAAATTGGATTCTCAACTAAAAAACTGTGAATTTTGATGTTGAGATCACACACGTAATATTGAATATTTGTACCTCTATTAGGCATGGTTCCATAAATGGTTTTTTCATTTTCAAGGCTTACAGTGAAAGCTCTTCCAACACCAAATTCCTTAATATTATTTATGATGACCACTATAGATTACATGAGTATTTTCTCTTGAGCAATGTTAGGTAGTAGCAACTTTTGTGATTTGTAGCTATCAAATAGTAATCAATGATGATTTTAATGGTGTAAGATTGATGTGAAATTTCATCCAATAACTCACTTTTCTTTGCTGATTACATACTGACCAGAATTTAACAAAGTTGTTTGCCCTAAACTTTTCCTTTTCTCTTTATTAAACAATACTCTTGTCATTCTATTTTTTTTTCAGGGAAATACTAATTTTAGAAAGTTAAAGAGCTGGTCATGATCTTCATCAATTTTCGAAAAGCTAAGTTACAAAATAATATCAAATCAATAGATAATTGATTAAATGATATACACAACACAATAATTGAAATAAAAGCATATCATCATCAAAGGATCGGATAATAAAGTTAAAATAGACATGATCATGACTTAAAGAAGCTAAGGGGCAAGAAAGAAAAGAAAAACAAAAAAGAAAGATATATAGAGAGATAGAAATTAAAGCAGGACCAACATCTAACATGTTAGTTTGATCAAAGTTACATATTCAATAAAACCCATAAAAGAATGTGTAAAGGAGACTTTAGGGTTATTAATTTATTATCAAAAGGAAAATTAGAAAGAATGCTAAAATATGTTGTTGGGGGTAGGGGTGGGGGCCTGGGAGAGAAACTTAGTATAAAAATTAATTTAGGGAATAGATAATAACCCAAAGGATGCATATATCCATAATAATTTGAATATGTATATAAATGATTAAATGGTATTGAATGCATGCTTACTTAGTTGTGTTATGTATGTATACATGATGATCAACATCATGAGATGACAGTTGTGAGAAAGGGAATTAAAATGTGTTTGTGATGCATCGCCTCCCATACTCGCTCGGTTACATTTTCAACAACGTAGTTGCAAAGATTTCGTCTCGCCAACCCAACCAAAAAGGTTCTTTGCTTAATCATATAGAGAGCTCACGGGCGAGCAATGATCGAATTAACAATGAAATAATAAAGGGAAATTTAATTACCTAAATAAAACCTATTATATTTCATTTATACCTACCTAGCTAGCACATAAACAAGCAATTTACTTATGAACTAGTCTTTTCATATTTATAATGATGTGGCAGATCATTCGTATAGTTCTCTTAGAAAATGTATTATTGCAACTTATAAAATACATAATTTAGCTCTAAAAGAATCTTAAACTCCGAAAAATTAAGAATAAGAAGTAAGAACTTCCCAACATTTAAAAAAAAAGTCACACTACCAAACCAAAAATTTAAGAAGCACTAGCTATCTACTTCACTATAGAATCGAAATTATTGGTTCAAAAAGGTAATTATTTTAATGAGTATTTAATTAACAAGTTTAAAAGGACAACCTTTCAACCAATTATATCAAATCAAATTATTAATATGCACCTCAAAATCCTGCCACGTATATGTGAAGCCATTATTCTCCAGCATTACGGTCTGAATTTGTTCTTTAATTACTTACCTACAAAGATGGCATATTGAAAGTACATATTTACATATTTTGGTGCCTTGGTGGCATGCGACATTATTGTATGAAAATTCGAGAAAAAAGATAACATACCTACTACGGAATGAATTTAATAAGAGAGAGCCAACAAGATAATTAACAAAAGTACTACTAATTATTTTCTTTTTTATTATTATACAGGATTGAAGTATTTCTTCTCAAAAGCTATATGTGTGTAGTACTATTATTGGTAGCAAAAATAAAATAAAATTTAATCTGAAAAAAAATAGAATGACAAGAGTATTGCTTAATAAAGAGAAAATACTCATGTAATCTATAGTGGTCATCATAAATAATATTAAGGAATTTGGTGTTGGAAGAGCTTTCACTGTAAGCCTTGAAAATGAAAAAACCATTTATGGAACCATGCCTAATAGAGGTACAAATATTAATATTACGTGGTGAATGGTGATCTACCGGGAAATTTGGAAGTATTCAATATTACGTGTGTGATCTCAACATCAAAATTCACAGTTTTTTAGTTGAGAATCCAATTTTAAATATTTGGCCACCGTTAAGTGATGTAAATTGGATAGATATCTACTTTTTGTTCGTAACGCATAGATTGCGACTTTACGTCTGAATTTGCGGATGAACATAAGTATTGGTTGTAAAATAAAGGTGTTTAAAATATTTTTTTTAATATATTTTTTAATAATTAAAATTTAATATATATAATTAATTAAATTAAATTATTTTATTAAAATACATTAAATAAATTAATTTAATTAAAAAGTTGATAAATTATATTTTAAATTAATTTAAATTAATATTTTTATTATAAAAAATAATTGAAATATCCTTAGCTATGTATCTATTATTTGATATCATTTCCTATATGTCTAAATGGTCAATTATTATTATTAAAATTTTGTTAGTGTTACAAGTATGAAAAATACATTAAGTTAGTTTCATATAAAAATAAATAAAAAAAGTGAAGAGTTTATAACTTGACATTCGAAATTTTTTTGGTATTTACGGTTTATAATTGATAGAATATAATAGAATTTAGAATTTATTCTAATTTTATATATGAACTAAAAATTTTGGGTTCAACGCTCACTTTCTTTATTACATACATAACTTTTACATATATATTATATAATATATTAAAAGTATATACCCTGAATTACTTTTTTTTCATTTTCTAATTTATATTGATAAGTCATTTATACTTTATTAATATATTCATAAATTCATCAAATATCTGGGTACAAATTTCATCTAATTATGTTAATTTATAAATAATTTAGAAAAACTAAATTGGCTTATCAATATAAAGTAGATTTTTTCTTCCAGTTATGTCTGTGTAATGTATAATGCATATATATGAAAAAAGCATTTTATTGTATTTTAATATAGAACAAATTTTATAATAATACATACTATATATGCTGCTTCATTACTCAATATCAGATATAACTCGAGTTAATTAATTTTGCATTTTATTTGCTATTCGTTTCTCATAATGACTGCTCATGAGTTATATTTTGGTTTAATTGTACATTCATTTTGAACTTATAACTGACGACTTTAATATTAGGAAAAGTATATATACATATGATGAAGACCTGATATAAGGTGATACATGAAGGAGTTATTTCCTGGAGATATTAATTATATATATATATATATATATATATATATATATATATATATATAATGCAAAGTCAAAATGTTTGAAATAATTAATTGCTTAATGTGCAACCAAGAGCACATGGGTTACGGCAGAATTGAGATATGCATGCTTGAATTAGACGCAGAAGAGTGCAACAGAATGCAAGTGATATGAAAATGGTTACTACGTTCAAAGCAACTGCTCCTTCACCTGTGCTTGAAGAATTCTGCTCACTAATGGATAATATATACTATTTTTGTTGATCACCATTATGCATGCATTTTTTGAAAATTAAAACTAGCATACAACTTGACACCAACTCAACCTAACCTTTTTTCCTCATCCTCATCATAGCCGTCGCAGATGATAACTTGGTAACCAAGATTCGTTTCAGATTTTGCTCTCAGCGACAGACACTTGTTTGTGTTTTTCTTGCATTTGCAATTAGCGACTTCTAGTTCTAGCTAGCTACGACATTCTTGCACCTGCTAAGCTTTTATTCCTTTTTTTATTCTTTACTTGAAATCTCAATAATCACAGTTTGCATTGTAATGTAACTCTATCTGCCACTATTATCTTATTATTATTGGATTAAACACACGCGTCTTTGACATTCACACTCCACACCCAAAAACATACATATATAAACTTGTCAGCACCCTCCAAATTCCAAAACCAATCAACTCAAAACAAAAACACATACATATTTCCTACACATTGTTGGAGCAATCATCAACCAATCGAACTCCACCTAATTATTATTGTTTCTTAGCTTTCATTCATTCATTCATTCACTGATAAACTAAAGGCAATCATGGGAAGAACAATGGTTATCATCAGGCTGTTATTGCTGGTATCTTCACTTGTCTTATCAGCATCAAGAAGAGTACCTTCTTCTTCTCATTCCTCTGGTAACATTGATTGGTGGTGCAACCTAACGCCACACCCTGGAACATGCAAGTACTACTTAGGTGAAAGCAACCAACAGCACACAACAATAATCAAGCACAGAACCGAGTTGAGGAGCATGCTTGTGAAATCTGCATTAGAGGAAGCAACCATCATGCAAAAGGAAGCACATGGTTTGGACCAAAACTTGATCAAGACAAAGAACCATGAAGCTGTGCATGGCGATTGCTTGAAGCTCTATGACGACACCATCTTCCATCTCAAGCGTACCCTCGAATGCCTTAACAACAACAACTGTTCAGCGGTTGATGCACAGACATGGCTCAGCACTGTTCTCACAAACATCCAAACGTGTCAAACGGGTGCACAAGAACTCAGCGTTCAAGATTTCAAGGTTTCATCTAAGAACACCAACGTCACTGAGATGGTGAGGAACAGCTTAGCCATCAACTTGGATTTTGTCAAGATGATGAAACAACAACCACAAGCAAATCGGACATTAGCAGAAGCAGAAGTAGAGGGAGAAGAAGAAGAAGCAGAAGACGATTTTCCGAGCTGGTTTTCCGGTCACGAAAGGAGGCTTCTTCAATCTAGCGCGATAAAGGCTCACGTTGTGGTGGCGAAAGACGGATCGGGGAATTTCAAGACGGTGCAAGAAGCACTGAACGCGGCGGCGAAGAGAACCGTGAAGACAAGCAGATTTGTAATACACGTGACAAAAGGAGTATACAAAGAAAACATAGAGGTGGAGAAAAACAACGATAACGTGATGCTGGTTGGTGACGGCATGAGAAACACCATCATTAGCGGCAGCAGAAGCTCTCAAGACGGTTACACAACATACAGCTCCGCAACCGCCGGCATAGATGGGCTTCACTTCATCGCAAGAGACATCACTTTACAAAACACCGCGGGCCCACGCAAGGGCCAAGCTGTGGCCCTGAGATCCGCCTCCGACCTCTCTGTGTTCTACAAGTGCGGCATTGTGGGCTACCAAGACACGCTCATGGCCCACGCGCAGCGCCAGTTCTACAGACAGTGCTACATCTACGGCACCGTTGACTTCATCTTCGGCAACGCCGCCGTGGTCTTCCAAAACTGTCACATATTTGCAAGAAAGCCCCTGGATGGGCAGGCCAACACTATCACCGCACAGGGCCGTGGGGATCCCTTCCAGAACACCGGCATCTCCATCCACAAATCCGTTATCAAAGCCGCACCCGATCTCGTTCCTGTTTTGGACAAGGTTCAGACCTTCTTGGGCCGGCCCTGGCAGCAGAACGCTAGGGTTGTTGTTATGCGGACTTACTTGGACTCTCTTATAAGCCCATTGGGCTGGGATGAATGGAATGGATCTGACTTTGCCAAGGATACTTTATATTTTGGAGAGTATGAGAATTCTGGGCCTGCTTCCGATACAAGCAAAAGAGTGAAGTGGCCCGGTTTTCATGTGATTTCAAACCCAAAAGAGGCGTCACAATTCACTGTGACTTCTCTTCTTGCTGGTCGCACCTGGTTGCCTACCACATCTGTTCCCTTCAGCTCTGGCCTCTGATTCTCATGTAGTTTGTTTTCAGCATTCATTCTTTTGTACATTTGAGCAAGCGAGAGAAATTATTATTTGTGTGTCTTTGATCGAAATTAAATTAAATTAAATTAAATTATTATTTCAATTATATCCTACTCGATGTATTCTCTTTTGTATGAGTTAAGACAAATGAATGAAATGATGATCGTCACTTTTATAAAGGATGTTGAGTTTAGCTTTTTGCTCTATATGGTAATTATTAGCCACTGGATCAATGTTTATTATATGTTGTCCAATTAGAATTATATATTATTAGTCTAATTATTATAAGGCCAACAACAACTAATTAACCATCACACTTTTCAGCAACTCACTAGCTCTTTCATTTGTCCTAAATGTTGTAAAATGTGAAAAACCAATAATAATGGTACAAATTAGTGAATTACACTTATATTAGGTAGATGAAGAGATGAATAAATCTAGTGTAAGTGAAGATGATGAGTGTGGGCGTGGAAGCTGGCTGCTCCATTACGTCAACTTATCCCTTTTTGTGTTTGTTTCTTTCTTTTAAGATTTGGTGATTGGTCTGAGCCGTTACGTTAGTTCCTCTTTCATTCATTCAGCGCTTAATAGCAAAGATTAGTATATAGAGATAGAAAAAGACCCATAGCTAGCATGTTCTCTTGTTAAGCACTCTTTGTTTGGTGGCGGGTAGATACAAACACTTTGATCATCCCTTATGCCATATTTTCTGCCACATTTTTTTGCCCGCTTTCGCTTCTAAAAGCTTTTCCACCAATTCAGTCCTGACAGTGAGACATGGATCATGACACAAATACAATACATCCATTTATAGAATCACCTAAGATCATATCCTTTATTTAGTTTCATTCCCACAAAACCAAACACACACAATTATTTGTTTAGGGTTAGGGCTTCCTTCCTAGCTACCTAGCTACCTACTTCATTCTCTATACTTGATCCAACAACATGAATCAAAGTAGACCAACAAATCATTGAGGACATTCGTCTGAGTTAGGAGCTTCATGATCTTGGGAGGCAGATTTGTGACTGCACCACCCTCATCTCTTATTACCTTGCTTCATCTCTGTGAGCTCTCTCATCGTACTTTAATTTGCTTAAACTATATATGTTGAGAACATTCATATTTATTTTCATACATATAATACTCCTCAGTCACCATTCACGCTTTCCTTTCGATTCTACTTAAGCTAATTAGTCAATATAATAATATCGTCTCATATCTATGTCCCAATTCTTAATTTATGTTTGGAACACTTAGAAATTAAAAAAGATAGCGACAATCAATTTATGTTTAACTACTTTAACTGAAAAGTAAATTTAAGATAATTTACTATGTTTTGAATGTATGAAAAAAGATTATTTTTAAGTAGACAATTACAAAAAATGGATATGAAATAATATTATTTAATATTTAAAATAGTTGATAACAAATTGATAAAATCATTACAATTGAAAAAAATTAACTTTTATTTATACTAATAAGTTTTAGAACGTTACTTTTATTTATAAGTTGTATGGTAGTTGAAATTATTGGTTAATAATCTATTTTTTTCTACTCTTCCCAAACATGTTCTTGATTTTCCATTTCCCATTTGTGTCTGGTTTTGTGATTGAGCATGTTACTTTGTATCATTTGGAAGCATGGGTCATGAACTAGTGGGAACAGCAATGAGTGGCATTAATTACTTTAGTATTCATGTGCAGTAATATACAAATAAATAATACTGTGATATATTGTGTTGTGCATGTGTCTAATATATAATTGAAGAATGCTAGGGACAGCAAGTTTTGTAATTTGTAGCTATTAAATAGTTATCAATAATATTTTTAATGGTATGAAATTTTATTTAATAATGTGAAATTACTCTCTTTTCTTTTACTGGATATATGTCGGCTAGATTTTAATAAAAGTGCTCCTCTCTAGACTTTCTTTCTCATATAACGCCGCATAATGTAATCATGATGATGGGTTTTATTGATCTTAAAATGAATTCTTGAATAACAGGATTAACCATTGATCAGAATCAGATAGAGAGAAGATGAATACATTTTGTCATGTTCCACCGGGTTTTAGGTTCCATCCAACGGATGAAGAACTCGTTGATTACTACCTTAGAAAAAAAGTTAATTCATGTAGGATTGACCTTGATGTCATCAAAGATGTTGACCTCTACAAAATCGAACCCTGGGATCTTCAAGGTAACATACATATTCTACTACGCAAATTTAATTATTTAACAGGAGATACATTCTTAAGTATAACTTATTAATTTGATGAATATATAGAGCTATGCAGACTAGGAACAGAAGAGCAAAACGAGTGGTACTTCTTTAGCCATAAAGATAAAAAATATCCAACAGGAACTCGCACAAATAGAGCAACTGCAGCAGGGTTTTGGAAAGCAACAGGGAGGGACAAAGCTATATATTCCAAGCATGACTTGATTGGGATGAGAAAGACTCTCGTCTTCTACAAAGGTCGAGCCCCTAATGGCCTCAAATCTGATTGGATTATGCACGAATATCGTCTTGAAACGGATCAAACTGCGGCTGCTACTCCTCACGAAGAAGGATGGGTTGTGTGTAGAGTGTTCAAGAAGAGAGTGACTTCCATTATGCGTAAGATGAGTGATCATGATTCCCCTTCCTGTACTTGGTATGATGACTCCTCTTTCATGCACCAACAACCAGATCACTTTGACAACTCTTGTTCTTCTTCGTCAAAGCACCAACTAATCCCTAATAATAACTGTGATGTCTTCTACCAACAACACAACAACAACTTGCCTCTTCATCATCTTCCACTTCTTCATCAAACTGCTGCTCTTTCCAATCATAATAATAATAATCCAATCATGGCACCACCATTTGCTGCTATTAATAATAATGAAACTACTGCTTTTCAAGAACAAGGGAAAAGCTTAATTCATCATCAGGCACTACTCTATGGAAATTTAAATGAAGAGCAAGCTTCTTCTTCAGCTGCTGCTGCTGATTGGAGACTTGTTGACAAGTTTGTTTCATCACAGCTTAGAGAAGATCATCATGTCTCCAAACAAGAATTGATGATGCCAGAAAATAATAATAATAATAATGATAATGGTGCCTCAACATCAAACTCAAGCTGTCCAATAATGGACGTGTGGAAATAGTGCCTCTTCAAGTCTCTGCTTCTGCTCCAATTCGTTTTGGATATATGGGTACATACATTATATACAAAATAATATAATTAACAGGGTTATTATTATTGATTAACCAAGACGGATCCAAGTGTTGGTTGTTCAAATTCCTGTACATAATAAACGAAATGACTGTAACTTTACATTATAGTAGGTGCATGGAGCCATCCACCATCACTAGCATGGATTAATTAAGTTAAAAGTTTATTCAAATAGTCAGTCATATATAGTTGAATCATGCAGGATTTACACATTTCTTTTAGGGTTTAAAGTTGTATTATTAATTATTGTTTGCCATGAATCATGGGCTCTATTTAGTAGTCCATGTTCAAACATCTGTTCATATATATCTCTATTCTCTATGTATCTTGCATTTCAAACAAATTAAACAGTTATATATAGCTTATATTAATGTTATCTCTTCCTTTGTTCACCCTGGCATATATGTTCAAATGAATTAAAGGAAACAAGAGATTAAAAGTAGGTACACTGTAATGATTGGTTATGGTCCTTGGTGGAGCATCAAGGCTATATATGCTAATACGATAAAGAGTTTAGGGAACTTAATTTTGTATATTAAGGAGAGGTTTTTCTTAACCACTGAGATCCGGTCCCAATTAGAAATGGCAAGAAATTATGATATATAGCACGCATGCTTTGCTGCCAAGTCTCGCAATACATACATTATGGCTTAACAATCTCTCACAGGTTTACAAGGCAAGCAAAACATCGAATATATATAGTTATTTGATGTGTCATCAAGTCATAGCCACTTATTATAGAGCCACAAAGGTGTCCTTCATATATATATGTATGCGTAACTTCAAAGACTTTTACAACAGTTTCTTTAAGATCATGACAATACATAGCTATGTCTAAGTTTGTGTTGCATAGATAGAATAGCACTATGTAATAACAATCACATATATAAATTTCTGCCAAATCTACACCTAATGTTGGATTTGGAGGTATAATTGTGCATGCAAAGGGAATTCTTATTTTTCTGAATTGGGTCAGTTTAAAACCAATTAAAGAATTCACCAATTACTTTTAATTGATACAATTTTCAGAGTTACATACCTAGCTCTTTTTTTTTTTGGGTTTGGTACTGAGTTACCTAGCTAACAATTGAAGACTTAGGGTCCGTTTGGAAACACTTAAAAGCTATTCTTTTCAACTTTTGACTTATAAAAAGTTACATTAATAGTGTTGGGTACAATTTTTTAGATAAACTTTTAACTTTTCAAAAAGTTATTTAAGAGCTCTTGAAGAAATTAAAAAATGTGACTTCTCCTATTTTCAAAAGCTATATTATTACGCACAACTTTAAAACAAGGACTTTTATAATAACTTTCCAAACTCAAAATAACTTATTTAAAAGTTATTATTAATAAAAATTCTTATATTTTAAACTTTTTTTTCAAAAGAACTTATTTAAAAAGTTTAGCCAAACTTGGCCTAATATTCTAAAAAGAACTCAAACTCATAACAGTCTGCTAACTGCTACTATATTTTGTGTCAACGTGAACAGAAGCTTTTTTAATTTGGTATAAGAAAAAGCTTTTGATTTTTAATAGTATAATTTTGCAAATGCCATTGGGATAATTACAATGTGTGATAGTGCTTAAGGGGTGTCAGGCGGGGAAGCCCGCCCCGCCCCATTAACACAGTTTTGGTCTCATTTGCATAGACTGGAGTCTCTCTAACTATGCAACATAAAATTCTTGGCATGCCATAACTATTTGTACATTGCTCTATAGTTTGATCAAAGTTGTTAGCTAACATTCTTGCCTGCTTCTTGATTTCAGAGAAGGAATTAAATCAAGTTCAGGATTTGTTTAAACCAGGATCAGATAACTATTTGAATTTGAAGAAACCTGAATGAGGAAACTGGAATGGTTCCATTAACAGGGGAGATTGGCACTATGGTAGCCACAACTTTATCTCCAGTTTGACATGAATCATGGTCTGCAGTATAATTTTTAGAAGCCTTTGTTAAGTTATTAGATTCTTAGGCTGTTGTAGCCACTCTATCAAATTGACATTTAATTATGCCGTGTTAGAAGTTGGTAATGTTAATATTATTATAGGAATTTATTATGAGACGTGTTACAAAATTATACCGATCTCACCCTTCTCTCCACTCTCAATCGACCTCTCCCTCTACCAGTTATTAAAATTTAAAACCCTTAAATAAGTTGGTAAAGTAGTTAAATGAACTGGCTAATCAAGATTGAAAGGCAATAATTCTCTCTAACAACCAGACTTATGGAGTTGCTTACTTCTACTAATATGAGACACTTAAAACTGTTGCTTAACAAAAATGTAGTATGGAGTTGTTCCACAGTTTTTTTAATTGAAAATTAAATACAAACACCTTGTTAATAAATTTTACCGAACACACATACCTGATTTTTTTTAGAGCAATGCTAGGGGGCCAGCAATTTTTGTGATTGTTAGCCATCAACTAGCCATCAATGATGATTTGATGGTGTGAGATTGGTGTGAGATTTCATCCAATGGCTCACCTTCCTCTGCTGGTTACATGCTGGCCAAAATTCAATAAAACTGCTGGTCCCCTAGACTTTTCCTTTTTTTTATAAAAAGAAAAAGAAAAGAAAATCTATGTGCCAATCAACATTTATTATCACAGGAAATATTTCTAATTGTTTAACATTTTCTATCAAAAATCTTAAGATTAAGTCTTTTTTGTGAAGTCTTATACAGTTATACCAAATTAGTATACGACAGAAATATATATTTAACGACCGATTTCGTTTTCCTTTGAAAAATGCAAGGCAGGCAAAAGCACCCAATATTGCATCGAATAATTGGAGCATGAGCAAAAACACTGTAATAGAAAATAACATTGCTATCATAGTATTAATATGTATACAAAATCCTTGATAAAGTTTAGACCCTTCTTAAAATTTCCCTCTGAAATTGGAGGATCTAGAATCCAACACCTTAAACTAAATGACATCAACACCTATATGTATGATCTAATATGATTTCACTGTACAAAAATAGCATACTAAGCAAAATCTGTGCTATCAGATATTCTATCTTTCTTCTGTAAATTCTATGCTGGAAAAAGAAAAGTTTCCTACTTAGAAGATCTATTTCAGTGCAACTTTGTAGAACAAATACTATGATGGCTTCCAGTGATGGATTCAGAAAATTTTATCAGTGGGGGCAAAATATATATAGTATAATAATAATTTATATAATTATACTATAGTATTATAAAATATAATTATTCCTCAAATTATTTAACTAACAAATTAAAATAATAAAATAATAATTTAAATAATAAATAATTTAAAATTCTATTCTTCTGGGTTTCATATTTTGAAAAGATTGAATAATCTTTTCATTGTCAGTACAATCAAATGTCTCTCTTTCTATGTATGTCACTAAACAATCATTTAAAAATTCATCTCCCATACGGTTGCGAAGTCGACTCTTTATGATGTTCATAGCAGAAAATGTTCTTTCAACTGATGCAGTTGCTACAGGCAAAACTAAAGCTAACTTCAAAAGAAGAAACACTAATGGATAAACAATATTTTTTCGAGTCTCAACCAATTTTTGAGAAAGAGCACCAATCCCATTTAAGTTTGAGAATTGATCATCAGAACGCACATCTAGTATGAAGTTCTCAAGTTGGCTATCAAGTGCCAAAAGTTGAGTAGAAGAAAATTCTAATGGATAGAATTGAACTAACTGGATTAACTTCTCCTTATTAAATGCAATAAATGAGTGTCTTGGATTCATACAAGCTATACAAAGAAGTAATTCAGTATTCACCTCTATAAAACGGTTGTTGCATTGGGTTCTTGAAGTTGTCTATCAACTACTTGATAGAATATCTCAACTTGAAAATGATGCAAATTTGAGATCTTTTGAGCTTAGCGTCTTGATCTTCCTTGTGACACAAATATATCATCCATTTTTGGAACAGTAATATTATATTTTTCACAAAACAATGAGACTTCGTCAACTAATAGAGACCAACCATCATCTCTTATAGTTTGCAACCGTTGCTTAGACACTTTAACCAATGTCATAGCATTTACAATGTCTTGATCATTCATTTGTAACGCTTGAGATAATTCATTAGTAACTCCCAAGATATTTTTCATCAAGTGTAAGTTGAAAATGAATTCAAAAGATTGAATGACATTCAATAAATGACATGTTTCAGCTCTTTGTTCTGAATTATTTCCATCTTCCTCAACATATTCAAAAACATTGACCACGGAAGGAAACAAAGAAATTAATCTAAGTATAGTTCCATAGTGTGAACCCCATCTAGTATCTCCAGCTCTTTTCAAAGTTATTTCTTGATTCAAACCACGTCCACTAGCAATTTCTCCACTTTGTAATGCTTCAATTGTCTTAGTCATCTGACTATCACGAAGCATATCTCTTCGTTTACATGAAGCTCCAACAACATTGCACAAATTGGTTAACAAATTGAAAAGCAAAGCAATTTCAACTTGTTTTTTTGCAACCGTTACAAGAGCTAACTGAAGTTGGTGAGCAAAGCAATGTACATAGAAAGCATAAGAATTTTCTTTCAATATCAAAGTTTTTAAACCATTAAATTCTCCTTGCATATTACTTGCACCATCATATCCTTGGCTATGTACTCTTGATAAACTTAAATTATATGTTTCTAATAATGGCTCCAATGCTAATTTTAGAGATAAAACATTAGTAATAGAAACATGAACAAGACCAAGAAAATGCTCCCTAACTTGCCCTTTTTTATTCACACACCTTAAACAAACTGACATTTGCTCCTTAATAGAAATGTCGCGGGCTTCATCAACCAAAACAGCAAACAATTCATCCCCAAGATCATTAACAATAACTTTTGTCGTTTCACTTGCAGCAGCTCTTACAATGTCTTTTTGAATTGAGGGAGCTCTTAGTTTAAGATTCTCACGAGCATTTTTTAAAGCACGACCAATCACTTCATTATGTTGCGTAAGAAAGTTTAGAAGTTCCAAAAAATTTCCTTGATTAACAGAAACATCTGTCTCATCATTACCACAAAAGACCAATCCTTGTCGCAAAAGAAATCTAATACAATCAATTGTGGCTGTCAAATGAATTTGATAATTCTTTTTAGCTTGCTCAGATTGTTTTTCAATAGCAGCACTAATGTGTTGTTTTGGTTTCATAAGCGCTTCACATTTTCTCCAAACTTGATTATGAGCACTATCATGAATCCCAACATAAGTTTGTAATTTCTCCTTTTTTTTCCAATTTGAAAAGCCATTGGTTACAAAAGCATCGCCACTTTCAGTCTCAGGTTTCATAAGATAACAACAAAGACAAAAAACAGCATCTTTTGATATACTATACTCTAACCAATTGCCATAATCATCAAACCAATTAGAATTAAATCTTCGAAAAGAAGAACCACAAGCAGTTTGCGAAAAATCATGATTCCTTGAAATCTTTGGTCGTTGTCCTGGATCTGCTATGAGACTCTCTACTTCGAATTCTAAAAATTTCCTCTTGTTAAAAGAAGTCGATAAATTGTTTTGGGATCTAATCTCAAATGATAAAATTCTTTTGAAATATTTCTCCATTACTAATAGAATAAAATTATAAACCTAAATTAATTCACAATTCTATATAAATTGAGAAGTTCAGTATAAAATTATAAATATATTGAGAGTTTATACTGATAATATATTCTTACATGATGAATTGCTTAATATATTCATATAAAAGATCCATTAAAATAAGAATATAAAACTATATAGCTTTAATTTATTAGAAACATTTGAAGCTAGCCCTTTTCCTCAGCATATTATAAATACATCATCAATTCATCATAATTGAATACCACAAAAGTACAATGAAGAAAGATATTCAAATGGGATATTACATATATCACAAGTTAAAGGAAATTAAAACGCAAGTCCATAATTTGCATTAATTATCCTAATAGAGATTTGAAAGTACAAATTCTGGTTTCTTTGCCAGTAGCCAATTGTAGATGGCAGAGCTTTGATGTATAGAGTTCATGCTTTGGAAGCTAGAAATGAATGATCAGAAAGTACTTTAAAATACTTGCTATAGAAACTGAAAGCTATGTACTGTAAACTTCTAAATCATCATCCCTTCTAACATTCATATCATAATCCCCTGATTCCCCTCTCATTCTTATTCATATCATAAATCCCTAGATCTGTGTTTTTTTATTTTCGAAATAATTCTTCTACTATAGGAAAATGTCAAGCCAATTACATCAGAACACAATTACATCAGAACAATTCTTCCATCAGAACACAATTACATCATAACTCCATTAAAATTCCATCAGAACACAATTGTTAATTAACAAAGTAACCAACAATTATATTAGAACTCTATCAGTCTATCAGAACACAATTACATGATTTACATCAGAATAAACTCAATCACATCAAAACAAATTAATCAACTATATCAAATTGAATGAGTTAATGAACTATATCAACTTAATAACAATGCAGCAAATGAGAATAAAAACTGAATGAAGCAGGGTACCCAACGGCAGAACCAGCGGCACCTAGGACCCAGACACCCAGCGACAGAACCAGCGGCAGAACCAGCGGCACGGCGGCACCCAGCGGCAGAACCAGCGACACCCTGCACACCCTGAACTGCTGAAGACAGAACCAGATCTACACGCCGAAGGAACGGGAAGACAGAACCAGACGAGGATTTAAGGCTTGCAGCTGTGAAGACCAAGGAAGAAGAAGAAGAAGAAGACCTCACCATACACCAGACACTGAAGGAACGCAGCGCCAGAACCAGACGCGGGCACGCTGCGATGCAACGAGAAACCGACGGAGCCGACGCGGGAGAAAGACTGAACGGAGTGGGCGAGTGGCGGCAGACGACACGACAGTAACTGAGGGCTGGAGTCTGGAAGCGGTCAAGCCGAGGTTGGAGGCTGGAGCAGAAGAACAAAATTGAAAAAGGGAAGGAGGGTTAGCTGATTAGGGATTTGGAGGGTGGGCAGTAGGGTCAAAATGAATTAGATGGTGGGGGCAAATTAGACAATTCACTAAGAACTACTAATTAATTTTTCCAAATTCACTGGGGGCAAGTGCTGAGTAAATCCGTCCCCCTATTGGCTTCATCCATTAAGATACATTCTTAGCAAACTCTTCAATTCTTTGTACTTTGCTGCTTCTTCTGTTAAATCCTTTACTTGCTTCTGTAGACAAGCACGTTCATCTTTGATTTGTTTTAACTCCTCACGAAGGCATTTTAGTTCAGCCTGAAAAACCAAATATGAAAAAGAGAGTGAACAAACTTTAGGATGCTATACGAAAACAACAACTGGAAGCTACTGCCAATAATTAAAAAGCACGTAACAGCATAATGCTCCAAATCAAAAGTATTTCCGATTTTCACAATAATATTTTACGACATGTTAGGAATCAGAGTACAAGTTGAATTCCAGTGCCATCATGAAGAACTGCATTAGCAGGTGAAAAAAAAGAAAGAAAAAACTTACTCGCAGTGCCTCTAGTTCAGAGGGCTTTCCACTTGTGGACCCTTGAGCATCATTGCTAAGGTTTCTCCACTTATCCTGAATTACGACAAAAGAATAAAAATTAAAAACCCTAAATTGAGATTAGACGCGAAATTGAAAAGACTAATTAGGGGAATTTCGTACCTTGAGGCTGACGTTGTTCCGCAAACTCAGAATGGGGGCAAATTCAGGATCATTCAGAATCGTCATCCAGTCTCCAGACCCATGTTTTTCCACGCCCGCAATTAGGGCATCCACTTCAGCTTTATTCCATCTCCTCCGCTTACCCATTTCCAAAATTAAATTAAATCAAGAATTAACAATCAACAAAACTAATAAGTACCACCAAAAATTAACAAAATTATTTTAGAAGAATTAATTCAAATTGAAAGGTAGTCACCAAAAAAATTCAAATTGAAAGGAACAGTGAACCTGAACAAAATTACTAAATGAAGTCAATCAAAATACAATGGTCCTCAACAAGCAACTAGAGAGGGCTAATTCCATAATTCTCCTGTCCAAGTTCATCATCTCAAAATTATAAAGATTTTAGAATCATAGAACCAGACTCAATAACTCAGCATTACAAATCTTTCAAAATCAAAGTTAGTAATAAAAATTTCAGAATCATAGCAATCAGAAATTCAGAATCAACAATTTAACATCAGAAAATCAAAATCAAAGTAAAATTATAAAGATTTCAGAATAATAGAACCAGACTCAATAACTCAGCATTACAAATCTCTCAAAATCAAAGTCAGTAATAAAAATTTCAGAATCATAGGAATCAGAATCAACAATTTAACATCAGAAAATCAAAATCAAAGTAAAATTATAAAGATTTCAGAATCATAGAACCAGACTCAATAACTCAGCATTACAAATCTTTCAA
This sequence comes from Arachis stenosperma, assembly GCF_014773155.1. Lineage (NCBI taxonomy): Eukaryota > Viridiplantae > Streptophyta > Magnoliopsida > Fabales > Fabaceae > Arachis > Arachis stenosperma. The sequence goes on along the minus strand of NC_080381.1, from coordinate 141,185,641 downwards.
AATCAAAGTCAGTAATAAAAATTTCAGAATCATAGGAACCAGAATCAACAATTTAACATCAGAAAATCAAAATCAAAGTAAAATTATAAAGATTTCAGAATCATAGAACCAGACTCAATAACTCAGCATTACAAATCCTTCAAAATCAAAGTCAGTAATAAAAATCACAAGCATAAGTCATGCAAATAAAAATCAGAATTACTCTTCGGATGGAGTACTCTTTTCAAGAGTATTACTCAATGCATCCGAAGAAGACATTCTATAAATCATGAAATATAAATCATGAATCAAAATCACATTAATCCAAAATATAAATCATGAATCAGAATCTCATTAATCTAACCCAAAAATATAAATTATAAATTATAAATTAAAACTGAGCTCTCCAAACTATTCAAATAACACTACTTCAATATGAATATGATATTAGTTAAAACTGTTTGGTCTAGTGAAACAGATCAAAGAATAAAGGAACTGGAAGCAAGGTAGTAGATTAGAGTCTAAGTCATTAACCAATTCAGTTATATTCTCTTTCTATCCTTCTTCTAAGCTTTATACTGATATATATATATAAGAAATATCCACAATCATGAGAAATAGTCAAAGGGGGATTAGGTACTTCTCAATTTCTAGAAATTAATATATAAATTGCAAAACCAGAAATTCATAATCGGAATCAGATTAACCTAACTTCAGATTAACTCAATATTAACTCAGAAATTATAGAAGCTAGAAGCTAGAAGTATAGAACAGAACAAAACAGAGCAGAGCAGACCCAGGGGGAGTAGCGCTGGCCAGTGGAACAGAGTTCGCCACGGAGGCAGGAGGCGATCTCGGCGACTGTGCTTCACTGCAACCCACAACAAAGTTCAACCAATAACAGCAGCAAAACTCACAGATTAATTAACAATTATTCAACCCATAACAAGTTTACAGATTATTCAACAATAATTAACTAATTATTCAACAATTATTGTTTAAGAAAAACCTAGAAGCTAGAAGCATAAAAGTATAAAACAGAGGGGGAATCAGTGAACAGAACTGACCGGTGCAACCGAGCTGACGCCGGCGATGGTGGAACAGAGGTGCGCGACGGAGACAGGAGGCGAGTCCGGCGACGCTGCTTCCAGAGCTGAAACGGCGACGATGGTGGAGAGCTGCACGATCGTGACTGTAATCTTCGATGCTCCAACTTGCGACAGCGGCGGGAGCAGTCCAGCGACTGGACGGAAGTGACGGAGACAGCTCGAGGGTGAGGGAGTGCTGCGCAGTTGTGCCTTGTGTCTGCTTATACCGTTATAATTTATGACAAAGAGAAATTGGTGCTACCAAATACCAATGCGTCATCTTTTGGTCAAACAATAATTAAACAATGTGATGCGTTCACAAAAATCTTAATTTCAGAAGCACAGTTACGCAGGCCAGTTTATAATGGACTATTCTATTGTTTGGTACATTGGGCCATTATTTTAAGAGCTACATCGTTGCTTTCCCAGAAACAAAAAAACAGAGAGAGAGAGAGTGCGTGGAAAGCCCAAACTAACGACTAATTTTATGAGGTAGATTAGAATACAATTGCTTGATTGCGATATTAGCATTCATTGTACCGGAGACTAGAGAAACCCATGTGCTTGCATAGATCCTTGCATAGTTGCATTGCAAGTTGTAAGTGGCACTAGTCAACCGGAATAAGAAAATGCGTTGGTTAATCGTGAATATTTGTGCCATTTTCACTCCATTATTTGACCCTAAATAGGCGGAAATGTCATCTATGTCAGCAACCATTACCTAATTGCACAATTCATTACTAACATTTTGAGGTTATTAGAGAGGTTCACCTAACAAATCTATCAAATCAAATCCACTCTAACATAATATCATTAAAAATGGACAATACTTGCTTGAACATGTGATTCTATTTTAATATTTGGGTCTCCAACAATTCCGGTGTTAGAAAAATAAAGTCTTATCTCATGCCACTCTATTTTAAATTTTTAATAGTGACTTTTCTCGCAAGCCAAAAACCATTTCCACGCGAAACAAAAAATCATCTCAGTGTGTGCTAGAGATACCTTTTGTTCAAACAGTGTGATTAAATAACAAATTAAAATTAGAGTAGATATATACTTGTTCAACTTTGGGGGGGAAATCAAAGTGTATTTTTACTTTTTTATACCAAGAAATTAGTAATCAAACTCCACTAAATGGCCTATTAACTACAATTGAGTAATGTAAGAAAGCAAACAAAAGCAAATAGAATCCTTAGTTACACATGAACATCGCAGCAAAAAGTGCCAGTAGTAATGATAAAAGGAGGTTCCCTCCAAAAGCAGTGACTGCAGAAGAAGAATGGTTCTGCTGCCTGCAGGAATAATAAATTAAGTAAAATTAGTAAAAGTCTAAAAGACAAGTCTAAATGAAATTGAGCATGGTCCTTGCAACTTGAAAGCATGAGATATAAGGCTAATGGGTTTGAAGAAGGTACTTCTGCAAGTTTTTGAGGGGGCCACAGTAGAGAACATGATCTGGTGGAGGCATCTCAGTTTCACCATTTTCTTCAGGATTGACGATCCTCATATATGTTTCTTGGCCTAGGAACCACCTGTCAAGGTTTTCTGATCTCAGGTTCCAAGTTCCAACATTGTCTAGAGATATAAGGATTGCTGTCCATCCTCCAGGATAAACCTGTTCAGTGGTGAAACAAGAGTTGAATATCCAACAAAAGCACACCAAAATGGAAGTGTCAAAGAATGCTTGTAACAATGACACACCTGAGTTGTGCAGCGAGAAATCGCATCCCACTTGTTATAAGAACCTCTAGAATTCTCTGACCAATTACCAAAGTCCATCCTGAACAAAAAAATCAATTATGAGTAGTGATAAGAATAAAATCGTACTTTAGGAAAAAAAAAAAGAAACAATAAAGAAAGACAATTATTACCCAACTACAAAAAAGGAGTAGCCATCCAAGTGAAAATTCTGCACTGTTGTGTCATTGTTTTGCAGTACAATCTCAATGAACCCCTTATAAGTAGCATTTATGAGAGAGGTGTCGATTACTGGTGCTTTGTTCATCGGTTTACTGGGGAAATCAAGCTTGTAAATTCCTCTTAATTTATGCAGATCAGCAAGCCGAAATGGAACAGAAGGCTTATTAAATGAGACCCCATTGATAGTAGCTCGAACATTGCCTTTTATGGTCACTGGTGGCACAACTTGTAACAAATATGTATCAGTGATATTGATAGATCCATAATGAAAGGATCCTTGGGGATTAGGGCGAGCTCCACTAGCAGATGTGTTTTGCCTGCACAACAAGGTATGAGAATTCAAACCATAATAGTCAACCAGAGAATGAAATCACCAAGTGTAAAGAACTAAAAACATAAGCTATTGAGTTCTGATTTATATAAGCCTACATAAAAGATTATAGTAAGATGCTACTATTCAGGCTATGCATAACTAATATATGAAACAGAGACAATCATAACTGACTTAGCACATTCCTGAACAAGCTGTTATTGTAGATTTTAATGACATGAAATGTTTTCTATTTATACGGTACATAAAACAATTAAAGTCAGTCAAAGGTTAACGAACGATGCAGTATAGAATTCCAATGACCCGCAAAATCCTACAATATGAGCTTCTCAGTAGCAAACCTGACACTTTTGGCTTGGTTCATTGAATAACCCGGGTTATAAATATCATCTGGTGGGGGTGGAAGTGGACCACTTGCTTTTCCCTGAGAATTTGAGTAGTGTAAAATTGCAACACCCGTAACCCTATCCCATGCTGAACCATTTACAAACCTTGCACTTGCAACAATATAGTAGTCTGTACTTGCATTCTGATCAGTTGAAAGTAGAAAAGAGTATGACTGGCCAGCATGAATATCAAAGTCAGTGAAATTTGTTTGAATTGTGTAATGGCCCTCTGTTTCTGCAAGCAATAGATTGTGATTTTGAATTCGGAAGTTCAAACTAGTTGAAATCCCCACATTGTGGACTCGAAGTCGGTATGTCTTGCCTGCCAAATATATTTGTACTTCTAGTCAATATTCGAACAGCTACATCCACTTCTAGAGTAAAATGCAAGATAAACAAGAAGAATAGTGTGACAGTAATACCTGGATCAACCCTAATTGTTTCATAGTCAATGCCAGCAGGTACAAGAGTGGTGTTGTATTGGTAAGGTCCCTTTCCATTGATAAGAACACCATCTGGAATTCCAAGGTCTTTTCCACCATCAAGTGTTGTTCTCAGAGCCTACAGTTTCATATATGCATAAACAATACAAGTAAATCACAACACACTTCAAAACGAATTCTTACAAATGAAAGATTAACATAAGAGATATACAAACCGTGTGAGTCTGGGTATACCAATCACCAATTATGATGAAAATATCCCCATCTGGCTGTGCAAAAGGAATAGGGATAATATTCCTATTATTGACAACAATGGGACCAAAACCACCAGAGGCTCTTTGGAAATTCAGGGAAGGGAAGTAAAAGAAACTCCCAATTTGATCCTTGACTTGGAACTGGTATGTCCAATTCCACTTGGGAGGAATTGGACAATTTGTTCCAATAACACCATCTTCCCATGCATCGCGGCGCATTTGAATGCCAGACCTGTCAACATCATTTGTAGAAAGCTTGTTAAACTCATGAATATATCAACACAGTGAATATTACAGATTGTAACAGTGGAAGCAACCATGTAACGAGAAGATCTTCATCCAAATCATTGTGGACGTTCACATTAACATTGTTATTAGTCGTAACGTTGATGAAGGGCCCTGGAAAATCACCATTGACAGCTATGACCTGCAGAGAGATTTTATCACTCAAGTGAGCCAAATTCTTATCCAAATTTCTTCAAACGTAATATATTAAATTTTAGGGACAAAATCAACTAAAAGTACAAAAATAAACATAGAAAATTAACAAAAATAAAATAAAATAATAATAAAACGAAAAATCTCCCATGAAAGCTCACGAAACAATGTTCACCAAATCTAGAAGGCCAAGACAGCTTCAGTCTCGCATGGAAAACAAAGAAATATGTATTACCAGAACAAGTGAACAACTGAGCATATGCAAATCTTTAGACATAAAAGCGAAATATACGGAGATGTAGCTTGTGATTTTTTTTTCCTTGTTCTACGAGCTGAATTCGAAATACTAGTTGGAAACGCATTATTAATGAAATTGAAGAGGTAGAAAGACAGAAAAGCAGGAGAAATGAAGTGAATGTATATTCGAACCCGTTGAGGAAGACCGAGGGGGGAAAGAGTTTTGTATGAGAAGCGAAGGTCAGCGTTAACGGTAGGATCGGCAGCGGAAGAGAGGCATGGAAGCAGCAGAAGCAGAGAGAGAAGCGTCGTCACCATGGGAGACTGTGTCTGTGCGCAAAACAAACGAATGAGAGAGAATCAAATTGAAAACGACACACTACACCACTGAGCGGGCCAATTCACTATTTGTATTTCGTGCGTTTTGGGTCCTCTCTCTCTCTCTTCCCGTTACGTTATTTCTATAATCTAATATTTTAAAATGGTAAACAAAATTTCGTTAATTAATTTCCGATATTATTTTGCTATTCTTGCCAATAACAAATCCATCCAGATCACTTGCTAAATTTATGGGTTTCTTCACTAGTATTCGATTTTTATTATTATTAGAAGAAGAAATGAGGCAGTTTCTTAATCTAGAAGAAGAAACAAATGCGTCTATTGTTTGTTTGTTTGTTTATTTATTGGTCAATTCATTGTATTATCATAAGATGCAAAATGATGAAGATGCAGCAGCACCAGCTCATAGTGACTTGTCGTTACACATTCATGAGCTTAATACTGCTGTGTTTTGCGTCAAGTTTCAACGCGGACGAAAGATTTTTAGCACAAGAAAAAAGCTTTCCTTTCTTAATTTAATACTATAGTTTTGAAAATGCCGTTGGGATTTATATTGCTTAGTATACCTTATGGAAAGGAGGGAAATTGGTGCTACCAATGTGCCATCTTTTTTTTTTTTTTTTGTCAGAGTGAGAGATTAGGAATTTTATAACATCAATAAATATAGATGGATAGCACTTTCAGTATCAGTGTGTGGTTCAAGAACCCTACATTGGGGGGTCAAAAGCGCAAAACTAAGAAGTGTTGACCAGAATAGAAAAACTGACGACAGAATTTGGGCTTTCTTGGGCTTACAAAGTAGAGTTCGTGAGACAAAATTAACAAATATAAGCCCGAAATAAATGGGCCATTTTATTGTGACTTAGGACCATGGGGCCGGGGGCTTCAAACATTGTGCTTTTCTGTTCCAAGGGGAGATATCAAAATCAGAAAAATCTCTCCATAGAAAATACATGCACACTTGTATTGGGGTGTATTCTCTTTAGTGTGTAGGCTTTATGACTTAGTGTTTTGGGGCTGTAGTTTCTTCATGTTATTGATAGGGATGACCCATGAGCCTGAATAAACACAGCCATATGGTAATTGGTAGGACTACGGACCCATGTATATTATACGAACTTTACGTCCATGTCCATAAAAAAAAATTTTGGTCAGAATATCGTAACATAAATTAAATGTCATAATTTATTATTGGTGCAACTTAATATGCTGATTTGTATAATGCTTGCTTCTGTTGTCTTAATTAATAAGTTAAATATCAGATACATGCAATTTGTGACAATTTTTATGCCTGTTGCATATATGTAGCAATTTGATCGTTGATTGATCATTGTGGCAAATGACAAGGCAAGTAGCTAGGTACTTAATTAATTGATTACATATATTTGTATTTCAATTTGAGAGCAATGCACGTAATGGATCGAAGCATGTCATATCGTTGTTGCCAACTTTATATGTATCATAGGCAATGCAATTGCCTATTACTATCTTAATTATATTATGTCATGTATCATTATTCTTGGACGAGGTTGGAGCCATTAGGAAAACTATTACAGGCATTTCATTTCGTCACATCTCAACGAGCCCTCACCATTGTTTATTACTTTATTTTCTCTTCCATGCACAACAGTACTGCACTCTTAGTTATATTTAGCACTTTATTACGATGACCAAAGTGTTTTAATTTCAATTGAATTAACTACTAGCTAATGCCACCCCTTCTTTTGGCTCAGATCCATATATATAAGAAGGACTTTAGCTAGAAAAAACTTTATTTATCAAATTCTCAAACATTTTCAAATGTTTCAATTACATAATAAAAATGTATGAGCTTTAATTTATAGAATTTATTACTTCTTTATTAAGATTATTTAATTTATGATTTATTTAGTGATGATATTATATTTTTATGTTTTAATTATACTGATAATTTTAATTAATAGTAGCAATATGAATGTCTTTTTAACATGGAAATAATCTTGTTTGAGACTTTATTCCCACATATTTATGTATTGGTCATTCACAAAGTAATTTTTTTTTTTATGTTTCATGAACTACCACGTAAAATAAGTTGTAGTTACTTGCATAAGTATAAATATATAAACTATAGAAAAGTTTTTAAATGATCTAGTCACCTTTACTGGAACTCTAATGATCTACGTACGGTAAGGTTACAGCTTAAAATTTTGTCGTGTAGCACGTTGTGTAATATCCTTGATGTCCCTGGAATAAAGTGAAAAGTGACCACAGGGACAGGGAGCTGGGATGAGCTTAAAGAAAAAATGAAGCCAAATTCCATCTGGGTCAGCTGATGTACGATCTGGGCCCAATTGGGCTTTGTTTGATTTTTTTGTCAGGGAGGCAGTGGGTCTAAGAAGAGCAAAATTAAAGGAATCGGTGCATGTATAAAAATTTAGATGGATTTTTTTTGGCAAACGTTATGCTATTGTTGGCATTGTTGGAATAATGATGGTGTTGGTGTCTTGTTGATGCATTTAGTAAAAGAAAATCAAGCCCGTAATAATAATGATGCATGGAAGGATTGGGGGCAAGGTTAAATTATTTTAGGTAAGAAATTCAAAACCTTGTCGTTTCCAAAACTCCCAATGCCCAAGGTTACGATGAGTAGCCACCCGTGGAGTCTTGGAGGTTGGCCTAACCCCTCATCGTCTTGCTTTTCTGTGGGTGTCTTTCTGAACACTGTGTCTCTGAAAATGTGTCACCTCTAGCACGGCGGTTGTGGTGTCCCATGCAACCTGTGTCGTCGCCGTCAGATAGCTGACTGTTCACGTCGGGACGAGCCGTTTGTCTCTAAAGGTAGACACTCACCAGTGCTGCGTGAACGTCATCGCGCTAGGTCGTCCCCGTCCGAAGGTTAGTCGCTGCCTTCCTACAGCCTTTTTCCCAGCAGCAGCTGAAGACGAAACAACCCCTGGTCCTTAGGGTGGTGGGCATTGATATGTTATTGTCTCTACTGTCAGTTACGTCACCAACTTTCGCAGGGTTGCTCTCTGATTCAAGAATGGGGTTGGAAGAATAAGTGAGTGAATAAAGCGGTGATGGTGCTTGGCTCTGGTTAGGATTTCTTTGCTCCACAACAATACTAATGAAAGAACCATCAATACTTAAATCTCACATAGCCCAATCAATCTCGATACTAGTAAAAAAAATCAAAGGCCCATGCCTTTTAGTCCAGAAAAATCCAACTCACTCCAGCGGCTCCACTTGTGAGTTGAATTCACAGCTGCGGCTCTATAAATTGACAACATATGACATCTGTTCTCAATGTCAATACCCCTGTTGCTTTTCAGGTGACGCTTTGAACAAGTTTAGCGAAGAGCTTACACCATCTTTCTATGATTCTAACCCATAATAATTCCAATAAATCTATACCGTCAACATTTTTAACTATATATCTTAACGGTACTACAGTATGGCATAGCAAAGTGCCAGTAAAAGTGACTGGATCATTTGAAAACTTTCCTATACTAAAAATAAAAGTCGTAAAATAATAAGTGGAACTAACTAAAAGGTGGACTGATTAACGACTATGACTGATCCACATGAGCAGTATCCTAAATTTAAATTCCTAGGCAGTAGGCATGCATATATTCCAATAAAAAAAATATTATCAGCCTCAAATAAATATTAGTAATATTTTTTCTATGCAAATTGAAAGTCTGTCATATGGTAGCAGATATTTACTCGAAAAATATTTAATTATTATTTTTACTTTGTTAAAGAATATAGGCTACTGTTCTAGATAAATAGTAACACATCGTAATATTAAGTAAATGAGAATCGGACGTTACGATAACCCACTAAACGCGCTACAGTAGTAGCGTAACAGAGTCTAAAACCATCGAATCCAAACTTAAAGACGTAATTTAAAGACACTAAATGCTAGAAAACGACATTATTAAAAGAAGTCGATAAAAAAGAAAAATGTGCTTAACAGATAAAGACAAGAAGTTCCATATCACCTAATACATTATGGCTTTAGTATTTGAGTGTGTTACAGGTTATCCATCCGAAATTCTGTATACGTTGAAGTTAGAATTTTCGACTTTCAGCTCTTGGGTTTGTAAATTCGCCACAAAAACGAACAACTACATTATACAAGGTCATTTATTTGGAGATCTGATTATCTAAAGGCTTTATTAATAACTACTATCACTGGTTGATTAAATAAGATATATACTATTATCCATGTTACATGAGGAGAATTCGCATGCTGGGTTTTTATATCTAAGAATCTTTGATACGCATCCTACAATATTTTCTCTCCAGTAATGTTCATTTCAGTTAGGGGTGTTCATGGTTCAGTTTTTTCATAAACTGAACTGAAACTGCATTAAATCATTTTAAATGGTTTAAAAAATGAACCAAACTGCTTTGTCACATAAGAAATTGATTTTAAATCGATTTACAATACAGTACACCAGTTTAAACTAGTTCATAAAAATAAAAACAATTTTAATTGAAAAAACCAATTAAAACTAGTTTATAGGCTAAAATTAGTTTTAACTTTGAACATTTATAAAATTAGTTTTTACATTTTTTCTCCCTTCTCTCTCTCCCACACTCTCTCTCCTTCTCTCCCTCTCCTCTCTCTCTCTCCCTTTTCTCCTTCTCTCTCTCTCCCTTCGCTCTTCCTCTCTCTCTCCTTCTCTCCCTCTCTCTCCTTCCCCTTTCCCCCTCTCTCTCTCTCTCTCTTCTTCTCTCCATCTCTCCCCCTCCTTTTTTCTCTCTCTTTCATCTCTCTTTTTCTTCTCTCTCTCTTCCCCTTCCCCTCTTTCTCACCTATCCTTTCTTTGTCTTCCTCTATCTCTCCTTCTCTGCCTCCCTCCCCCCTTTCTCTCTCTCCCTCTTTATCCATTTCTCTCATTCTCTCTCTCCCATATCCCTCTTCCTCTCTCTCCTTTCCTCTCGCCCCTCTCTCTTTCTCTCCCTCTCTCCTTCTCTCTCTCTTTCGCTCCCTCTCTCTCTTAACATATATAAAATTAGATTTTATATTCTCTCTCCCCCCTCTCTCTCCTTCTCTCCCTCCTCTCTCTCCCTTCTCTCTCCTTCCCTTCTTCCTCTTCTTTGCTCCCTCTATCCCCTTCCTTTCTCTCTATCTCTCTCCTTCCTCTCTCTTCCTCTTCTCTCTCTCCCCCTCTTTCTCCCCCTCCCATCTCTTTGTCTTCCTCTCTCTCACTCTCTCTCCGCCTTTTTCTTTTCTCTTTCTCCCCCTCTATCCTTATCTCTCTCTGTTTCTCCCCTACCCCTCTTTCTCCCCATCCCATTTCTTTCTCTCTCCCTCTTTATCCCTTTCTCTCATATTTCTCTCTCTCCTATCCCTTCCTCTCCATCTCTCTCTCCTTCCCTCTCCCTCTCCTCTCTCTCTTTCCCTCTCTCCTTCTCTCCCTTGTTTTGGAGAAAAGAAAGGGAGAGAAAGAAGAGAGGAAATAGAGTGAGAAAAGGCTGAGAGAGAAAGAGAAAAGAGAGAAAGGAAGGAGAGAAAGAGAAGAAGAAGAGAGACGAAGGAGAAGAAAGAAAGAGAAAAGGAGAGAGAAAGAAAAGAAGGAGAGAGAGAAATAGAATAGAGAAAAAAATAAAATTTTCAAGAATTAATTAAGAATTTATTGTTATTCATCATTTAATTTACTTAAATTAATTAAGAATTTATTTAAAAAATGTTTCAAGAATACTTAGCTTGTTATATTTAGCCATAAAAAATAAATTTTTTAGTAATGCAATTAAATACATTTTTGAATATTCTAATTTTAATAAAGTCTTTTGAAATTGATCATTTTATCAACTTTTTTTAACTGTAGTTAGACAAAGTAGAATACGCAATTTATTATTATACTAAAATTTTAATTTTTTTTATTATTTAATTTTAGCATCACCATATCACCGGTTCTATCTTTTTCATTCTTCTTTTAGAATTATTAAAAACTAACACTATCTTTAAACAAAATTCAAAAATTACAAAACTCTGATTTAAACTAAAATTCAATATGTATAATAATAAAACTAAATTTGTAACAATGTGGTATTCGGAGTGATTTAAAAATATCCATTTTTATTTTTACACAAATTCAAATTAAATTTAACGGAAATAAAATTAACAAAATTTTTAATTTTGATGGACATATATGTATTCCGGTGTACTCTTATATTTATATTTTGATGGACATATATACTAAAAACAAACAAAAAACAAAAACTTTATTAAAAAATAATCAGATGACGATTAATTAAAAGGGTGAAACATGTATTTAAGAGGAAGCTCATATCTTATCTACAACAACAAACTTATGTAAGCAAATGTTGGATTTTCTCGTCAACACTGACTCATCGTCATCTCCACCGAAAAATTGCCACAAAAGTTCAAAATTTAAGGAAAAAGAAGGGAGTATTCTTGCTCCACATTTTTAGTTTCATTGTTTTGTTGGTCTGTATATATAAATTAAAATTTAAGCAATAGTCAGCTTATATTTCGCATTGTTTTGACTTTTGTGTTACATATACATAACATTATTTAATTGCCTAGCCAGCTTAGGAGGAAATTAAACAAGGCTTATCCAAAGAAATTGAATGAATGAATAGGGTAAGAAATTAGCCGAAACTTTTGAAAAAAAACTGTCTCAATAACATTCAATAAAAGGTTAAATAATTTATTATTTTTAATTAAATTATTATTTTATTTCACATATGCAGTTAGTTAATTAGTTTGATTCATTTGCAAATGCATTATCTTTGGTGATAGGGTTTGAAGAGTATAGTGAAAATCCCAAGTTCTTGTATGAAGAATCCATGTATAAGAGTACCGTCTAAAACCCTTAGTACTTGCGAGAAGATTCCACCCTCTGACTTTCAATGTTTTTTATTAACTAAATCCATATAATGTTCTTATCATTAATTTTATAATTTAAATATTAAAATAAACTTTTAAGTTGTTTCCTTTCTTAAAACACATGTCAAATTAAAAAAAATGTCTAATTTATGCCCTATTAGTAATTAATAATGAATAAAGAATAAATATTCTAAATTTATGAAGTTCTGTATTAGCTAGTGCTCTCAGTAAGTAAAAAGTACTATCTTTAAGGCAAAATTCTAACATTTTGCAATTGCAGATTTATTCTTAGCATTTAATTACGAATTTTATCACAATAAATAAAAAGTAGTCTTTTATAATTTAATTTTATATAAAACTGAGATTGATAAAAAAAAAATCAAATCACACTATCTTTTTAATAAGTATCATCTTTTTCTTTTGAAGTTGTCAGAATTATTCATAATAAAACATTGGTTATAATAGAAAAGTCTTGTCAATAAAATTTCATTTATCTGAGATCTAAACATAGATAGGAATCTATTCAAAAATTGAATTCTTTATCGCGCGAAAAAAATTTCCACAAACAAAAGAATTGTATAATACAAATAATATGAAATAACGTAAAAAAATGACTCATTAATAAATTTTTTAGCCTACGACCTAAAAGTTGGTTTTTTTTTTATAAAAAAAATATTTCGTATAGGTAGTGATAATAATTGTACAATATTAGTATAGCAATCATAAGAGTATTTAGAGATCAAATATAGACAAATTAATTTCCAATCAACTAAGAACTACAAAATCACACATTTCATAAATACAAAAAGTAACTAATAGTAAAAAATTAACAACTTATATCACTAGCAATATTATTAGTTGCATTTGCAATCTAACACCTATCCTTTTTACTTTATCCTTGAATTAAATACTCTCTTAGTTACAAGGAAAAAGCTACCAGAACCTTTGGATTACACTGTAATGAAACGGGCAGGGCCTTGAATTCAAAGCCAAACACCAAGATAATCAATAAATATGTTAATTCAATTCCTCTAATAATTCATACATGATTACTACTTTAAGAATATGGTGAAAAATCAATTTGCAGAGAAATTAAAAGTGAAGCTTAATTAAAACTTTGAGAAGTATAAATCATGAATTAAGATTAGTTATTGTTACCTAAATCAGTAGTATCCCTCTTTGACAATTCATACTCCTTATAACTCTGTTGAATAAACCCTACAAATTAGGTTCATAAATTACACCCAAAAAAGGCGTACTTACTTTCAATCGATGGAAACCAAAAGCAAAAAGACACATCTTTTAATTTACTATCAGTAGTGTCTCTGAAATGCCAAACACATGATTTTTTGTATCCGGAGTTCTCCTGCACACTCATGGGATCTTGAGTGTATTGGATTATTGCCTGACGAGGAACCTAACATTTTTAGTTTCCTTGTGCTTCAGGAACTTCACGGTTCCAGCATTCGCTACTTTTGTTGATTCCCATCTTCCACCAATAGCAACACTTTCGTTTTTCTTGCACGTGAGCAAAGTTAAGACTGTAGAAGGAGAAGCAACCAGTAGACAATAGCAAGGACAACGAGAGATTGGGGGTTGGATTTGAGGGAGAAAACGATATCGATAGCGAGACACACTCAGGAGATCAGATGACACCCACAAAATTGAAGCAAAAAAATTAGAAATTTGATTTGGAAAATTCTAAGAACAAAAATTAAAATAGAGAGAGAATAATCCAACAAAAATAAAAAACAATGGAGGAAACAATGTAATTTGTTTGGCCGCCCAAATAATTAGTCATGGTGGCAAATCGAAAAGTCCAAAGCACAATTCTACCACAGAACCCTTTTTCGTAGCAAATTTCAAGCACGGTAATATAATTTTGTCACTTTAATGCATCCGTGGACATTTTGTCATGACAAATTCTCGTGTTTCTGATAGTGATTTATAGATTTCAATATATATAAACATTGATTTGGATATAGAAATATCTTTTACAGGTATATATTCCCGCCAAATAAAACAATGTCTCGATGACTAAGCAACAATTGGACAAATTAAATTATACCTTGTGCCGTAAGTTGCAAGAATAATTATTATCTATATTTTATTTATTAATACACGAGGTTAACTTCACTCTCAAGTAACTAACAAATAGAATTGTCTATCAAGTAACTGATTATGTTTAATTTTATTAACAGATTCTTAATGAATCTTGGAATTTTGAGTAGCTTTCTCTCTATCAAGTTATAATTATTTGGTGTTCTTCGAAGATGGCCAATATGATCAGATATGGGAGAAAATGAAATGAAGTATGTATATCTTTATTTAATTAAATAAACTTCAAATGTTAATTATTGATTTAGATTTTTATCTGAATCTCCAAGTACAAAAAATATTAAATAAAAAAAGATAAATATAAAAAAGAGTACTCGATGTTTATTTATTTAATTTTTTGGTAGATTCATTTTTCAATTGATATGACAATGAAAGTATTACAAGTATAATTTATGTCGATTTCTAAAGTGTGTATTGATATATCATCAATAAATATATTTAATTATTTTTATAATTTATACAATTCAATAATAAATAAATAATGGATATATAGTTACGTCTGTTTTTTTTCTCTCCTTGTTATAAGTGAAAAAACATTTTGTAGAGATGGAATTGGTTACTTATCCAAAAATGGAATATGAACAATTCATTATTGCTCCGGTTTCGGATCATATATGATTGAGGAAGACATGGCCAGACTGGTTCAAAGCTAAGCATTGAAAAACGTGATATATGTGTTACCATATTAAGAATTAAGATAATCATTAAGCTATCCTGGATTATCGGTTAACAACCATTACTTTGAGGTGAGCTTGGAGTTGTCCATGCATGCATAAACTATAAATTAAAGCACTTCTCATTCGTTCTCCATAAGCAACAACTCCGAGTCCTTCTCTGATTCAATTCCGAAGCAATTAATCCATTTTTTGCTTCAAAGGAAAACCAAGAACCGAAGGGAACAGAAGGGACGTGTTTCTAAAATGGAGTCCCCAACGAAGAGCTCACTTCAGCTGGAGACGGCTACAACGACGAATATCACACCCATTTTGAAGATTATTTCAGTTGCATCCGTTGCAGCTGGCATTCAGTTTGGGTGGGCCCTACAACTCTCCCTCCTCACACCATACGTCCAACTGTTGGGGGTTCCACACGTGTGGGCCTCCTTCATTTGGCTGTGTGGGCCCATCTCCGGGATGGTAGTCCAGCCTATTGTGGGATACTACAGTGATCGTTGCAACTCAAGACTCGGCCGTCGTAAACCTTTTATCATCACTGGAGCCCTTTCTGTCATCATCGCCGTCTTCCTCATCGGATACGCTGCTGACCTCGGTCACTCCTTCGGCGACGACATTACGAAGAAAACCCGCCCTCGAGCTGTTGCCTTATTCGTCATCGGTTTTTGGGTGCTAGATGTGGCCAACAACATGCTACAAGGGCCTTGCCGCGCCTTCTTAGGCGACCTGTCTGCCGGAGACGAAGGCAAGATCCGAATGGCCAATGCCTTCTTCTCCTTCTTCATGGCGATAGGTAACATCCTCGGCTACGCGGCAGGTTCATATGAAAACCTACACAAAGCTTTTCCGTTCTCGAACACGGAGGCATGTGAAAAGTTCTGCGCTAACCTCAAGAGCTGCTTCTTCATCTCCATCCTTCTCCTCCTTACCCTGACCGGCCTCGCCATGTTCTTCGTTGAAGACGTTCCCCTCTCAGAGGCCAAGAAAAATGAGGACATTGAAGGCACTGAGGACTCTTCTCGTTCGGCAGGATGCTTTGGAGAAATCGTTGGGGCGTTGAAGGAGCTGAAGAAGCCAATGTGGATCTTGATGCTTGTAACAGCCATCAACTGGATCGGTTGGTTCCCATTCTTCTTGTTCAACACCGACTGGATGGGAAAGGAGGTGTACGGAGGTAATGTGGGTGACGAGGCCTACGACAAGGGTGTCCGCGCTGGATCGTTGGGTTTGATGATAAACGCCATCGTTTTGGCAGTTATGTCATTGGGAGTTGAACCGGCTAGCAAAATCATGGGTGGAGCAAAGAACCTTTGGGGTATTGTTAACTTCATCCTTTCCGGTGGTTTGCTTTCTACTATTTACATCACCAAGGTCGCTGAGTTTGATCGCCATCGTGCCGGCCATTATGTTCCTCCAGCTACCGGCGTAAGGGTTGGTGCCATGACATTCTTCGCCGTCGTCGGTATTCCACTTGCGGTAATCATCGATCCTACTTTCTCCTTTCATTAATTTATCGAATTCGTTTTAGCTTATGCGGTGGTCTGTTTTTGTTTTCAGATCAATTTCAGCGTTCCATTCGCTCTAGCATCAGTCTACTCAGCCACCAGTGGAGCAGGCCAAGGCTTGTCTCTTGGGGTTCTCAATCTTGCCATTGTGATCCCACAGGTTTGAATATATATATTCTTAATTAATCGGGATTATGGAACTAATTTAATAAGATATCTAATATTATATAAAATGTGTATGTAGATGATAGTGTCAACAGTAAGTGGACAAGTGGATGCCTGGTTCGGTGGTGGGAACTTGCCTGCATTTGTGATGGGTGCAATAGCGGCTGCTGTGAGTGGTGCAATGGCAATTGTCATGCTTCCGTCCATAAAGAAATCTGATGCAGCCAAAGCTTCTATGGTCGTTGGTGGCGGACACTAATCGTAAAATAGTAGGAAATTCACTACAAGAGACCCTTTTGAATAACACTTCGCATAAGATACAGAATGTTCATCATAAAATACAGAACGTTCATATTAAGATGATTATGTGAGTGCTATCTAGTTTTTTTATGTACATTGAAGTATGTATCACTAAGACAAAAGGTCCAATCTTACTGTTCCCATTATTTCTCTAAATTGAGATGATAGAATAAGTTCTTACGTAATTCATATTCCAAAAGTGTACTTGTGAGATGGATTGAATATACTCAAACGCCTTGCCCCAAAATTTATCTCTTGTGTGTTAAGTTTGGTTGGTCTTTTATGCATTTATTTATTTACTTCTTCAACTTTAACTTCGCAGCAAACATTTGTTGTTTATCTATCACATATACGCATAGGAAAAGTTTTAGATTTTAATAGCTCTTGGCCCATTTTTTTTATTATTATAATTGTGCTCATATATTCCAGTTCATCAATAATTTTGCTTTCCAAAGCCACTAAAAGAGTAGTAATGCTCTAGCAATAAAGAGTTGGATATTGAAAAAAAAAATCTATAAACCCTTCAAATCTTAAAGATTATTTTTTGAAATTTATTTTATAATTTTCTCTTTTTCTAAAACAATTAGTTAAAAATATTGGAACTAAAATAAAAATATTAAAAATATTATCTACTGAAGAAACTTGAATATTATTCATAACAATACTTTGCAAAGAAAAGATACTAATCCACAAGAATCGAATAGAAATTTTATTTATTAATATACTTTTTAAGTGATCTGTCATATAGAAACTAGTATTAAATTTAGAATTTCGATTTATCATCTAAGGTTTTTTTTAACACCAAATATAATCCACTATTATTAGTAATCTTTAGTAACAAATGGAGTTTTTAGTAATCTTTAATAACAAATGAAGTTTTAGTAATCTTTTTACTTTTAGTAATCTTTAGTTTTTGCTTGAATTGTGTTCATTAAGATGTTGTTCCTGGTTAAATTTACTTTGATACTTAATTAAAGGCTTTTGCTAATACAATCCATAGGTTCATGCAGAAATAAATGATCATAAAAACATGAGAATATGTTCCACATTGAAGCATGAAAAGTTGTCAGCTGAAGCTGTGAGACATCTTAGTAGGAAAACTTAACTTATTGCTTGAGATTAGTTTACTTGTCAAGCAGATCTGGAAGATTTGAGGACAGGTTCTGTCAGTTAAGCATTGGAGAAATTTCATAATTACAGTGTTGATAATATGATTTGGAAGATGAAAATCTAACAATGCGGTTAGAAACATCATCAATTCGGACCAATTATTAATGGCAGTCACTAATTTTTTTTACTATTAACGTCTAGAATTTGATGTAGCCATCGTATCTTTTCTAATATATAGGAATTTCGTTTGTATTTTGATGCTGTTTATTATTACTTCTCAAAAAATGAAATGTACACACTCCATTGATTGTCTATTCAAGAAGTTTATGCATTGTTCACAATAATCATAAATGACTTGCTTACAAGCCCATATGGTATCAGCATATTGCCGGAATCTTTGTTTCAGCAATGCTAGGGGCCAGCAATATTTGTGATTGGTAGTCATCAACTAGCCATTAATGATGATTTGATGGTGTGAGATTAGTGTGAGATTTCATCCAATGGCTCACATTTCTCTGCTAGTTACATGCTGGCCAAAATGTAATAAAATTGGTGGCCCCTAAACTTTTCCTTTTTAATAATATAATTACGAAAAATGAAATTATGCACATTGTAACGTGCATAAGAATCAATACTAAGATGAGGTACTCATACATCTTGTGATATAATTTCTTAGTCTCTGGAATTGAGGAAGTGTACAGCACATACTTTATATTTATCTATTTGGTCATGACTACTGCATGTGTGGAAGCTTCTCTTTTTTCCCATGGTCATGGTCAAAATAAGCAAAGCACTGGAAAACAGGGAACTAATGAACGAATAATACTTTAATGGAGTGAATGGAAGCCAAAGGGAATTATAACGAAGAACATCATTTACAAAATTTTTAGCTGTTATCTTCAATATCTTATGACGAATTTGGTTGTAAGCAATAATGATCTTTTTAGTGATTACTGAGGTAGAAGATGTTCTAAGAGAACTGGGAATTGATAATCCATTGAAGTGCTAAATCAATGAGGGACTAAATAGGCATCTTGATTTTTGAAAACCAACAATTTCAATGTCCTAGTTATCTTTGCATCGGTGATATAACTAATATTATTTGCGAAGTGTAGAACTACTATGATTATGAATAAAAAGGCATTTGTTTTTTAATGAAGTGCATAGGAATATAGGATAGTAATAAAATAATACACTTGGGTGGAGTGATACTGGTAAGTTGAAAACATATAATAGTGGTTCTTTTCAAAAATGCTTCCCAAGACAAGCATTCTTGTTTAAAAATTGGTTTCAATAGATTAAGTATACAGCAAAAATTTATCTATGGTAAATCTAATCATTCTACAAAATAAATTCTCAATATTCGATCAAAAAACCACATATATAATGAAAAGAGTACTAAAAATGAAAGATCAACTGTTTGATTGTTGCCCTACAAATTAAATATATACACACAATTATTTTAATATTAGAAACACAACACATAACAGCAATAAATAAATAAATTAACTACATGCCTTGCCTACTGCACCTATACAACAATAAAACCAAAACCTTCCACTAAGTAGATACTGCCATTACATGACACCATATTATCCTATTGTGAATCATGTCTATAAAATATTCATGACCTCTATATATACCTCAATTAACTTTGTATAAATCATCTCTTAATTAATTGAATTAGTTGAAACTTTAAATAATACTAAGTTAAGGACATCATCTAAATAGTAAATACATAGAAAGTTTTTTCACTGGGTGTGAATCCTTATAATGAAGCACATACTCTAAGGCTATTAAAACACTAATGAGAAAATTCAGTAACAAATCCTGAAGAAAACTTTGTTCTTTCACATTATAATAAATCATCCTATCTTTAGTTGTCAGAGGGAGAACTTTTATTTCATAATCACTTGAAAGAACAAAGACTCTACTCTCTTGTTGGCATTTGAAATTTTGAAGAACTGACATCTTCTGTTATTTTCCTGTAACAAGTGTCTCACATTAGTTCTTCATTTGGTCATAAGGTACTAGAGCTGAAGAAATGGAGAGACTTGCCACTTGTCGTACAATTTTCAAAACCTGCCAATACGATAATTCTCTTAGCATATCTTTAACAATAGAAAAAACAATCAAATAGCCAATCATCTAGCCTTAAATATAAAAGTGTATAAACTTTTACCACATTCTAAAAGTTTATTAACACTTAGGATATCAGGGTTCTGCATAGATAATAATGACATGCGATCGGACTGACTTCCACCTCGTTCAAGGCCAATCTCTTTATCAGCCAGAGTTACTGAAGCCACAATCTAGAAAACAAAATCATTATAAAACTAATAACAAAAAATATTAAACAACCACATAAATGTAGATAGTATTTGAACAATTTTACCTCATTAAAATCTGGAAATTCAATCTGAGCTAGTGGAGAGTAGATGAGCAGGGAGAATCATGGCGCGGAGGAGGATTTCGGAAGAACTGAAGAGGCACTGTGTTTGAAACGAATTCAAAGGAATTTGATGGAATCAGAAGAAAAAAGCATCGAGAATCAAGAGAATTTGGATGAAAACGAGAAATTGGGTTTAACCAGGAATGTACCTGGTGCAGAAGAGCGTAGAGCAAAAAACACCAGGATCACAAAGGTCTTTTGGCAGCAAATAGCAGAATTACAGAAATGAGTTTAGATTTTAAAATTTATATAGGGCAATTTTAAAATATCAAAAGACTTGTTATTTTTTAGTGTAATTCTTAATAAGTTATTTATAAATTAAATTCTAATCATTAAATTATTTATTAATTTAATCTAATGGTTCAAATTTTATAGTGCATCAAATAAATTCAAAACACTTTGACTGATTTTAGACAAATCCTTTTTTTTAGTTTTTAAGCAGAATGAGTTATATATCGACTGTCAAAAAAAGGTGTATAACTATAAAGATATTTTGACGTTTAAGTTAATATATAATTAATGAATTTTAAAATATATATATATATATAAAATATATGATGTTTTTTTTTTTTAAATTCATTGATAAGTGTAGCATGTCACTAGTTATTATCGGTTATGATCACGCTAATAATAAGAAATAAAGACGTTAAGAATGGTTTGTGTAATATCAATATTAATCGTTGATTTGTAATATTTGAATTCGAATCATGGCGCGTGTAGCTGATCAATAATAGGTTTATCAGCATATAACTTACCAAACTATAAGTTGAATAATAAGTGATAAGAAATGATTTGTAGACACAATTAAATTTATTCAAAAATTAAGGTATTTTAAAGCACTTTTCAAATATATGTGTATAATGATTAATGATAGTTGAACATTTATTTTGGATATGCGAGAATAATAAGGAGTGGGTATAGTTGGAATAGTATTGTTAAAAAGACAATAATAATTTAAAATTATATATGTATTATTTCTACTATTATTTAAAATTATATTTTTATTATCAGGGATGGACCAAGAAATAGTATTATGGAAGGCCAATAATATATATAATATTAAAAAATTATGTAAAAAATTATATAATGTAAAATGCATTACAAAAATATACTGATAGAGAATATATTTTAAAGTACAAAAAATATGTATATACTTTTTATTAACGAAGTGGTCGATTATTCGTTTCATAAAATTCATCGATAATAGAATTTGTGTCAAATTTTTCAGCAATTTTCTTTTCAATGTAATTAAAAGACAATTAGTAAGAAATTTATCTTTCATTTTATTTTTAAATTATTCTTCACAATATTCATAGGTGAAAAAGAACTCTCAGTTGTAGTAGAGAAAATTAATACCAAATGAATCAAGAAAGACACTCACAAGAAGAAAAAAATCTATTTTATGGGATTTAAAAAATTTTATTTAATTAAAAAATATTAGTAATAATATCTTTTCATATTTTTTAAATATTATTACTTACTTTTTAGATATTAGAAATCATTAATATTTAAGTTAGACTGGACTTTTATTTATATTAGATTAAATACTAAATAAATTTTTAAAAAATTAAATCGTATTTAATAACTCATTACTATTAATCATTTTTTAAAAAAGTTGGGAGCCTCCACTCGCCCCGGATAAGTCCGTCCCTGTTTATTACATCTAATATTATATATTTATTTTATAGTAAATTAATAAATATAAAATAAAATAATTTTAGATTCATTGAACTGATTTTTATTGTCTCTCAAATATTTTTGTAGCAATAATATTAAATAGACAATAATCTTAAATTACCTTAATTATTTAACTTAGTATCTATAATTTTATGCATATAACATTTAAAATTGCATATTTATTATATTTAATACTATATATCTATTTTAGAAGTAATTACTAAATATATAATAAGAAAATTTTAGACTGACTTTGACTAATTTGCTAATATGCAAAGTAAGAATATATTTTATGACTAGTTTAAAAAATTTTACTAAAATTGATTAAAAGATAATTTTATATATTTTTATATATGAAATACATAAAGAATTTAAAAAAATATTATTATTCTCTTAAAATATGTCTTAAAAACACAAGTTATTTAACTAATAATAATCCTAAACTGTTGTTCACTCCCTATTTTAAAAATTGGTTGATAGTTTTAAAAAATGAATTCTTAATGATATAGATTTACACGCTTACAAAAACAAGTTGATAAAAGTATTTTGAACCAAATATGGTATAGAGATGTGGAGTGTAAAAATAAAGGGAGGAGCGACAGTAGACATTAGACAATTGGCAAAAGCTTTATGAAGAGGATTACTCAGCTTTGAATAAATGGATAAGGACGACTTTAATTGGAATTCAATTTCACTTTTCTTTTTATTTTCTTTTTTTGTTTCCTTCCCCCTCTGACGTTTCCATGCAACATAACACACCCCCTCACCCTCTTCATCCGCTTATAAATTCACCATCACTCACTCTGCTCTCTCTCCATTCAAATACTTACCAGTCCTTCCCCATTCTCCTTTCTTTCTTTCTCTTCTACATTTCTCGCCATGAGCTCCTCAAACAAGAGCAGCATTAAGAATGGTGACACCCATAACTCCCTTCAGCTGGAATCGGGGTCACGAGAACAGCCAAGTCCAATCTGGAAGCTGGTGGCGGTGGCCTCCATCGCTGCTGGAATCCAGTTTGGCTGGGCTCTACAACTTTCCCTCCTAACACCTTATAGCCAGCTTCTCGGAGTACCTCACCAATGGTCTTCTTTCATCTGGCTTTGTGGCCCCATTTCTGGCATGATTGTCCAGCCAATAGTGGGTTACTACAGCGACAGATGTACATCCAAACTCGGCCGCCGTCGACCTTTTATCCTTGCAGGCGCGGCTGCTGTCGCCATAGCTGTTTTTCTCATTGGCTTTGCCGCCGACATTGGCCACGCCTTTGGGGACAATCTGACCAAGAAAACCCGTCCACGCGCGGTAGCCATTTTTGTGATCGGGTTCTGGATCTTGGATGTGGCGAACAACATGCTCCAAGGCCCCTGTCGAGCGTTTCTTGGTGACCTTGCCGCGGGAGACGAACGGAAAACGAGATTGGCAAATGCGTTCTTTTCATTCTTTATGGCGGTAGGAAGCGTACTGGGTTACGGCGCGGGTTCCATTGACAGCCTCCACAAAGTGTTCCCATTCACGCAAACAAAAGCGTGTGATGTGTTCTGCGCAGACCTGAAAAGCTGCTTCTTCTTCTCGATCATCTTGCTGCTGGTGTTAACGGGTGTGGCTCTGTTCTATGTGAAGGACAAACAAGTATTACGTGAGAAATCACGTATGGGAGAAGAGGAAGATGAGAGGTCCGTAGTGGTTGCATGCTTCGGAGAAATGTTAGGGGCACTGAAGGGGCTGAAGAAGCCAATGTTATTATTGATGGCAGTTACAGCAATAAACTGGTCGGCGTGGTTCTCATACTTTCTTTACAATACTGATTGGATGGGTAAAGAGGTATACGGTGGGAAAGTTGGGGATCAAGCGTATAAAGACGGTGTCCAGAAGGGTGCTTTGGGTCTTTTGATAAACTCAGTGGTTTTGGGTGTTATGTCTTTGGGTGTGGAGCCCATTGGACGTGCAGTTGGTGGCGCCAAGAACCTATGGGGAATTGTCAATTTAATCCTTGCCGCTGGTTTGGCCATGACTGTTTATATCAGTAAGGTAGCTATGCATGAGCGCCATCTTAACCCCCGCTATATTGGTCATCCCTCCACCGGTGTTCAAGCTGGAGCCTTGTCTTTCTTTGCCGTTCTCGGCATCCCTCTTGCGGTAATTATAATTCATTATTATTGAGAATAATACAAATTGCATGCTATATTTATTAGGATATATTCTTGTTTTAAATGATTATTTATTTTATTTCATTTCTTACTTTAATCCATATTAATTAATGATATTTTTGTTTGAATTTCAGATAACATTTAGTATTCCATTTGCATTAGCATCTATCTACTCAAGTGAATCGGGTGCAGGACAAGGTATCACACTATAATTCAGTAAAAAAAATAAAATAAAATAAAATTTGTTTATAGATAAACCATAAGCATTAGGCAATATATAAGTCACTAAAATTCTTTATAGAAGAGGTTAAAAACCAATTATTTTGTAGTCAAAACCACCTTATTCATATGGGAAATTGCAGAGAAAAAGAATTGACCCGTTTTTTTTTGTGTTAAAAATGTTCAGGTTTATCTCTGGGAGTTCTCAATCTTGCAATTGTGATTCCACAGGTCAGAATATATTTATGAGACATATAATATATATATATATATATATATATATATATATATATATATATATATATATATATATATATATTATAATTGGAGCAAGTGTATCATATATTGTCTATTTGAAGATATTTTTAATATTCATAAAAGTTAATTTTTTTATTTGAAATAATTAAATTAGCTAACAAGATTTACATATGTACGATATATACAGATGATAGTGGCATCAATCAGCGGACCATGGGACAAATTATTTGGAGGTGGTAATTTGCCGGCATTTGTAGCAGGTGCGGTGGCGGCTGCCGTGAGTAGCATAATGGCAATTTTTATGTTGCCGTCTACGAAGCAATCAGAAGCGGCTAAAGCTGCACTTCCCATGGGTGGTTTCCATTAGGTTGCAATATTTTTGTGAAGATCAGAAGGGAGCATTTAATTTTCAAGGTTCCCTTCTGTTTTTCCTTTTTTGGGGTGGAAGCCATACTTTTTACTGTAATTTTAGATTGCCTTTGGTGCTTTAATTGATTAATTAGGGATTGTGCTTGTTGTAATAATGTAGATAACGCTGTTCTTGCAAGAGTTGTGTTATGTTCATCGCTTGTTTTTGGTCTTTTTTCGGTTCTAATAATGCACCTTATTACCATGTTCTTCTATCCTCTTCTTCGTAATCCTCTTTTTTTGTGTACATTTATGATTAAATAAATTTTATATCTATTTATGAACAAGTATCAATTTTCAAGATTTTTCAGTAATACAATTCTCCTTTTCAGGTCTTAACAATAATTTTTATTAATTCAGTTGCGAAAAAATTAATGGCAATTCAATTACAAAATTCACATTTCATCATTTTCCCTATTTTAACATTTGACTATTTGGCCACACAAAATTCTAAGAGTAGTTGGCAACTTTTTTATGCCTAAAATAGGGAAAGGCAATTAAATTCATCCCAATCTGTTTATGTGTGAAATATTTTGATAGGATTAACATTTGACTAAAATCAAAGTAGTAAGTTTTGGTAATTGTAAAATTTTTGTTTTACGAGATTTTCCGTATTAATATGAATATATTTTGACAAAAATGGCATAAATTTCCTTTTATAACCAAAGAGTGATAAACGGGGTGTGATGACTGATGAGGTTATGAAGTCAAATAATAAAAGCTTTAAAGGTTAACGCGTTTTCTTTATTAGCTAACAAGTAATAACTTACTATATGTGTAAATACTAAATAGTAAGTCACCAAAAAAAAAATCGCCAAAAAAAATGTGTATATAGTAGATTAAAGCGCATGCCAGTCAATAAATTTATATTAAAATTTTTGGAGTCCTGTCACGTAATTACTGAGGTCTACAATAGTAATTCAGTTACAAGTTACAAGTTACAAGGGCAGTTATGACTATCGCTATATAATTATCCAATATTCACTGTGGCTAAATATTGGATCGGGTAGGTATGGTGACTGTTAATTTAGCATTTTATAATTATAAGTAGGATCGAATTAGTGAAAACTCAGTTTAAGGGGAATTGAGATATTTTAAATTTTAAATTTTTATTTTAATGAGTAAAATGTTATTTTTTATTTTTAATTAATTTTTTTTAATTTTTTTTTTAGTATCAGTGTCTTATCTATAAAATAAATAATAAGAGATTATACTTTATTTTCTAAAATAAAATTTAAAATTTAAAAAATTCAAATCTGTTGAAGAGGGATCATCAATTGTGAAGTGACTTCAGAGATAATTATAAGAATAATTATTTTCATTTTTCAGCACCATGCTTTTTTTTTCCCCTTTTACATGCATTTTAGTGCCATGCTTAGCTGACTAATATATGCTAGTTTGACTCTCTTTTGTATATCTAACATTTCGGAATTTTATTCTCCCTGATTTTATTATTTAATTTTCTGGATTTCATTTTTATCCATAATCATGTTTCAAAAGTGATTATCAATTATCTCACGGATTGAAGCCCATTAACTGAGAAATAGTATTATTCTTTGTATATATATACCTTCCTTGTATAGTATATCTTCAAAGTATATTTAAAAAAAAATCACTTCTTATTAATTACTTTTAATATTAAAAATAAAAATATAAAAAAGAAATATATACAAAAGATAGCACATATAGCATTAATCCATCTAATTTTATTAGCATTCACATGTTGTGTGAGTTCTTTGCCTCTTATCTGCCATTGTATATATATCTATATCTCTCTGGCTTGTTCTACATATGGTTGAACTTTATTCATACAACACAAGTACATATTAAAGAGAATCATGAGTATCTTGTTCCATGCTGACCCCTTACTTTTGCTTTCATTATTGTTCCTACAAAAATATACATAGTATTTTATTTTATATGATTGAAAATCCGCATTTACGTGAGTTAACACAGGAAGGGTAGTCATAAATCATAATCTTATCTTTATATGTAACCACTGTAGAATCACATCTTAGTTTTTCTAATTGCAGCTAGAAAATTTACATTTTTGTTTTAAGATATAATTCCATATCTTGTAAGAAGAACCTTTAATTTTTTTTTTCATGTAGATGTATTGAAGTTTGATGCTGCAGACTTGTGGTCATTAAGCTCGGCAACTTTTCTGCATGTGATAGTAAATATTTTTAGGATGTTCTCGTCCTCATCTTTTCCTTTTGCTTTTTCTTTTTTTAATCCAAATTAGGGGCACGGGCGTTTGAGAGGGAAATTAGATGCGAACAAGTCTCATTCAGTGTACATGAATTTTATTTTTGTTTATTTTATTTTGGTCCTGCATCCGGTGTTCATGGTAAATTATGAAATTATATATGTATCCACTAAAAGAAAAGCAGGGTATAATAAGCCCACAGTAGAAACATGAGTTAGGTATATGGGCTTTCTTTGGAGAGCGAATAATAATAAATGGGCATTCTTTAGAGAAAAAACAAGGTGCTGCATATAATCTTCTAACTCCATGGCCCGTTAAAAAAAGGCTAGAATCTTCTACTCTTTTTGTAAATATCAAGCAATTGTCAATAGAGAGTACAAACATACAAATGCAATTTTCCGATGAATTCTTTGATTTCTTAGTTAAGAAATATAGTGGACAACTAAAATTTTGTTGTGATATTTAATTTTTTTTGTGTTATATCATCACTAATAAAATTTAAAATTTAAAATCATTTTAGTACAGTTGATCTTATTAACTAACGGTTTAATTATTTTATTGGTTTTTATAGTTTTACGAAATTTTTAATTAGGTTTCTGTATTTTTTTCTTTTAATTAAGTTTTTGTACCAAATTTTTTTTTAATTGGGTCTTTACACTTTTTTTTATTTAGATCCCTGCACTAATTTTTTTTAGTTAGATCTCTATAAAATTAAGTCAATTACTATCAACAGGGACCTTATTGAAAAAAAAAGTTGATACAGGGACCCAATTAAAAGCAAAAAAAATATAGGAATCTAATTGAAAATTTTGTAAAACTATAGAGACATACAAAGTAATTAAACCTTAACTAAATTGTAATATTTGGCCACGGATTTGTTACTCACACTTTTATGTGAAAGTATCCTTAACCACCATAAAAATATTTACAAATAGAACTCCATTTTTTTGTTTAAAAAAAAACTAATAATTAAAATTTGCCTCTCTCTTTTTTACTTTTTACACGTTCTCCTTCTCTTTATCAAAATTCAAAGAGATGAATCAGTTGTTTCAACTAGGATTTATCATTCATTTTTCACCCTTCCTCTATATGAGACAATCCTATTTCGCATTGCTCATTCTCCCTTCTCTTTTTACATTTTGTCGCTTTGTTCTTCTTTCTCACTACTAACTCCGAAGATTGCCATAAAAAAAGCAATAAAACTAAAAGTAAAATAGAACTTAAGTAGTATGCAGGGATAGAAACGAAGCACAACAACACAGAAAAACTGAAAAGTGTGGTGCAAAAGTGGTAGAAGGAGTGGTAGCAGTACTGAGTGCAAGTAGCGACATGACGGTAGTAGCTGTAGGAATGGGAAAAAATATAAACATTAGTTGAAAAAATTCTAACAAAGGCAGCTGACTCATCTCTTTGAAATTTTTATTAAAAGAGAAAGAAAATGTGTAAAAATTAAGAAACACAGAAGCAAATTTTAATTATTGGTTTTTTCAAAATAAAAAAATAGAATTTAATTTATAAATATTTTTATGTGGGTTAACCTTACTCTCACATAAAAATAGGAGTAAAAAATCTATAATCATAATATTTTGTTATATGGAATATGATCATAATAAAAAAGAAAAAATAAAATAAATATTATTTACAAAATTAACCATTTTAAATTTGAAGATAATTCCGTTACACGATCTATCTTAATTTATGCTTTAATTTTATAGAAAAGATTTTGATAAGACAAATGACGTATTTGATATAAGGAATAAAGTCGGAATAAGACAAATATGATATTTAAAATAATAATAAAATATTGGGAAGGAATAAAAGTTTCTTAAAAACATTAAGAGAAACAAGAATATTCAACAAAGTGAAGAAACTACTAAGACAAAGAAAGCATAAAAGTTTGATTTATGTATGCACTTTGTTTTCTCATCCCCGTGAATCTAGCGGAATGTTTATCTCTATAAAAGTTTGATTAATAATTAATTTGACGTTGCAACGAACGGATACAAAGTTTCTTTATTATCCAAAAATGGAATATGAACAATTCAGTATTGCTCCGATTTCGGGTCATATATGATTGATGAGGAAGACATGGCCAGACTAGTTCAAGGCTAGGCATTGAAAAACGTGGCATAAGTGTTACCATATTAAGAATTAAGATAATCATTACGCTATCCTGGATAAGCGGTTAACAACCATGACTTTGAGATGTGCTTGGAGTTATCCATGCATGCATAAACTATAAATTAAAGCACTTCTCATTCGTTCTCAATAAGCTAAGCAACATCTCCGAATCCTCCTTTGATTTAATTTTAAACTAATTAATCCATTTTTCGCTTCAAAAGAAAACCAAGAAACGAAGGCAAAACAAGGGACGTCTTTCTAAAATGGAGTCCCCAACAAAGAGCTCACTTCAGCTAGAGACAGCTACAACGACGAATATCACACCCATTTTGAAGATTATTTCAGTTGCATCCGTTGCAGCTGGCATTCAGTTTGGGTGGGCCCTACAACTCTCCCTCCTCACACCATACGTCCAACTGTTGGGGGTCCCACACGTGTGGGCCTCCTTCATTTGGCTGTGTGGGCCCATCTCCGGGATGGTAGTCCAGCCCATTGTGGGATACTACAGTGATCGTTGCAACTCAAGACTCGGTCGCCGTAAACCTTTTATCATCACTGGAGCCCTGTCTGTCATCATCGCCGTCTTCCTCATCGGATACGCTGCTGACCTCGGTCACTCCTTCGGCGACGACATTACGAAGAAAACCCGCCCTCGAGCTGTTGCCTTATTCGTCATCGGTTTTTGGGTGCTAGATGTGGCCAACAACATGCTACAAGGGCCTTGCCGCGCCTTCTTAGGCGACCTGTCTGCCGGAGACGAAGGCAAGATCCGAATGGCCAATGCCTTCTTCTCCTTCTTCATGGCGATAGGTAACATCCTCGGCTACGCGGCAGGTTCATATGAAAACCTACACAAAGCTTTTCCGTTCTCGAACACGGAGGCATGTGAAAAGTTCTGCGCTAACCTCAAGAGCTGCTTCTTCATCTCCATCCTTCTCCTCCTTACCCTGACCGGCCTCGCCATGTTCTTCGTTGAAGACGTTCCCCTCTCAGAGGCCAAGAAAAATGAGGACATTGAAGGCACTGAGGACTCTTCTCGTTCGGCAGGATGCTTTGGAGAAATCGTTGGGGCGTTGAAGGAGCTGAAGAAGCCAATGTGGATCTTGATGCTTGTAACAGCCATCAACTGGATCGGTTGGTTCCCATTCTTCTTGTTCAACACCGACTGGATGGGAAAGGAGGTGTACGGAGGTAATGTGGGTGACGAGGCCTACGACAAGGGTGTCCGCGCTGGATCGTTGGGTTTGATGATAAACGCCATCGTTTTGGCAGTTATGTCATTGGGAGTTGAACCGGCTAGCAAAATCATGGGTGGAGCAAAGAACCTTTGGGGTATTGTTAACTTCATCCTTTCCGGTGGTTTGCTTTCTACTATTTACATCACCAAGGTCTCTGAGTTTGACCGCCATCGTGCCGGCCATTATGTTCCTCCAGCTACCGGCGTAAGGGTTGGTGCCATGACATTCTTCGCCGTCATTGGTATTCCACTTGCGGTAATCATCGATCCTACTTTCTCCTTTCATTAATTTCGCAACTTCCTTTTTGCTTATGCGGTGGTCTGTTTTTGTTTTCAGATAAATTTCAGCGTTCCGTTCGCTCTAGCATCAGTCTACTCAGCCACCAGTGGAGCAGGCCAAGGCTTGTCTCTTGGGGTTCTCAATCTTGCCATTGTGATCCCACAGGTTTGTATATGCATTATTTTAATTTAATTAATTGGGGTTATGGAATTAATTTAATAAGGTATGTATTGACTCAAATTTATATTATATAAAATGTGTATGTAGATGATAGTGTCAACGGTGAGTGGACAAGTGGATGCTTGGTTTGGCGGTGGAAACTTGCCTGCATTTGTGATGGGTGCGATAGCGGCTGCTGTGAGTGGTGCAATGGCAATTGTCATGCTTCCGTCCATAAAGAAATCTGATGCGGCCAAAGCTTCTATGGTCGTTGGTGGTGGACACTGATCGTAATATAGTAGGAAATTCATTATAAGGGACCCTATTTTTTGTATAACACTTTGCATAAGATACAGAACGTTCATCATAAAGTACAGAACGTTCATACTAAGATGATTATGTGAGTGTTATCCATTTTGTTTTTATGTATATCAAAATATGTATCACTATCGATTTTAGTGATTATTTTTGATGTAAAAATAATATTTTTAAAAACAAAAAGGTCCAGTTTTATTGTTTTTATTTTTATTTTTTAAATTTGATGCAACTTTTTTTCATGTGGTAAAAAATATTTTTATAGAAATTAGACGTGAACAAGTCTCATTTAGTGTACATAAATTTTATTTTTGTTTATTTTATTTTATTTTTTTTTTCGGTTTAGAAAGGGTTCAAAGGCCCAAAACAAAGGAAACTACATTCTAGTGGTTCTTTGGGGCCAAGAGACCCCAATAGAATTACCTAGCAAATAATGACCGAGACTCATAGGCAGAGAGTTTCAGTATTTAATATTATAGTCCTGTTCAAGACTATTTGTTTACCAAAAGAAGCTGGAGGCTTAGGCTTCAAAAGACTGTATTTGATTATTTTATTTTAGTCCTGCATCTAGTGTATAAGTGTAATGGTAAAATATGTATCCACTAAAAGAACAAAACGAGTTTAAACCCATAGTGGAAACATGAGTTAGGTACATGGGCTTTCTTTAGAGCACGAATAATAATAAATGGGCTTTTTATAGGGCAAAAATATGGTACATGGCTTTCCTGGATTCGATCATGTACCTCCATGGCCCACTTAAAAAGACTAATACATCCTACATTTTTCTCTCAAAACCCAAAAAAAAAAAAAAATCAACCATCCGTCAATAGAGAGTACTAACTACTAAGTACTAACATACAAACCAAATTGGGTTAGTCTAGTAGTTAGCTCACTAGTCCGCTTAAGCAAGTGTCGGGGGTTTGAATCCCGCCTTGTGCATGCAGTAACTCATTGGCCAGCGGCAAACCCTTAATTGGAGTTCAGTACCGCAGCGGATTAGTCCTTGACCTGTCGGGTTGGAGGATACCGTGGAAAACAAAAAAAAAAAGTACTAACATACAAATAAAATTTTGCGATATTTAATTTATTTGTGTTATATATGGCTAATAAAATTTAAAATCTAAAAATATTTTAATACAGTTGATCTTATAAACTAAATTTGTAACATTTTGCTATGCAGAATATGATCATAACGGAAGGGGGAGAATAAAATAAATATCACTCATAAAATTAACTATTTTTAGTTTGAAGATAGTTCTGAGAGGCATTTTATCTTGAATTTATGCTTTGATTCTGCAGATAAGATTAGTATTTGATATAGGGAATCAAATTGGAGAAAGACAAATATTATGTCCAAAATAATAATAAAATATTGTGAAGGAATAGAAGTTTCTTCAAAACATTAAGAGGAACAAGAATATTCAACAAATTACTAAGAAAAACAAAGCATAAATGTTTGATTTATATATGTCACTTTGTTTTCTCAGCCCCGTGTATCTAGTATGAAAGGTTTATCTATACAAGGCTTATAATAATATATTATATTGGCACCCCCTGTTTGATTAATACTTAATTTGACGTTGCAACGTACGGATACAAAGTTTTTTCATTATCTTTCTTAATTAAGAAAAATGCTTCATATATATAATGTGTGAGATTTTATATCTATTGATTCACATCCTGTCTATTAATATACTCTTATGTCTAAATTTCATTTAATAGTTAAATATAGAAAATAGATAAAGTTATTGACACAGATCAAATTATGAAAATTTTTTAAATATAATATCGATATTTTAATAATTTTAATTGTTGATTTTAATTATAAAAAATATATAATATATATTAATTAAAATTAATTGTTAAAATAATTAAAACAATGATATTTTAGATAAATTTAAATTTTTTTTCCAAATATTATATTGCAGTCATTGCTGTAGCTAGCATATATATACTTCTCTAATGATGGAACATACAAAGTAATGTATGTTTTTTATTTATTGATTAATTAGAATATAGTACCAACTGTTTAGAAAGCTAATGGCAGGAATCCTAAAACCAGGAAGATCCCCGTTCCCTATAAATATAGGTACAGTTCATGATGATTACCCCCAAAAAGCTGCCACATAATGATATGCTTAATGAAAATAATAACAGCTATTATTATGCTCAATTCAAATTAAAATAGTATATAAATTAAATAGTTGTTTCTTATATATATAGGGTGCAGACAAAGTAACGTCTAGGTGCTCATGTCCCAATTACGTATAAAAATAAATTAATTAAAGGTATTTACTCCACACAAGAAATAAATAAAAAAAACATAGCCAAGATTTCACGGATCGTGTCATGTGGAGGTGCAAGGCCACAAGATTTTATTTCGTTCACTGTTTGTTGCAAAATGTTATAACACACGCACAGATATATACTTTTTAAAATTATTGGATATTATTATTAACGATATATAAAAGCTTGTTTTTGAAGAGCTCGCTGGTTGCACACGCGTTTATTTTATTCACCTAAACAGATTTTGTAGACTTGAAAAAGCAAGACACGGATCAAATCTTCCACACACTAAATACAAAGATCAAATCTATTATGTTTATATATATTATCGCAAAAGGAATCATGATTGCATTGCTACTATATTATTATAATGATTAAATTAGGAGTGGAATAATATATAAAGAAAAAAAGTTAGTAATAAGAGAAGGAAAGGAAAAAGTAGAGTGATTTGAATATGATAATAATGGATGTAAGGAGTGAGTGACATGATTGGAATATAGAAGAGACAAGAGATGGAAGTGGAATCAGATATGAGTATTCAGTGTTCACCCCGTCCACATATTTTTTTGTGAGAAGAGCACGCAAAGGGTATGGTCACGCAAAGTGAATAATTTTGGAAGAGTCTTCTTGTTCTTCTTTCTTCACACTTTGATACGATGGAGGAAGTGAAATAAAGAATCCTCACGTGGGGTTGCATTCTCTGACACCCACATTCATCATCGTCTTTTCCATTCTACTCTACTCTACTCCCCCCTGGCCCTCAATCATAAATTGCATTCGTTTTTTTAAGTTAGGAATGAAACTCAAATTTAAAAATTTTAGATGAATATAAAGAGATTATATGTTATTTAATTTGAATTAGAATAAATATCTAATTTGATCTCTGAAAATTACTTAAAAAGGATTATGAGATTTTTTATTAAAAAAATACCAATCCCGATTCTTAATTTTTTTTAATTGATTAGTCTTTGTACAAAAAAAAAACATTAACTTTTTTTAGCACAAAAATTAATCAGTTCCATAAAAATAAAGTTCAAAAATCAAATTGAATATTTTTTTTATTAAAGACTTCGTTGTTTTTTAAGATAAAATTTTTTTTTCTTTGAACTATAATTAGTTGATAAATTATTTTTAATTTTTAATTAAAAATATATACATATAAAATTTCAGCATCACAGTTTTATATATGTATATGAAATTTTAGTCTAAATTTTTGCTAATACTTTTCCATCTATATGTAAGCTTCAAGTAATTATTATTATTATTATTATTATTATTATTATTATTATTATTATTATTATTATTAATGTTGCAAAGAGAAAAAAAAAAAAAGGGGGAAAAGAAGATGGAGAGAAATAATTAAGATGAAGGAAATGATTTTGGATGTTGTGTTTGGTGTGGGATATTGGATAGGGACCTCACGTGGATATGTCTGACACTAACCCATCTTTTTTCTATCTTTCCCTCATCACTTTCTTTTCCCGTCTTTCCCGTTCTTTTTTCTAAAATAATTCACTACTTATTTTTTCCATACTTTGACTTATAATTAATTAAATTAATAACTAAAAATACTTGAAAAAAATAACAAATTTTATTGACTAAAGATAATATTAAGCTACTTAATTATTGAATATCATATTTTTTAAGATTATATATCATATCTAATTAAGCTACTTAATGAATTACGTAGTATCTCGATAAATATATCTTTTTCTTATTTTCTTTCCTCCTTCTTTTAACCCTTATTTTCATTCATCGACCACAGAAGACAGAAAGAGATTTCTTGCTTTTGGGTTTAGGTTTTCATAGTCATGCAGAATATATATGGGTCTCATTTTAGGATAAATCACAGAAAATACATTTAAATTATTTTAATATTGATAAAAATATTTTAATTTTTTATTAATAAAAATATTTATAAATAATTTAAAAACATCTCAAAAATATCTAGTTATGATTAGAGACTTATTATATTCATAAAAGAAAAATAACTGACTTAATTATTAATATTAAAATCTCACTTATCATATAAAAAGTTTCGTTTGCTATATCATTTTTTTCGATTAAAGTAAAACGTTTTAGATCATAAATATGTATTTTTGTCATATTTTAAAAAAATTTAAGAATATTTTTATTAAAAATGATTTTGTCAATAATAAAATTTATTAATGACAAAATAATTTAGATACATTTTAAGTGATGATGATTTTTCTGAGTTCTGAATTTATTGTTGTTGTTTCTACTTCTGCTTTTGTTTTATTTTTGTTTCTGTTCTGTTTTAATTTTTGGGTTCAGCTTTGTTTTTGGTTGATTTGGGGAAGAAGGGGAGAGGTATTTTCATCTGAATAATGATTTTAAAACAAATTAAAATCTTTAAAACCATTTTATAACAAAAAAAAAGGTCGAAAACAAAATAAATTTTCGACCTCTACGTTAGGGATTAAAATCGTACTTTATTCCTAATTTATATATTTTGGTAGATGCTTTCTCGCTCCCTTAGGTTACTTTACTAGCTAGATATACATAATACATAAGCAGCCATATGTCAGGCTTAGATTGCATGAGGCAGCATATAATTGTGTCCTATTTAATATAATTAAGTCGAGCACGCATATTATAATTATGTCCTTGTAGTAGTTTAGTTTAACAAGTTAATTATGTATATGTCCACCATTAGTAGGACAAACCAAGAGTTTAATATAATTAGTACTTTTTTTCATGTTTGAAGTGACGTTATGAGATGCTTATTCATTCACTGCTATATATTCACGACGACTGTTTCAAACATCAACTCCAACGTAACATCTATATTTCCCAAAAGAAATTTCATATAAGGAAATTAAAACATTCTTATATTAGATCATTGGATATGATTAATCGTATTTTCTGTCAAATCCATTCTTATGATGAATTTATATGCCACATGCCTTAATCAATGAATGTAGTAATGGATAAAACAAATAATCAGATGATGATGATGATGATTTAATTGGTTTTCCAAAGATTATTGAATTGTTGTGTGATAGTGGTAGGGACGAATGAATTTATGTATATTATATTGGTGTTTGGTGATGCAATCAAGGCGGCCTATATTCACATTGGGAGATGCTTTCAGGAAAACATCAAAACCAATTCTGTCCCTACAATCATATTCCAAGTTTTACCACCAAAATAATTAGAATTGATCAAGCTCAATTAAGCATTATTTAACAATATTAAAATAAGGATGATCCTAGTCTAGTTCACACTTGGGAGTACCCATTTGTCGTGGCATATGATATGACTAGTTAATTAATAGCTTGAATTAAGGTGAATTAATATGTATATATCCTTGCAGAGGATCCCTATGTAAATGAGGGAATATATTCTAACAAGGCCAACAACCTTGTAAGAGGCATTCAATTCTGCCAATTAGCAAACACTTTGAGAACAATAGGGGATCCTAGCTAGTTTCTTCGTTTCCAAAAAAAAAAAGAAGTCTAATCATATTAATTACTTAACATGGATGGCATTGACTTATGTATATTTAGTACGTTTTGAAATGAATTAGCCAAGTTCAATGTATGTATTCACTTGAGATTACCATAGTTATAGGCCAAAATATGGCAAGTTGCAGGCTCTAAAGGAAGTGGTGGAGAAAATTAGGAATATAATAGAATATACTAGTAGTATATATAGAAGATGAAGAAGATATAATTAAAAGAAAGAGTGTAGTATAGAGACAAATAATTATTGCTAAGGACGGTACGTTTGATTCCCCCATTTGACACTGCAGTCTGTTGTCGAATGCATGTGGCATTTTGCAAGCCATCTCAACTACCAACGAAAGTAATACCCCCCAAAACACCACCTTTCCCTTCCCCTTCATCATCATTTTAATATTATAATAAAAGAATTATTTATATAATATGTACAATGAGTTATATGAGTTACAAAATGGACATCATCCATAATATTCAGAATAATCATCTGGATATTAAGGATAATGAACATCTCATGTCATAAAACCATTCATTTCAAAAGCTTAAGTTGATTTTAGAGTTCACCAAAAATTAAACTGTTTGACCTTTCAGATCTAAAACTCTAATACCATGTCATGATATTACTCATCTCAAAGGTTTATGTTAATAGGAAAAAGTAACACTAATGGATATATCTCTAATACTCTCTAAACCTCTATTGTACACATTATACAAATATTTCATTGTCTCCTTATAATTTTTTTTATAATAAAAGAAGTGTTAGGGATAACAATTTTTGTTATTTATAGCTATTAATAATATTTTTAATAATATAAAATTTCATTCAATAATATAAAATTACTCATTTTTTTTCCTGATTATATACTAACCAGAATTTAATAAAGTTGTTACTCCCTGAAATTTTCCTTATAATAATAATGAAAACTTCAATGTGTGTGTTTTCCAAGATACCCCCTACAGATACACATGTTAATCTCTCCGTCTTATTATTGCAAACAAAATCTCTCATGTAGCAAATATCTACCTTTATTTCTACCTTGGTTTCTTCTCTCTATATATAAATAGGAGCAATGCTAGGGGGCCAGCAATTTTTGTAATTGTTAGCCATCAACTAACCATCAATGATGATTTGATGGTGTGAGATTGGTGTGAAATTTCATCCAATGGCTCACATTCCTCTGCTGGTTACATGCTGACCAAAATTCAATAAAACTGCTGGTCCCCTAGACTTTTCCTATAAATAGAGCATGTGATGAAACATGAAAGGAATTTTTGTGAGTAGTGAGTAGTATTCTTTCTTACACTTTAATTATGGAAGACTACTCAGAGGAAGATTATGAGTTCCTCAACCTTAGCCTTTCAGTTACTACTCCTTCTTCTAGGGAAACCAAAATCACGAAGAAAAAAAAGAAGAACTATGAAGCCAAGATCTTGAGGCTCCTCCAAGTCAGGGAAAACATGCTAAGACAAGATCACCATAACCACCATCACCACCTCCAAAGAAGAAAAGCAGGCACCAACAACAACAACAATCTCATCCACTTGCTCCTCACAACGGCCACCGCCATTGACGAAGACAGCAACAACATTGCTTCATCTCTTGACAATCTCACAGATCTGTACCAAGCAGTTTCCCTAACAGGTGATTCAGTTGAGCGTGTTGTGGCGTATTTCGCCGATGGCCTCGCCGCGAGGCTCCTCACAAAGAAATCTCCATTCTATGACATGCTCATGGAGGAGCCAACATGTGAAGAAGAGTTTCTTGCATTCACAGATCTCTATAGAGTCTCACCTTACTACCAATTCGCTCATTTCACTGCAAACCAAGCAATCTTAGAAGCCTTTGAAGAAGAAGAAGACAGGAACAACCGTTCAATCCATGTCATTGACTTTGACGTCTCCTACGGATTCCAATGGCCTTCTCTAATCCAATCACTCTCAGAGAAAGCTTCAAGCGGAAACCGCATCTCTCTAAGGATCACCGGATTCGGCACCACTCTGAAGGAGCTTCAAGAAACGGAATCCAGATTGGTGAGCTTCTCCAAAGGCTTCGGTAACCTTGTGTTTGAGTTTCAAGGGTTGTTGAGAGGGTCGAGGATCACGAATCTGAGGAAGAAGAAGAACGAGAGTGTTGCAGTGAACCTTGTTTCATACCTCAACAGTGCGAGTAACAGCAGTTTGTTGATGAATTTCTCTGACACATTGGGATTCGTTCGGTCTCTCAGGCCTTCGGTTGTGGTGTTGGTGAAGCAAGAAGGTAGCAGAAGCATTAGAACGTTCTTGTCTCGGTTCACAGAGTCATTGCATTACTTTGCCGCCATGTTTGATTCCCTTGATGATTGTCTTCCGCTCGAGAGCGCAGAGAGGTTGAGGATTGAGAAGAAGCTTCTCGGAAAAGAGATCAAGAGCATGCTGAACTGTGACATGGAGATGGACGGCGTGGATTGTCCCAAGTATGAGAGGATGGAAGCGTGGAAAGCCAGAATGGAGAATCATGGTTTTGTTGCCATGAAGATGAGCTCCAAATCTCTCATGCAAGCTAAGCTTCTTCTCAAGATGAGGACTCATTATTACTATTCTCCACCACTTCAATTTGATGATGATGCCGCCGGCGCCGGCGGTGGTTTCAGGATTTCTGAAAGGGACCAGGGTAGAGCCATTTCTTTGGGGTGGCAGAATAGGTTTCTTCTCACTGTGTCCGCATGGCAATTACCACTTTCATAATCATAATATTCTATTCTATATATCTTCTTATGTCCTAATTAACTTCCTTAATTAATCCTAACTTAAATATATCGATATATAGTTCATCATTTTGGTAAACAACTTTAACTTTTATCTACATTTCTAAGTAATTATCAAGGACATATAATATAAATAAATAATTGTTGTGTCTTTTAGTATGAACTATGAAGAACCCTAGCTAATAATTCTCTCTTTGTTTTTCATATATTTAGTTGAAAAAGAAATTAAGATTCCTAGCTAACTATTTAGGTGTTGTTTTACTAGTGATAACTGATGATAAGATACTAATGAAAAGACATCGCAAGTAGTGATGTATATGTTCATGATGATATGAAAATTTGGTTGATTCAAATTTTAAATCGTAGGAAAAATAAAAGGTATGTGAGGATGAAGACAAAAGAAATGAAATACTAAGACAAGAAAAGATATGAAACTAAATAGTGGGCAGCTATGATGTGATGTTATAAGAGAAGAAATGGATCAAATTTCTTAAAAAAATAGTAACATGAGAATTAATTATTTTGATCGTGCAAAAGGCTAGTTAATTCTTTTTGTTTGCCAATGTTAAACAAGAATTTTCTTTCAAGTAGAGTCAAAGATGCCTTTAGAATTGACCTCATCTACTTGTGCATATGTGTTTTATACCATGGATATTGGATATCATTAGCTACCAATTATGTTACTATATTAAGTGGGTTTGAATCACTGTAATTTCGTGGAACCTTTGGGAAAAATAAATAGCAGATCCGCATTGGTCAATACTTATGCACATATATGTAACACATTATTCATTTATTTTGCAAAGAAGATAAAAGAATAGTGGCCGGATAATTGGTTATCTAGCATGATTATGCTTTTAAATGTGCAATATAGAAAATAATGGTATTAGAAAATTTTCAAGCATATCTCAACAAGACAACAACTGTATTATGCACTGTGAAATAAAATATTTTAGAATTAGCATTATTATATTATATATTATATAATTCATCTTTTGTTTAAAAAATCATTGTAAGACTTCATAAACATCTCTTGTTTGGGTCCATGATAGAGCATTTTTTTTATATTTTTTTCATGTTTCGGTTACCAAAATTTATATTGGGCCCAATCCAGTTACGGGCCCACAATGAGAAGCTTGAGAATGTTGGGGAGTTTGGCGAAAATTCAGTAGAAGGGTCTCAGACTCTCAGTTGCGGTTGTTGCTGTTGTTGATTCTAATTTTTATAGTTTCAAATTGTAATGCAGATTCAACGATTTCCCAAATAGCTTTGAAGTGTACCTAAGTATTTTTTCAATTTAGTACTTGAGTTTAACTAAGAAAAAAGTTAACAAAACAAATTTACTTTTAAAGATTGTCCATGTGGTATCCACTGATTGCCTAAAAAACAAAACATTCAGAGTAACAATTTCTTAGAATGTGTATCCACTGAAGCTGAGTCCTGCGCTATCTTTGACAACATGTGTTTCAAATCAATAGAGAGTACAAACATACAAATAAAATTTTGCGACCGACTAATCCTTAATCCGTTGGACTGAAAAATGCCATGAATAATAAAAAAAATTTGTGCAATATTTAGTTTCTTTTTGCTATATCATAACTAATAAAATTTAAAATCTAAATTACCAAAAAAAAAATTTAAAATCTAAAATAATTTTTAATACGGTTAATTTTATCAACTAAATTGTAACATTCTCAGCCCAAATAGTCTTAGACTGCATGATCTGGCAAAGAAGAGTATTCTGGAAGAAACTAAATGTTCCCAAAATTCAGAGAGCCTGTTTAGTGCCAACATCTATCCTGTTTCTGCTGCAAAAGGCATTGATGTCAGTAATGATGGACGAATATTTGACAAGCACCTCAACCATATCGTAAGTAGACATAAGGAAAATAATCCATTTATGCTTATTATGATTGATTCAAAAATTTTATTTTAGTGAATGCTTACATTAACAGGATATGGTTGTTGGTCTTGGGATTGAAGCTCATTCTGCTTCACAATTCTCAGTATAGGAAATGCTGCTCAACAGTTTTGTATATTACATATATTATAGTAATTATGTAGTTTTGGTAATCAAATTCAAATGAGTCGATTCAAGTCGAATGTTCTTGCGATTTTATTTTACTTTTTTAAACACCAATCTTAGTTATTTGTTTTTAAGGTACATATCACAGATCTATTGTTATTAATCACAAATCAATTCATGGTATAGACATTTCTTTATCCTCCAAATTTCTCATTAGAAAAATTGATCTTCCAAGCACAGGGTAAGAAATGAAGTGTTTGAACACATCGGTGTCATTGCTTCGAAAAGGATCTTGCTGCTAATGAAATTCTTTATGTTTTGTAACAAAGAAAAGGATCTTCACAAAAATCTTTGTCAACAAAATGCAAGTACAAAGATAATTAAAGCTATTTCACAAGTAAATTTTATTCCTATCACAATGAAGTACAAAAGAGAGATATTAACTAAACCAACAATAGTACAAATAGTCAAACCACATTATCAGAGCTTGATACTTCTCCAGATTTGAAAGATCCAGGGATGAGAAAAGAGAAAGAACCTTCCGAGCCATCATCAAATTGAGGTTGAGTGAATTCATTAAAGCCACCAAAGTTAGCTTCAAAGTTCAATGGAGAGAAACAAGTAATAGGATCATCAATGTTTCCTTTTACATCCATGACATTTTGAACTCCATTTTCAGTTGAAGGATTTAATCCAGAACTGAAGCTCATAACTTCTGCTTTGCTATTATCTTGGTCTGGAAGGCCTGTTGTTCTTTTATTGTCTTCCATGGGAATGGCTGGTGTATGGCCTTGGAAAAGAGCAATATGTCCAAAAAGCTTGTCCTTCCTTGAAAATGTTGTGCCACATGAACACAGCCATTTATCCTTGCCACAGTGCTTTTCATGAGTTTTAAGATCCGCCATCACTGAAAACTTCTTTATGTGGCATCTGCTGCAAGTGTAATTCTTGTCACAGTGTGTTCTTTTGTAATGATTTTTGACACACAATATTGTCTTCAGAGGTTGAAATTTTTTGTGATCCTTGTTACGCTTGCAGCCAGCATAGGGGCAAGAATACCTCTTGATAAGCTTAGGTTGTGACTCAGATTCTTTCTGAGGTTTTGCAAGAGCAGCTGCAGTTTTGTACTCATCACCATGGCCTCGCATGTGCATTCGGAGATTTGCATCTCTCTTGAATCCCTTTCCACAAATTGTGCAGAAATGTGTATGTGGGGCAAGGATTTCTTCTTTTTCTAATTGTAAAATCTCATAGGAACCAGGCAGGAGGTTTTCTCCATCATCAGCATCTTCCTCATCCTTCAATTCATGTTCTTCCACATTGTACTTTTGCTCCAGATCACAATTATTTGGTAGACCATTCTTCAGTGAGCTCTCAGATAATTTATCTGCCCCATTATTTTGTAGTTGAACACTACTTTGGCCTGAGCCGGACGCAAAAGGAACCATAATCCCCTGAAGCTGGCAAAGCTGTTGAACCAATGGACTGGTACTTGTAAGGGTATGTCTGGCAGAAGGGAGAAGACTACCTGCAGAAGAGATCAACTGAACAATAATTGATGTAAGATCAGCAGTAATGAGCTGTTGTTCCTGAGTTAACAGTTCATTAGGCTGTCCGAAAGTTTGGCCATTTTTACTAACAATCAAGCACACTAACTCCTGAAGTTGATGAACCTTTTTTTCCAAGAAGGAAAGATTATTTAACATCACACTGGCATCCCAATTTTGGAGTATACTGGTTTGAGATGAGTCACTTGGTGGACAGTTTTCTTGATCAGCAATCTTAATGACATTCTTGGAAAGTAGAGACTGCATTTGAGAGGGTTGGTTAAAATCTTTGAAAGGTGCTTCTACCCTTTTCCCATAATCTGAAATTGAAGGATCAGAGGACAAGTTTGTCTGCAATCCATTTCCACAATTAGTTAAGGAAGACGGCTCTGTCCAGGTGTTAGTACAAAGGCTTTCTTTCCTATCCATTTTAAACTATATATCTCTGTAATCAAGATCCCTGTAAATAAAATGTAAAGGAAGTGATGAAGTAGTGCATCAAATATTTTAGATTGAGTAGCAAAGATCCAACCAGAAGCTACAAGCCTATGTCTAAGGTAAAGTTTGGGATGACTAAAAGGGAAGATCAATAAAAAACAAGTTAGAAATAGAATGATCTCCATTATCCAGTCCTAAGAAATTTACTATTCCACATAAATGTCCATAAGATTACAAAAATTGCATACCAATTGAAAATTGAAAGTACTAACAGTAATCAGTTCAAAGAAAGGAAAGTACTAGTAGTATTAATGACTAAAAGATCACCCTTCTTCAATTCTAGTGATCAACAAGTACCCAATATTTTTATACGGTAAAAGTGGCTTCAGATAAACACAAAATCAGATTTTTCTCCAAGAAACAAAATCTCGATTCAGAGAGAACCCATTAAAGTATACATAGGAAAAAAATCAGTAAAGGTACTTAACCAACAAAAGAAAGAAGGCATGCTTCTGAACAAGCTTAGAACATGGAAATAGTAGCAGAAATCCATAGAAAAAAATAAAAAATAAAAATCAGGCTAAGGATGAAAGCACTTACAGGTTCAAAACTCGATGGATGCTCTAAGTTCTAAGCTGAAAGCTCCATTTTTTA
Organism: Arachis stenosperma; assembly: GCF_014773155.1. Lineage (NCBI taxonomy): Eukaryota > Viridiplantae > Streptophyta > Magnoliopsida > Fabales > Fabaceae > Arachis > Arachis stenosperma. The sequence goes on along the minus strand of NC_080381.1, from coordinate 141,140,848 downwards.
TTTTACTATTTTAGAGAGAGAACCAGTTAAAGATAAACAAATAAATAAAACTATAAAAGAGAGCAAAAACAAAATTGAGAGGAAAAAAACATGGTAAACTAAAAAACAAAGTTTGCATTTAGTCAAACCCCCAATTATGACCCTTTATTTGTGGGTCAACTTATCCATCATCAATCACATCCGTTTATGGATTGGGTGTATTTTAATGGGAGTGGATCTCTCTAATAAAAAAAAAATTAGATAGTGTCAAGTATTTAATTTAATATTTTATTATTTTTTTATATTTGTTTTTAATTTCACTTATAAAAGTAAATGTGAAAAATTACATTTTATTCTCTCAAGTGTTAAAAAAAATAGAAAGAGTCCATTTTTTATTTTAATCTACTCTTTTATATAATGTGATATTTTAATCTATAACGACTTTTTTCTTTTTGGTACGGATCTATAACGATTTACTTATATATAAAAATATATCTTATTTTTTATTATTATAATAGTAAAGTAAAATGAAAATTACATTGATGTGTTAAAGAAAGTTAAAATATCACATATAAATAGATTACACAATCTTATGTGATGATTTTTACTTATAGACAGTTAATAATATATACTTAAATAATTTTAAATTAGAAATTTTAGTATTTAATAAATTTTGATCTTTATATAAGAAGATTAATTTGTCTAATGATATTTTTTGAAATCTAATAATCTTAAAATTGAGTTTGTTAAAAATTTATTTGTTTATCAAACATATTTTAATAATTTTATTAAACAAATATAAAACCAATTTATCTAAAGAAAAATATCTTTAAAGGCCAATGTGAATATATCCTAAAAGATCCATTGCTTTGTTTGTCCCATACAACTTGGATGATTTTCTTACATTTTCACCGAAAGAGCAGAGATTCTTCTGCACGTTTTTTTCTATATTTCCTTATTAGTTCATCTACTTATATTTAATGGAAAGGACAATCAAAAATCAAGTGGGTTTACCTTTGTCCATTATTAAGGTTTACTTTAATTTTATCTAAATCTTTTTTTTTTAAGCGTTAGAAAAATGAATACATGTTAAATTAAATTATTTACTAAATTGCAATTATAAAGCCAAATATTTCTTTGTATTATTACTTTAGAGGACTTTTAAGTTATTTTGGATTGTCCCCTCTTCTAAGCATAGTCTCCCATGCATAACTATTATATTACGAGCTTATATGATTGGCTATTCATATTCCTTTATATATAAATTAAAAAAAAAAAGTAAACTGAAAAACATGTAATACCCACTGAAAATTGAAATGTCTTGACTCTTCAATGAATCATGTTTACTGTTTAGTGTTGTCTAAATAATAGCCTCCAATTCTTCCCTATTACTTGAATATTGTTCATTGATATGGTGGTAATGGATCAATCTTGTGCAAGACAATGTGACTCAATCTTTCTCCACTGAAGTTTAGCTGGCCCTTTGCTAACTTAACACAGCTTTGATCTCATTTGCATAGATTGGAGTCCCTCTAACTATGCAACATTAAATTTTTGGCATGTCAATTCTTCTGCAAAACATAGGTGTCACATTAAATTATTAATAAAATCTTATATATGTCTCAGTAATTTTATTATGTTATATCTACTAGCGCGAAAGTGAATAGTATTAATACTACTATAAACCAATTCTTTGGCCCAGAGTAAGAAAAAATATGAATCTGAAAGTAGATATTCTGAAGCACATATCTGCAAAGATTCAGCGGTTGAGTTGGTTATTGTGAGTTACTCTTTACTTCTTTTCAAATATTTCAAAAGGTGGATGGTGCAATTTTATGATTGTTTGTGTTTTGTCAACTAACCACTCTTCCAAAAGATGAACATTTACATCTCTGTAACAAAACGTGATCTTTGGTCGTCAAAAAGGATGAAAGTGAGGATGTTTGAAGATAGGAGGAGAGGATGTATATGCATGAATTATCCTTATCATTCAAACTAAGAAAGCAACATTCCTATGTGAACAAAAGATTTAGAAGGAAACAGCAGTGGCACCTTTTCAAGGCAAGAACTTGATAGTTTCGGCCTAAGTAATCGGCATACTTTGTGAGGGCATCTTGTGCATATGGTTTGCCCACAGTCCTTATTGCAGCTGCACTTAATAAATTTTCCAATGATGCATGCTTCTTAACAAGTTTCACAGCAGTCTTTCGACCAAAACTAGGGACCACGTGTTGGATACCAGGAACACCATCTACTTCATCACCTACAATACATCCTACAAAGCGAGAGCACACATTAATAACAATATTAGACATAATGACAGTAAGATTTATCACCAGTTACAAGAACTTCACATATTGTCAATGAATATATATGTCAAACATACAAACGATGGCTAGGTGTATGTTGTACTCACTAAGACTCAGATCAGATTGGGGGTCACAATTATACTGATCTTTATAGTGCTTCAGAGTGTAGAAGGACCACCTTCTTAACTCTGGCAATGCCATAACTATTTACACATCTTCAGAGATGAGCTGCTTGAAATCCTTATCAGGGGAGGCTATCATCACTCAAAATCCTTTATCGAGAACTTGTCCCGCAAGTGTCGCCACAACATCATCGGCCATCGACTTTTATAATCTGCATGCTTTCATCTTGACTAATGAATAATGTGATTGAATCAAAGTAAAGTAAATAATGAAACACTTAAGGCATATATAGACACAAAGCATATTGTTCATGAGAATAAAAACTCACAGGCACATTGCATTTTCAAAAAACATCGCTGATAACTTGATAGGACTTGCCAACATATCCTTTTGAAAGTCTCTGAAGATGATAAGTGTCTCATGAACTTTGTTCTCTGTGCTTTATAACAAGGTAGTAACTGTCTACAATGCTCACTACCTCTTTCTCCATCAACAACCTGCTTAATCATGAGATAAATCTCAAAGGGTTGTCACAATTGGATTAACGAATTTTGTTCAAGTACTTTTAACATCATATACAAATATTGAAACAAACCACAACCAATTCAATTCAATGGGGCAACAGCAGAACCAAAATATAAGGCAGAAAGAGAATGGTACCGAGTCTTACAGCAATGACAGGTGTTAGAAACAAGAGACTGGAAAAAGGATTTGTATATTATTGAGTGTATTCAAGTTGTCTATTCAAGTTGTCTTGAATAATATAATATAGAAGGGTATTTATAGGTGTTAGAATCGAAAAAATAAAGACCTAATATTCTATAATAAATATTCAGATATGCTAAATAATACTAATTGATCCTAATTATATTCAGGGTCAGAGGAAAAGAGAGAGCCATCGAAGAAAAGAGTTCAAGCTGGGTTGCTTCCTTCGTAATAGAGTAGATTAACATCTAAAAAGAACACTCTTTTCTTCTTCTCCTTGTTGTGCCCACCAACTGTTTGATTCAATGAGTCTGAAGAATTAAGCTTCGTTTTCTTGGTAGTTAGTGCTGTGGCAGGCTTCTGAATTTTACGTGATACTACTGACAATGAAACTGTGGGATTGAATTTGCAGCTGCACCAAAAACAGGATTGAGCAAGGTAAGACCCACCCAGCAACCTTGTTTCAGGTGATCTCATGTTCGGAACAGACAACATATAGTAGTAGTAACCATTTCTTCCCACTCTCTCCCCAATGTTTTTACCGTTAGATGAATAGTTGAAAAAACCGTTTCGGAATTTATTTTTTAAACCGCCCTCTTAAACGACGTCGTTTGACGTTTTTAATTTGAAAAAAAAAAAAAAAAACCAGTTTGAAGCTACCCAGTACCCACCCCAATACCCCATTCTCATCTCTCTCTCTCTCACTCACTCTCGGCTCACCTTGGTTCACCGCCACCACACTCTCGCCGGATCCTCCGCGCCGTGTGCTCGCGTCTCGCCGCGCATCCCTCCGCCAGTGAGTGCTCGATTCTGCCAGGTCTTAAATTTTGCTCCTCGGCTCTAATGGATATAATTTCCCAATTACAAGAACAAGTTAATTTAATTGCACATCTTGCCTTCAATACCATTGGGACCTTGCAAAGGGATGCTCCTCCTAATCGGCTCTCCCCACATTACCCTGAACCACCTCCACATCCTACGGAGGATGGCTCAAACTTTTCTGAACAGCCCAAGCTGATGAGTGCTGGTTTGGTGAAGGCTGCTAAACAGGTCTGCACCATTTTAGCTAAAGCACAGGCTTCCTTACTTCTTGTTTTCTTGAAACGTTTTTGCTATCTTTTCTGCAGTTTGATGCATTGGTTGCGGCACTTCCAATATCCGAGGGAGGTGAAGAAGCACAGATTAAAAGGATTGCTGACCTACAGGTGTTGACCTAACTACTTTTTAGTCTCATATTTTTTTGTTGTTTGAATTTTATTTTAGGGTTTTTGCTGTGCTTAATAATGTAAAGCCTCATCTGAAGAGGGAATTAGTTGTTAGTTGTTACCTTGGGATTCTGCTTATATTTGTACTTCACATTACAGGCTGAGAATGATGCTATAGGCCAAGAACTACAGAAGCAACTCGAAGCTGCAGGTTATCTCCAATTTCAATCTTTTCATCCAAGTTTTCTGCTTAATTTCTATTCAGATCGTACTAACATGTAAATTTATGTTGATTACTAAGATATGGTTAGGAGAGATATCTCTAGCTAGTATAGTTGTTATCTAGAGGCCTTATCGAACAGCAACATTTTGGTCATACTCATATTTAGAAAAACTGTTTAATCTTTAATAGAAGTATCTAATAAGATGTTTGAATGGTTATCCATGTGTGTAATTTATATAACATAAGATTCTCCAAGTGCAACGATTTTGAATGATGAACTGGTTTCAAGCTACTTTAGCATTTTTTTTCTTGTTCTTTTGTTTATTCGGGTAAACTCACATTGCTCTATAATTTGATCAACGTTGTTAGCTAACATTCTTGCCTGCTTCTTGATTTCAGAGAAGGAATTAAATCAAGTTCAGGATTTGTTTAAACGAGCGTCAGATAACTGTTTGAATTTGAAGAAACCTGAATGAAGAAACTGGAATGGTTCCATTGACAGGGGAGATTGGCACTATGATAGCCAAAACTTTATCTCCAGTTTGACATGAATCATGATCTGCAGTCTAATTTTTTAGAAGCCTTTGTTAGGTTATTAGATTCTTCACCTGGACGAGGCTGTTGTAGCCACTCTATCAAATTGACATTTAATTATGTTGTGTTAGAACTTAGAAGTTGGTAATGTTAATATTATTATAGGAATTTGTTATCAGACATGTTACAAAATTATACCGATCTCCCCTCTCTCTCCTCTCTCAATCACCGTTTTCCGCTACCAGTTATTAAAACCCTTAAATAAGTTGGTAAAGTAGTTAAATTAACTGACTAATCAAGATTGACAGCTAACAATTCTCTCTAACAACTAGACTTGTGGAGTTGCGTACTTCTACTACACAGAGACACTTAAAAGTTTTGCTTAACAAAAATGTAGTATGGAATTGTTCTACATTTTTCTTAATTGGAAATTAAATACAAACACCTTGTCAATAAATTTTACCAAACACACATTTATTATCACAGGAAAATATTTCTAATTGTTTAACATTTTTCTATCAAAAATCTTAACATTAAGTTCTTTTTTTGAAGTCTTACACAGTTACACCAAATTAAGTCCTTTTTTTGAAGTCTTACACGGTTATACCAAATTAGTATTATGATAGAAATATATATTTAACGATCATTTTCGTTTTCCTTTGAAAAATGCAACGCAGGCAAAAAACACCCAATATGACATTGAATAATTTGGAGCATGAGCAAAACACCGTAATAGAAAATAACATTGCTATCATAGTATTAATATGTATATAAAATCCTTGATAAAGTTTAGATCCTTCTTAAAATTTTCCTCTGGAATGGGAGGATCTAGAATCCAACACCTTAAACTAAATGACATCAACACTTGTATGTATGATCTAATATGATTTCACTATACAAAAATAGCATACTAAGCAAAATCTGTGCTATCAGATATTCTATCTTTCATCTGTAAATTCTATGCTAGAAAAGAAAAGTTCCTACTTAGAAGATTTATTTCATTGCAACCTTGCAGAACAAATACTATGATGACTTCATCTATCTAGCATTAAGAAGCATTCTTAGCACACTCTTCATCTTTGGTCTTGTTTCTGGGGATGTACTAACACAAACAAGAGCAATCTGCAGAATTGCTAGCATCTGGTTTCTCACCGCTTGAGATGTTTTGCTAACATTGGAATCAAGAATGTAATCTTTGTTCATCGAATTATGCAAAACCCACTTCACCAATTCGGTTCCCTCTGTCACTGCAGGCTTTCCAGTCAGCAGTTCAAGCAGGATGACCCCAAAGCTATATACATTCCCAGCCACTGTTACTGTCATCGTGTATGCATACTCTGCCAATCAACCAACCAACAAACAAAGCAAGTTAAGGTACATGCATGAGTTGAATGCATTTTCAAGGTCCTGTGCACATCTAGTATTTGGTGAATTTACTCAAATTCTCTTTGTAATTTGAATTAGGCAGAATCAGTTGAGCAAATAAGATCATGACTAACACTATGTGAACATTGGTTAAGGAATAACTTTGTTAATAAGTAGCACTCAAAATTAAAGGTTGATCCAAAATTTGACATTCTCCTACATTATATATTATTATTCTAACTAATGAAAAACTAATCGGAATCAAACTTAGGAGAGTTTCTTACCTGGAGGAACATAGCCAACAGAACCAGCAAGAGCAGAAAAATTTCCTGTACTTTTGGAAGGATCAATGACCTTGTAGTGTTCAATATCTGCAACCAGAGGCTCCTTGAGGGACTTGAGCATAATACTTTTACTTGACAGATCAAGAAGTAGTAATGGACTTGAGGTGATGCCATGAAGAAAAGAGAGACCTTGAGCCACACCAACTGCTATACTATATCTGCTAGCCCAATCCAAAGAGTTTCCCATGCTTCCATGATGAAGAACATCAAAGAGGGAACCATTTGAGACAAACTCATATAATGTGTAAGCTGCATCACTGGACAAAACATAGGCTAAAGGAGTCATGACATTTGAATTGTTCAATTTCGCCAAGGCCTCCATCTCTTTCCCAATTCTAACATGGCTGCTCGCTGGCAATGCCCTTTCAGTTGAATTCATCTTCTTGACAAAATAGATTGATCCAGATGGCATGATGGCCTTGTAATAAGTTGAAAACCTGGTCTTCAAAGTAACATTGGATGTTTCAGCAACAGCTTCCATGGCCTTGGAGAAGTCAATGTTTGATCTGTGGAGACCATTAAGAGTTAACAAATGACTTTGGACAACCTGAGGAAGGCGATGATCTTCGCCTGAATGTATATTCTCATCGTTAACCTTCGAATAGTGTCGTGACACAAGTACAAGCAGCAGAGTGACAAGGCCAACAAGAAACACGGCTGCTGCAATTGCAACAAGGATTGCCACAACAACAGATGATCCCTTCTTTCTAGATCCCGGGTAATAGCTTGGTGTTGGGTTGTCAGATGTAGGAGCCAGTACTAAACTGGTTCCATTGTATTCAACCTGAACAAAATGGGTAAATTTTGGAAGAACACCAGAAAGCTGATTGTTGTTAGTAAGTAACAACTCTGTCAAAGATGACATTCCGGCTAGATCACCAGGAACTCCACCAGAAAATTTGTTATACGAGAGATCCAATATTTCCAGGTTATCCAAACTACTCAAACTGCTGGGAATGGATCCACTAAAGTTGTTGTGACTAAGATTCACGGCAACCTGTAGAGATATTGGCATACTTGGGATAGCACCACTTAGTTGGTTTCCACCTAGTTGAAGATCCAGAAGGCTTTTTGAGATGCCAATGGATGGAGGTATGGAACCACTCAGGTTGTTCATTTGCAAGTTCAGGAACTTAAGGTTGCTCAAGCTTGATATCTGGGATGGAATCGATCCGGTCAAAGAGTTCTGGCTCAAATTCAGTGTTAACAACTTTTGTAGTTGGCCAATTTGAAATGGAGTTGTGATTGTGCCATTAAACTTGTTCATTTGAAGTTTTAAGACTTGAAGATTGCGAAGATTTCCAAGCTCTGGTGGCAATGTCCCACTCAAATGATTCTGAGATAAATCCAGCAATGCCAGGTTGAGGCAAGAACCCAATATAGCTGGAATTGCTCCTGTCAGTGCATTACTTTCCAGCTCCAAGTATGTCAAATTCTGAGCTTTTGCAAAAGCATCTGAAGGAATGTCTCCCTTCAGCAAATTGTTCCCTAATCTCAACCTGATCATGCTAGGAGAAATAATTGTGAGTAACAATGTTCCACTCAAAGTATTATTGGACAAATCCACAACCTCCATTTTTGGTGAAGATAAAATGTTTTTTGGAATGGGACCAGACAAACTATTGCCACTAAGATCCAAACTGATAAGATTATTTGAAATGTCAGAAGGTAAAGAACCATTGAAACGGTTCAGGTTTGCAGCAAATCTTACAAGGGTTGTGATGTTCAGGATTGAGATTGGAATTGGACCACTGAGGTGATTAGAGGAAAGAATCAAAGTTTGCAACTTAGATAGCTGTACAATATGGGTAGGAATTGCACCTGAAAGGGTATTTCCCCCGAGATCAATCAAAGTCAAGTTTTCATAACTAAACAGTTCTTCAGGGATTTCTCCTTGAAATTGGTTGTTAGAGAGCACAAGTTGCTCCAGAACCATGGACTTGCCCAATTTGGTGGGAAGAGTACCATTGAAGTTGTTGTGAGTAAGGTTCAAACTCTTGAGCCTAATCATTTCATCTAACTGAATATCAATACTACTTCCCAATACATTGAAAGACATGTCCAGGTATTCAAGTGCATCAAAACCAAGGAAAGTAGGTAAAGAACCTGATAAGAGGTTTCTACTGAAATTCAGCAGCTTTAAGTACTTCAACTTTCCGCATTCAGTAATGAACTCATCAGGGATTGAGGCGAGACTGTTGTTGGATACATCAAGATGCTGCAGGGTTTCAAGTTGGCAAAGAACAGGAAGGAAGCCACTGGAAGAGAGAGAGTTCCCAGATAGAGAAATCATGATGACATGGGATTTGGTAGAGTCACAAGTGACTCCATTCCATGAACATGGATTTGAATGATTGCCACTCTTCCATGGAGCAGAGGTACCAAGTAGCTTGGAGAGATTGGCCATGGTGCTAGTTTGGTTTTGAGATAGCTGAGACATCACCATGATGGGGCAGTAGCAGCAATAGAGAAGAAAAACACAAAGGAAAGAGGTGTACATGTACTCATACCTGGCCATGTTTTATTGGAGTGTGTGTGTGATATTTTATTGTGGATTCAAGTTAACATGGATAACTGAGAATATGTGAGTATGTGTGTAAGATAGTGTATTGCAGATTAATAAAATGGGTGTGTTTTAATTTAGTTATTGAGTTTGAAGGTGTGGAAGGTGGAAGGAAAAGCGTGCAAGCGTATGTATTGGGACTTGGGAGTAGCAGTGGAGTTGACTCACATTGCCGGGTCTCTCACTCACTCATCTCTGTGACATGCACTGCAATTACATACACAATGTTCAAAGTTCAAACACATTGACCTTGACCAACACTTTTTTATTTAAAATAATATGTATGTTCATACTTCATCATGTTTATTTAAAATCATTTTGATAGTAATACACATTTAGCTAAATAAACAAAATTATTCATGCATAAAAGGATAAATTTCAATTAGTATGATGAAGTTCAGAGGAGTTTGACTAAGGAGAGTGGCATGATGATGGGATTGGATGTTTTGGAATTAGAAAAGTGAAAAAGTGGAAAATGTGTTGTAGTTGTTGCAGAACTGAATGCTGCTGATTTATTCAAAGACGCGTATCTGCAACTTAAACCACACGGAATGCGAGGACTCACAACTCACAAAGTCCTTCTACTAAAGACCAATCTTGCAAAATTTCATAATTTAATACCTATACACAATTAAAATTTGAAAAGAAGGTAATTTGTTCAATAACTTAACCAATAATTATTAGATGATTAGTAATATATTTCTCATCCTTTACTACATTTTAAATTCACAAATATAAAATAATTTCCAATTAGATCCACATTTAAATAATTTCTCATGTGTCTTTTAAATAAATTGATTTGATATTTCTATTAAGATATCCAAGAGGGAAAAAGCATACAAAATAAAAATGATCATGATCGATCAATAATATATAGTTTTATAAATTTTGGGGTAAAAATCAAATTTATCTCTGACTTTTTTTCTTATTAAAATCATCATCTTTTTCATTAACGAATTTTTTCAAACACTTTTACTCTTTAAATTGTTATTGGTAGTTGATGTCTTTAGTGATTAAAAAATTAAGTTATTAAAAATAACTGATTGGAGAGATCACCACCAACCAAAATAATAGAACGTCTGCTAGGGTTCCAGAGGTTGTAGTGCAATCATGGCTTTGGAGAGCTCAAGGTCATCACGGAATCGCTCGTCTGCGCAGAAGATGGAGCTTCTTTGTGGGCATGGTGAGAGACCTGTGCTGTGAATTTTGGGAATGAAAAACAACCTGATCAACGATTTTGGGGCTGCGTCTACTATGATGTGCGTTTTTTATTGATTGTATGTTTTGTTTCTGGGGACTGACTATGGTGGGATCCTATAGATTAAAGAAGAGTGTCAGTTTTTCCGTTGGGTATACCCAGAAACTGAAATTGAAGATCCGCAGGTTGCAAAGTTGAAGAGGAAAGTTGCAGCCTTAAAAGTAAAAGTGAGGGACTTTGAGTGAAAGTTAAAGGTTGCTGCAGTGTTTGGCATGGTTGGTTATTTTTTATCTGGTTGCAGATTTTGTTGGATCAATAGCAGGGGCTACCTTATGTAATGCATCTGAAAATAGTTTGATGAAATCAGGAGAGAAAATAGGGAGCTTTTAGTTAGGATGTATTTAGACTTTAATGAAATTGTGTTATTACCTGAGCATTTTTGTTTGAATGAAATTGAGTTTTGTAACTTGACATGTATTCTGTTAATGAAAATCTATTGTTGTGGTTGGACATAGTTTGTGTTAATGAGTTTGGTTTTTATAGATTGGTCAAAAATTATGTAAGTGAAATTGTGTATCTGTAATTTGACAAGAAATTGACAATGAAACTGGATATGGTAATCTGGAATTGTTACTTAAGAATTGTGTCAACGAAATTGGTATACCATAACCTGCTTTAATAATGTATAATATGCAATATGCAATATGAATTAACATCAAAGAGCACTACAAGCACATTTATTAAAACACAACTATGTCAAATTCATTAATAAGCATATCTAAACAACAACAAAAGATGAAAACTTCAGTCACCATCAAACTCATTAGTTGACAGTTGGACCCAGAACAAAATATTATCTAGTTAAAGGAAAATAACAACAAAAGATGAAAACTTCAGTCACCACAAAATCTAGAGCAACTCTATTGCTATCTAAACAACAATAAGCATAAACAGTATGTAATAAGTTTCAGCCAAAATAAAATCTCACAAACATATAGTATAATCAACTCAGCACTACATTAACATAACAACATCTTAAATGATCTCAAATTTTTAAAGTTTTTCCCAAGTTCTTGGAGGAAGTTTTGCCATCAACCTCAAGTTTCTTGGAGACACATGTAGTGCAATGTTGTGATTGATGGAGACATTCTTGACTGGTTGGCTTGAGCTAGATGCATCCTTCTCCTTAGGCACTAGTGGTGACTGTGTTGAGCTTCTAATGGGCTTTATCTTGAGCTTACGGTGGAGAGTAGCTACTGCTGATGTGTTAGGCCTAGATGATGGTGATGTGGGCTTGGACATGGGTTGGGATGACTTAGACCTGGTTGTGGGTGATGTGCTGGTGGCTGGTTTGGGTTGTGATGATGATTTTTATTGTAGATTGGACCTCTTCCTCCTTCTAGTAGCAGATTAGACAGCAGGCTATAATGATGACTTAGACCTGATTGTGGGTGTTGAAGATGAACTCTTCCTCCCTCCATTGGTTTTCTTGACAGTAGGTTACTTAGGTGGTTGAGCCTGAAATACAGCAAACATTACATTTAATCAACCATTGCAATATAACCCTAACATGCATATTGTAAATACACTTACAGGGGGGAGTGGCTTCTTGCATCTTTCCCTTTTGTGGCCTGATTCACTACAGTTTGAGGACCTCTGAATCTATCCCCTCCTAGACAAGTAAGACTGGCTTCTATCCTCAGCTTCATCAGGTCCTCTATTCCTCTTTTTCACTGGTCTGTGACTAGGCTTTCGATAGGGTGGTAGCATCACATCATCAAAGTCAGTCTTCTCCCATGAATATGAGACATTTAAAAGGTTGATTACCGAATCATAGCACCTGACATAGGCCTCTTTCTTGTAGCAGTCATCAACATATGCATCCATATCAAGACCTTTAAAGTTGATGCACCTGATGGCATGTGTGCATGGAATGCCACTGAGCTGCCACTTCCTACAAGAACACTCACGAGCAGACAAATCATCAGCATATTTGTCTAACCTATTTACAACCTCATATGTCTGAGTCGCAGACTAATAAGGCCTCCACTCACCAGCTGACCTACCCCTCCTCTCTACCTTCTTCCTAATTCGAAGTAAAATTGTACAATTAAATTTTTAAATTCTTTCTCTATTAACAGCCCATCTACTAATCAAATTAATCCTAATTTCTTCCAACATAGTAATATTAGGCTTTTTCTTGAACTCTACTATTGCACCATTAAAGCTTTCACACATGTTGTTTATAAGAGTGTCGCATTTAGAATGAAAGTTAAACCTGGACCTGCTCCAAAATCTAGGAGGAATAACATTCAGATGCCTGTGAGCCTCCACATTGACCTTTTGGATGACTACCATCTCTCTCTCCCACTCCTTTAAGTGTGTAGCCTTTGCACACCTCCACATCAATTACTTCAAGTGCAGTTCAGGAAAAATTTTTCTGAAGTTGTTGTACATATGACAAACACAAAACCTGTAGTCTACACCTGGGATGACTTCGTCAAAAGCGGGCATTAGACCCTAACAAAGGAGGTAAACCGTTGTGTTATAACAATATTATTAATCAGAGTTAAATGGTTCAATAAATAGAAGTTAACACAATAATTGTTTACCTTCTGCTGATCAGACATGAAGGTTGATCTACCAATTGTCTCATACCCAAAATCATCAATTAGCAGCTGGAGAAACTATTTCCAGGTGTTTTTAGTCTCTGACTCGACGATGGCATATGCAATTAGAAGCATTTGATCATTAGGGTCCCAACCTATCCCAGTTAACAATTGCCCCCCTAAGGTATCTTGAGAAAACAGTCATCCAACCCAATAAATCTCCTACAGTGCAAAAAGCACTTTTTGCAAGTATCTAAACATACATATATTCTTTGAAATATGCAGAAGTTGTTCAATGAAGAGTGCTGCACCTTAATCTCAAAATCAGGGGACCTTTGTACCTTGAGCTTCACTGTTAATCCTAGATTAGCCCGTAACAACTCTGAGCAGTAGTTAGCGATCATCCAATGCAGCTTGTCTTGACCTAGCTGTCATTGACGTTGTCACAGTCATATTTCACTTTCTTTGTATCTTGTTCACCAATTCCTTTATCTTCACCTTTGAGTTATGGTCCACATTCTTCTTAAAAACTCTACTCAGCCACGAAGTATGCATTATCACAACCCTATGTAACTGACTACAAGTATGCTTAAGGTTCATAGACAAGTTGTTTCCTCAATCATTTTTGTAGCATATAACCAAAAAAGGACAACTACCCGACTGACAAACAGCCCTCACTCTAACCAAGTCAAGCTTGGCATACCTGATCCCCCTTCTTGTTTGTACTGCATATAATATCTTTAAATTCCTCTCTTGAAGTAAATACAGTTTCCACCTCTCACTTATAACTGTCATGTCTTAAACATCCTTATGAATTGGATACCACCTCGTTTCATAGTTATCTTCCTCTTGTCTATCCTCCTTATTTGAACCACCACCAACTTCATAATCCAAATCTATTTCATCACTATTGAAGTCTTCTTCATCACTAAAATCACCATTCACAACTCCTTTTTCTTTATCAACATGATCACCATCTTTAGCACTTGTCAGTTCTTCAAACCCACTCTCATCATCATACTCATCTTCATTATCTGTAAAATGAACGTCATATGCACTGTCAACCTCAAGATCAGACGGAATAACTCCTCATCATCGCCATCATCATTACTGTTCGATTCATCCCGTGCATTTTCAACAGCCACATGTGGGTGCAAGTTATCTCCTTCATTAACTTGTTCCACATTATCATTTTTCACCTGTTGAACTTGTTCACTCTCATAAACTACCAACTGATTCCTAGGATTTTCCTCTATTTTGCCTCCAACATCAATATACTCAACTTTAGAAAAATCGTCAGCATCCTCAACCTCATGCACCACAAACATCTCAACATGACTCCTCAACTCCGCTATTCTACACATCTCAAGTGCATCTCTATCAGCAGCAAATAACTTCAGATCTTTCTCTAACCATTCAGTTGTTGGATCTTTATATCACAAAGCTGATATATTCTTCTTTGTGTACCCAAACTGTCTTGACTCTGCATATGCCTCAAATATAGACCAGCAACCACTCTCAATATCTTCAATGAGTGTCTTTTGTCCCCCTATATAGTGCAATATCCCATTATCATATCCAAATCGACCCCATGGTAGACATTCAGATTAAAGCTTCACATCCCCTAAAACGAAAAAATAAAAAACTTTAAATCAAATGCTAGCAGTTTTATGAAAATAACAGAATCTATTACAATATTATTATGTTCAAGCTCCACAAAACCAAAACCAATGGTGCATACATACCTGAATCGAGATGACAACAGCAGAACGGCCTCCTTCCACACCCTTGCTAACGTAGTCCAAATGCAGTAACGATACTCTTCAGGTGACGATGAACCTCTTTTAGGACATCATTGAAGGTGAAACATCAGTTTTCTATTGTGTAATGTAAATGAGACACTAAATACCTTTCGCAGGAATGAAAACGAAGCGTTAAAGACTTCAGGGGTAAAAGTGTCTGAAAAAATTCGTTAATTGAGGGGAGGATAATTTTAAGGTGTTTGTAAAAGTTGAGGATGATTTTAATAACAAAAAAAGGTCGAAAATGAATTTGTTTTTTATCTCAGACTTTAGGGACGAAAAATGTATTTAACCCATTTAATAACTATACACAATTAAAATTTGAAAAGAAGGTAAATGTTTAATAACTTAACCAATATTTATTAGATTATTAGTAACATATTTCTCATCCTTTACTACATTTTGAATTCACAAATATAAAATAATTTTCGATTAGATCGACATTTAAATAATTTCTCATGTGTCTTTTGATAAATAAATTGATTTGATATTTCTTTTAAGATATCCAAAAAAGAAAAAGCATACAAAATAAAAGCTATCATGATCTATGATATATAGTTTCATAATCTTAGTTTTAATTATTTTGAATTTTATAATTTAATACAATATTCAATTCAATTATTTTATTTAATTAAAAATATTCAATAAAAATTTTCTAGTATAAAACAAATTATCAATCAATTCTCTAATTTAATTTTCTCGTTTCAAAAAGCCATACTAGAAAATATATTATATGAATGCCCTATCCAATAATCTGAAGATAATGATCTTCAGAGTATTTAACTCATAAATTTTATTTTATTTTATTTTTTCCAAAAGCTATTTGAAGATTTTGAGGAAAAAAAAGGGGAGAGGTTAAAGAAGGATTGTTCTAATAGGTGCAGCCCATTTTATTAAGTGCAATTGCAATTTTTTTTTTATCAATCTTGAACAAATATCACTAGTTTAATTAGCTCCATATGTATATCTGTTAGTAAAAAACTAAAAATTGAATTGAAATAGAGAATTTATTTGTAAGTATATATTAACGAGGTGGATAATAGAATAGAAAGTAAATCAAGAAAGATAATACATCGAGAGTCTAATTTAACAAAATTTTTTTAATAGAGCTTTAAGTACTTGAAAATGACAAGGAGAACTAAATTAAGCCTGAAGCAATTTACCAACAAATTGATTCATCAACATTTATAGGGTCATATGAAAATAAGAACAGTTAATTTACACATTTATTCTTTCATTCATATTCATCAAGACTCTAAAAAAAGAAAACGTTATAAAGAGAAAAACACATGGTGGGATTAATTAAGGCACCCACAAGAGTGCCACTTGAGGATGTCGAGTAAATAATGCACAATATTAGTTTTTTGGTTGAAAAATTAGGTTTATTTATGTCAACTTATGCATTCATATCTGATCTGTCATATATATAACAAAAGTGGTAAAAGTGTTATTTAACATTTTATATATAGTCCTAGCGGCTAGCAATTAGCATAGCATAGAAATAAACATGTAAACTTTGGTTGGTCATCATGTGCAAATTATATGCTTTGCCATCTCTAATTAACAGCAGTTCAGCACTCAACAAGTTCCAATAACACAAATAAAAGAGTATACTCATAAGTTATAAAAATGAGGTGCACCATTTAACTGTATTTTTGTTGTCCCTAACAAATAATAAATATAATGCAAAAGAAAATTGCAAACTCTTCATAATAACGTCCATAATTGTATATCACCATCGAAATTATAAAGAGACAACTAAGACAAGTGTCCATTGTGGAGCCCCAACACTAAGACAAGCTATATAGAGATTGAACCAATATCCCTTTCATGGCTCCAATAGTCAACACCAATATTTGGAAAAATTACTACCTTAATGAATGACTTCTCCCCTACCAATCCGGCGATAATGAGCATAATAATCCCCCTTTGGCTGCTCTTAAAAGAATACGGTTCTTATGTACATAAATCTTAAAAACCATACTATCGTTCTCATACATTGTTATTAAGGTACCCTCTTGCATAAATATGGGAAAAATACATCTTTTATTGATTCTTACTTCACTTTCTTTTATAGATATATTGTGTATCAATTATTGTTTTCAACAAATTTAAGCAAAGGAAATGAGTGGTTGCCTTTTGTTATGTTTAGACATCTATGGCCCTGGCCTACTTATGAGTGGCCATAAACTTGCTTGAAAGACTTGTGTAATGAGATAGTTAGTAAACAAGATCATAGAGAGAGAAAGCACACATATCATTCTTGCTTTGGTTTTTGCAGCAGTTGAACTAAAACCCCTCCCTAAACAACTTCAAGGTCCACCTTCACAAACCTAACCAAAATCCATTCATAATTTCTTTTCAATCTTTTAGAGTTCTGATTATCCAAGCCATGGATACAGATGAATTCAGTTTCCCTAGAATCAGTGATACTCATGCACATGCCATTGATTCACCTCCTTTGTGGAATCTATCACCAGCAGCATCTCCTAATCCATACCAAAGAAACAAAGGAGAAGAAGATTGTGATTTCTTTGGAGCAAAACTGATATCTCAGGTTCAGAGGAAGAGCTTCTCATCAGTTGAGACCAGAATTCAACAACGAACTTTGTTGGATGATGATGAGGAAGAAGAGAAAATGGACTTGTTGTGGGAGGATTTCAATGAGGAGTTGATGTGTTCTTCAACAACAGGTTCTTCTGCTACATCTTCTTCAAGAGAAGTTGTTGAATTCAGATGTGCTACTCCAGCTTCATCAAGATTTGCCAATAATAATAATAATAATAATAATAATGGTGCACTAGTTCCAGCAACTAAGAATATCAATAGGCCTAGCATGGTGGTGATTGTGAAGGTGTTGAAGAAGCTCTTCTCTGTTAACAACTATCAAAAGCAACCAAGAAGGAGAGTAAGATAATGATCCTTTTCCTGTGGTGATTTATGTCAATCAGGTATAAAATTAGATAGCCTTTTATTAGTCTATGGTGAGGGGCTTAATCCTTATCACTAGAGAACTATGCCTCATCAAATGCAATGTAGATATAAATTATAGAGAGAAATTTTCTTTCATTCATTGTTACATGTCACATATGTTCCTATTGGTTCTGTTCTAATCTTTTTTAGCCAAGCCAATTAGATGAAGTTTTAGGCTTTTAAAGTGGCACTATAATCTTCTTGTTTTGGTAGAGGAAGGAAAATAAGCACAATAATCTAATTTCCATTATTCATTTTTTGTTTATTATCATGATAAATCCTTTTTCCCCCTATCATTCCTTGCATTATTGTATGAACATGATAGCTGGAAACAGGACACTTTACCTGCCTATTGGACCAAGCTTGTCCATGGGCTCTACATTTTGTTTTAATCCTATTTTGTATAGTATATGCATCAAATTTGAACACTTTACCTCCAAATTTGTATCAACTAATGCCAATTTCCACCCACAGTTGAGGATTTATATTAAGTGCTTTTACATAGTTGGTTTTCACTTTAATTGGATGCATGGACAGAGAAAGGTTGTTTTTCAGATAGAAAGGGGGTGATGATGTGAGCAGAATTTGAAATTAAAAGTAGATAGCTGTAAAATAAAGCAAACAATGTTCTTAATCTGTGAAGGTTTCTTATAGAGATAGAAGGAATGGGACATTGTTATAGCCTGAAGAAATGTAATTAATAATATCAAAAGCAGCAGGGTTAGGTTTCTGTTTCAACAATATCAAAAGTTTAAAATGGTGATGCCTAACACATGCTCTCATATGTAAGGGTTGGAATAGGTCCAAAAGCAAAAAGGAATGTTACATAACAAATATTTATTTATAAAATATAGATGAGGAGAAAGTTATAAGTAAACAAAAGGGGTCACACTATATATATATATATATATATATCACGTTCTAAATGAGAAATAGAACATGTATTTGATCCTTGTATTTTATTTATAAAATTCTATGACTCCGAAAACAGAAAGAGTACGGCAAACAACTTGGTAAGTGGTGAATCCAGAGTCTTTGCATAGCTTCCCAAATTCTTTCTCTGTTCTCTCCTTGCCTCCAGCATGAAGCAACATTGAATTGTCAACAACAGAGACAAGCTTAGAGGCATTGCTTGAATCTGGTTCTTCAGGCATGATCATCTCAAAGATAATCACTTTCCCATTCTCTTCAAGTGCTTTATAACAGTTTTTCAGCACTGTTACACACTTCTCATCTGACCAATTATGACAAACAGCCTGCCACAATTTTATCATCAATCATTGTAAAATGATAGTTGAAATATAGTCAAACAAATTAAAATAAAGCTTTTATTTAATCTACCTTAATCATGATGGCATCCCCCTTTGGAATGGTTTCATGCATGTTTCCTCCAACGTGCACAATACCTTGAGCCATAAAATGAAAGGTTATATGTGCTTAATTGAGATCCATGCTAAGAAGGAAGAATATAATAATGAATAATATACCTGGATAGGGTGGGGCATGTTGAATGACTTGAGGCAAATCAAAGTTAATACCCTTAATATTAGGGTACTTGGAGAGGATCATTTTGAGGCAGTGTCCAGTACCTCCTCCAACATCAACCAGCGTTGACACTCCTTCAAATCCATCATATGCTTCCAAGTATTTCTTCATATGTGTGGCAGACATTCCTGCCATTGCTTTGTTGAAAGTGTCACTCAGTTCTGCATCCTTCTCCATGTACTCCCACACTGACATCCCATTAACCTTCTTGAAAACCTCTATTCCTCCATCAACAATTGCATCCTTAATGTTTACCCTAATTAATTAAAATTCAATAATATATTAGTGCAGCTCAATCAGATTAATTAATTAAAGAGAAATAATAGGGGCATCAGAATTTATTACTTCTGGCCATCACTTAGCTATCAACTCAATTTCATTAGTTTAATTCTTTTAGTCTAGTAATCCAACAACATATTTTATCCCATACTCTTAAAATCAATAAGTTCTAACGGCCCTCTAATATTTCTCTATTAAATTACTCACTCACCAAACCCTTGTTAGAGCTGGGTGGCAGTTGAGATTTGAGAAAAAAGCTAGATTATGACTCTGATTTTTGAGAAAATATTTAGCAGCATGTGAGAGACTATAAAGCCTCTCAACCTTGTCGCCGTCGACGACGACGACACTCGAATTGAGAAGTGAGAAACTGGCAAGCACACGAAGCATTCTGTCCAGCCTGTTGTGGAGTTGAGGGTGCTGTGAAGGAAGCTTTGAAGCGATTTCGGAAACCGATGAGTATGCACCGTTGGGGGCTAACTCAGACAATATCTCAAACAGGTTGAGTTCAACAGCAGCATTCAATATGAAAGGGAACACTTGAAAAGTTGACAACAACAACGCATACATGCATGCATCGTCGTCATCATATTCTTCTTCCTTTCTTGCTGATGAACTCATCATTTGGTTTCCTTGCTTTAATCAGTTTTCTTCAGGCAAGACACTGCATCTGTGTGTTTGTGAACATTTCTTTTGTATATTTCTCATTTTACAAGATAAAAATATCTCTTAAATACTTTATAAAAAGAAGAAATACGTGTGCATAATAAATTCTGCAAATAAAGGCACATTCATTGTTAGTCTATTTTTCATTCTTAAAACATGAATTTCTTCATGGGATTAGTTTAGTTAATGCTGCTACGTTTGAAGACGTACGAAAAGCCGAAAAGGGATCAGTTGACGCAGCAATTTTTGTCATATGCAGGATTTTGTTACACTCTTACGTATAGGTTCCAAGAATTTTTCCTTCCTATATGTTGATCTTTTAGTTTTGTTATATTTCTCCACTCATGTTTCTAGATGGTTGCTAAAGGTGCAGCTTTAATTTCGTCTTTATTGATTTAATGATAAATCAGTATGTATTTTTCTAAACAATATAATAATATTTCGCGTCAATGAGTAATAGCTCAAATGACATAATCTCCCCATACTCAATTAAGAGGTCGCGTGTTCGTATCTTTGGTAAAAAAAAAAAAAAATTAATAATGTTTCGCCAACTACTCCATCAAAAATCTACTAGATATGTATGAGGAGAAAGAGAGGGAGAGAGAGACGTGTATTTGTATTTTGTAATGAAAAAAAATATGATCTGTGGGTAATTTTATGGAGCTAATTCAATTTTTATGTGTATCGAGTTAGTTTAAATATTTTGAGGTTAAAATGTAAACATTTAAATTAATTTTATAATAAAAAATAATAACTTATTCTAAAAATTTGGAATTGGGAAAAAGGTTAGTTTCTTCCGTTTGCAACTTGCTCAAATCATTAAAATATAATCTGACCAGTGTCCACAACTCCACTCAAGGTTCTTCGTTTTTTTTTGGCACATGTCATATTCAAAAGTGCTAAACATCTTACTTTTTTAAATGATTTAGAATTAAACATAAAAAATAATATAATACATGAGTATTTATAATTCTTTTAGCAATATATGAAGTTCATTGGCTAAATAATGTGTGACTTGAATTTTTTAAATAATGTGTCGCAAAATAATAAAAAATTATAAATGTTCTATAAGCTTAACTTTTGGGCATATTCATTTCATTATAAGTTTATATATATTTCAGAATATATGTATATAGCTTTTCACGATGCAAAGTTCCGGTGCCGGCGCCGGGGAAGGGAAAAAAAATGAAAAGACAGGACGGGGGAATGATCCAGTGATTACAATCTAGCTTAGCTTGTGAAGGTGGGGAAGTGTTGAGAACTGAGAACTCATCATCAAACAGAAAATTATTGAACAAAAGGAAATGTCAAGAATAACACATACAATCATATTTAGTTTTCTATTTCAAAATTCAAAACAAAACTTATACAATGCTATAAAGGAATCAAGATACAAGGGGAATTTTACACATGTATCAGCACACTGGATTAGTGATGGCAACATCAGGAACAGAAGCTAGCACCAGTTGGGGTTGAAGTACTGCTCCTGCTTCTCTAGCCTTTCTGCGTTCGCGCCTCATCCTGAAATACTCCCTCTTCCTTGCTCTATAGCTGTTGGGGTTCTCAGGTTGCACTTCTCGTGGGTAAACACTTACCTGAAGTAGAAGAAATCATAATAATTAAGCTTCAATTTGTACTCTCTATAATTTTTCTAAGTAACATAATCAAGGTGTAAAAAGCTTCAGTTAACCTTTTTCCTGTCAGGCCCAAATTTCTCAAATTTCACAACTCCATCAATCAAGGAAAAGATGGTATAGTCTTTGCCAAGCCCCACATTCTTTCCTGCATGAAACTAAAAGTATTGTCCAAAACAAAATCAATACTTAGGTGACCCTGTATGGTCTTTTTCTTCTTCTTCTTCTTCTTCAAAGTTATGGGATGCTACACATTTTATATTACTCGTAAATTTCTAAATGCCAAAAACATGTAGGTCAAATTTTTATATATAATCAAGCTTCAAAGTTTAAGGAAGCATGGTTTTGCAGTGATAAGCAAGCTATAGTACTACCTATTCACTTATCATCTACTTAACACCATTGAAACTTGAAAGGTTCCGTATAAAATACAAATGTTTATGTAAGGAAGAAAGCAAACATAGCAAAAAAATGAAACATAATAAACACTATTAACCCCTCAATGAGCTTAGGCAATAGAACAAACAGATAGAGTGCATTTTAAAAAAACAGAGAATTAAAATTGGAATGAATAGTACCTTGGTACCACGTTGGCGAACGATGATGGAACCGGGTTTGGCGACTTGATCACCGTAGATCTTGACGCCGAGGCGCTGGCCGGGGGAATCACGGCCGTTCTTGGTGCTGCCAGCTCCCTTCTTGTGGGCGTTGTGGATGGTGAGAGGGAGAGGAGGCCGAATCTGAATGTGTGTGCGAGGGAGAGAAACAAAGGAGGGAAGCGGCGAAGCAGAAGCATAGGAAGAGGAAGACGACGACAGAGAAAGGCCTTTGAATGCTGTTGCAAGGTTGAAACTCACCGCCATGGTTCAGCCACAGGTTCTCTTCTCTGTTCTCAGTTCTCACCACACTGTACTATTACCTCACAATTCAAGACCAGAAGAAGAAGATAAGGAAAAGTTAAAATTACATCAAAATCCATGACACTTCTGCTAAAATGACTAAAAGAAGTAAAGAACTACAAATAAAATTTTAATCAAACTTAAATATTCATAGATTTCTAACTATTAAGAAAATAAAATATATAAGTATTTTAGTTAAAGCATATAATTTTTTAAATTATGTATTTTTCAAAATATATAAATAATATAAGTTGATTTTAGGATACACTTAGTATAATTATTATGCTTTTTTTTTGGTCTCTCACGGTATCTCCTAGCCCAGCAGGTCTATTTAAGAGTTTGTCGCTGGCCAATGGATTAAGTGAACTAATGAACTAACCACTAGATCAATCCAACTGTGCCAATTTGGTTTAATTATTATATTTATATTTTATGATTGAATATTTTTTAAATATTGGGCCAGCAGGAGATATAATCCCCAAAAATAGCCCAAAGAACATATTTTATGCTGTTGTATGGCGCAACAAAATTGACAAACACCACTGACAAAATATCACTGATAGATTGACAAAATGTGAAGGAAAAACAACCATTTGTACCCATGAACTTTATGAACGCTGACAAAAGTACCCATTAAAGAAGGAAACTAACGTTGTATCCATCAAAGATAGATTCCGTACGACAAAAGTAGCCAAATCTTAAATTTATGTTGACTTTTTAATAAAATTCCAAAATTACCCCACCATTATCTTCAACCCCTCCTCTCTTCTTTCCCAAATCTCAAACACCTTCATTTCCTAAAAATCCTAATTTCAATATCTAAAAACCTCAAATTATCATTTTCTTAACCCTAATCTTAATACCCCTTTCAACAAATTTCAACCCTCTCTTTATTCAACAATTTAACCTTTCTTCTTCTTCTATGGCTTCAATGAACTTGCTGGGTTTCTCTCTCCCCTCAAGAACAACACACTACTACTACTCATCATCATCAAACTCGTTTTGGGCTATTCAATCCCACTGCACAAGATGATGTAACTGTCGCTGATGATGAAAATTGCTTCGATCTCACTCCTTCCACTCATGCCGCTGCTACTCTCAACCTCTCTCCTTTTCCCATCTATCAAGAACCCTTCAACAATCATCATCACCTTTCTACTCAACAAGGTTTATTAATTTCTTTTCTCTTTTAATTTCTCTATTATTATTATTATAAATTACTCTTTTTTTTAATTTTCCTTTATCATCATAGATTGGAAGGAGAATAACTATATCAACCAAAACCTGCAATTGGAAACTTCATGCAACAACAATAATAATGTTGACAACAACCACCACCACCATCACCAACAACCCAAACTCGAGAACTTCCTCGGTGGACACTCCTTCGCCGATCATCATCATGATTACAGTGCCAACTCATCGGGAGACTATCTCTTCCAAAACTGCTCTCAGCCGGAAGTTACAGCAGGAGGAGGAGAAGGCTCTGCCAGCGGTAGTGGTGGAAGCACAAACTCAATACACCATCAACACATGTTGGTGAATGAGGTGGTAAAATTGAAAAGAATAAAGAGAGGGTTGAAATTTGTTGAAAGGGGTATTGAGATTAAGGTTAGGAAAATGATAATTTGGTGTTTTTAGGTATTGAGATTAGGGTTTTTAGGCAATTGAGGTATTTGAGATTTGGGAAAGAAAAGAGGAGGGGTTGAAGATAATGGTGGGGTAATTCTGGAATTTTATTAAAAAGTCAACATAAATTTAGGATTTGGCTACTTTTGTCGTACGGAATCCATCTTTGATGGATACAACGTTAATTTTCTTCTTTAATGGGTACTTTTGTCAGCGTTCGTAAAGTTCATGGGTACAAATGGTTGTTTTTCCAAATGTGAAAATATCACTCACAAATTATATTTTTTTGAATTTTTTTTACAAAACATCATTAATGAATTATATTTTTTCAAGTAAAACACATCAATTAAAAAATAATTGTGAAACACTAAATAACCTCCAATAAAAAAGAAAAACTTAAATAGTGTCACTCCAAAATCCTAAAATAATGTACCTAACTTATTAAGGACCTGAAACCAAATTTGGTAGACCTATTTCTTCAGGAATTTTATGATTCATATACTCATGTTTTCTTATTTCCTTTGTTATCAACTTATCATTCATTATTTCATCGTTTTGGATTATACATTAAACTTAAATTATCTGAATCACTTGAATATCTCATTTATTTAATTTATTAATAACTATCTAAGAATAAAAGAGTAATTGTTAAACCTTTTAACACATCTAATATATTAAAAATGTATTAGAATTAAAAAAATAAGTTTTTAATAAAATATTTTTTATTACTTCCTTAACTAGTTGTTAGTCAAACCTTTTAATTTAAGAATTTGACTAAAGACGAAAGAGTACGTTAATGGTGTGTTTGTTTGAGGGGAGAAAAGAAAAGGAAGGGAAAGAAATTGGAAGGAAAATAGTTATTTTCTTTTGTTTGGTTGAGAAGAGAAATGAGAGAGGAAGGAAAATGAATAGAAAAATATTGGTGGGACCCACCAATTTTCTTTTCTCCAACAATTGAGAAAAAATGGAGAGAAAACTATTTATCTCTTTCTACTTCTAATATTACCCCTTTATTTTTTTTAATATATTTTATAATATAAGGGTAAAATTGTCTTTTTATACCATTTCTTTCCTTCTTATTTTCCTTTCATTCAAATACATCTAAAGAAAATAAAAATCCATTCAATTTCTTTCCTTTCTTTTCTTTTCTTTCTATTTCTTTCCTTTCTATTTCTTTGCTTCCAACCAAACATAGCAATAATATATTAACTATTTTTTATTTCTCTAATGCATAATCTATGTAAAAAAGTAATATTTATTTTATATTTTCTATAAAATAAAAAATGGTTCTAGTAAGTAGTAAGAAACAAGAATGAATGGGTGCACCTTTACAATTAATACAGCATCTGCATCTTGTAATCAATCATATCATATGATTTGTTTTCTCTCTCTTCTCTTTTTATGTCGTCGTTCCACTCATCACTCTCACACCATACCTAACCCAATCACTCACTCTCTCCGTACACACACCTCAGTCGGCGTTTTACTTCCCTTCTCTATCTCCGATCTACGTCACACACAGTTCCGAGATGTATGCAGTTCTTCCATTTCACTTCACTTCACTTTTTAAAAATAGTTTATACTTTTTTTTCTTTCAAAAAGAATATTTGAGCTTGTTACTTTAAGTCGTAACGACGATGTTGGTGATGCAGATTGATTAATTGATTTATATAGCTATGGCCAGAAAGATGCTGATCGATGGTGAACCAGCTGCTGCATTGGAAGAAGAGGTGACTGATTTTGACTTCGACTTGTTCGTTATTGGAGCTGGTAGTGGTGGCGTTCGTGCCTCTAGATTCTCCGCCAACTTCGGAGCTAAAGTAACTAATCTCTCATCTTATTTTATTTGATTTACTTTGCGGATTATTATTATTATCAAGTTTATGTTGATTCATATTATGTATATGGAGCAGAAAAGACTCCATTATTCATTAAGTAAAGCTTCAAGTTTTTTTGTAAACTTTGATGGTGGTTGTTTCGCACATTTTTAATGTGTATGTGGTATTCCAAAATGTATTCTATACATAGGCTTATTTGGTCCACTAATTTTTACAAAAAAAAAAAAAAATTAGAGTTGCTCTCGAATTGGTTACTAATACATAACTTTCAGATAATATTGTGATTATCATTTCTTTCATGTTGCTTTTTGAACTTTCTGATTCCATTTGTGGTTTATTTGTCTTCTCCTGATCACATTCTGAAACTTGTGCTCATTAGGTTGGGATTTGCGAGCTTCCATATCATCCAATTAGCTCAGAAACGATTGGAGGTGTTGGTGGAACGTAAGTTGATTGAAACTTGTACATTTTGGACTATTATTGAATGGAATTAGATAATGGCTGCTTCATTACAGTTCCCACGTAACATTTGTTCTGAAATCAGAAGCTATCTACTATCATGTTTATGGGCCTTAGCCTGCAGATAGAATAAATTTCCTGTCCTGTTTTTCATCCTCATCGTCCCAGGCTCCCGCCCTGTTTCCCAACAGCCTATCTCTTCAACTACCAAGTATTTCACGAAAATGATTATGGACTTTAATTTTGAAGGTGTGTGATTCGTGGTTGTGTTCCCAAAAAGATTCTGGTCTATGGAGCATCTTTTGGAGGGGATCTTGAGGTAAGGATTTGATCTTTAATTCAATTCAGTACTATATTTAACACACACCTAAGTTGGTTCATATTGATTTTTGTGTCATGATTTGTATTTCTCACGTTGATGATTAAACAAACTCTTTTGTGTCTGATAGGATGCCAGGAATTATGGGTGGGAATTGAGTGAGAAGATTGACTTCAACTGGAAGAAGCTCTTACAAAAGAAGGTATTCAAGATTCTTATATTTATATTAGAAATAATATTTGTTTGTTTAATAGTGTAAAGAATTACTTTTTTCTTGCATCAAGAAGTTCATTAGTATCACCAAAAAAGAAGATAGTTATTTGTCTTTTGCATTCATGTTTTGTCAAATTGCAGACAGATGAAATCAATAGGTTAAATGGAATATACAAGCGATTGTTATCCAATGCTGGGGTTAAATTATTTGAAGGTGAGGGAAAGGTAGTGGGCCCACATGAAGTTGAGGTGACACAATTGGATGGCACTAAATTGTCTTATTCGGCAAAACACATACTGATTGCTACTGGTGGTAGGGCCCATCTTCCGGATATTCCAGGAAAGGTAAATTTACTTATTTTGAATCAATATTGTAAACTGATGTTAATGGTGTGATTGCTACAGCCTTTACTTGGTTATGAATATGATTATGTGATTTATCATTGTGTTTTTTGTTTGGGATGCAGGAGTTGGGCATAACATCTGATGAAGCATTAAGTTTAGAGGAATTGCCTAAACGTGTCGTGATTCTTGGAGGAGGGTGTGTTTCTATCTTCTTATATTAGTTTGATTATTTACTATTTCATGGTAATTAACTAATATCATGTTTACAGCTATATAGCAGTTGAGTTTGCTTCTATATGGCAAGGGATGGGTTCCACAGTCAATCTTGTTTTCAGAAAGGAACTTCCATTGAGGTTTGCCTTTGGCATGCATATTTCATATTTATTTATACATTTATTACTTTGATAGTGTTTTGATTATTGAGAGTTTGAGACAAATAAAATTGCTATTCTAGTTGAGGTCATATGTTTACTCATGAATGTGAGAAATCCTTAAGGCAGGGTAATAATAGATATTTCACTGGACTACATATAGTTAACAGGTTGCATTTGTTTTCTTGTTTGTACTATTTTTTACATTTATACTCTTTGTACATTCATACCTGCTGACTAATATTTTGCTGCAGAGGTTTTGATGATGAAATGAGAGCTGTGGTTGCGAGGAATCTTGAGGGAAGGGGAATAAATTTACATCCAAGGACAAACTTGACACAGGTATTTTCATTTCTTTAAAATGTATCAGTTCATTTTCATTTCTTTTCCGCATAGCTAATGCAATAAATTTTATCTTCTAGTTGATTAAAACAGAAGATGGCATTAAAGCTGTTACAGATCATGGTGAGGAGCTGATGGCTGATGTTGTGCTATTTGCCACTGGTAAGCATACAAAGAACTTAAACTTTTTTAAAGTAGTTTTGTTTACTCATGAATCTGATAGTGTTAGTATTGGTATTAGTAATACACCTTCAGGTCCATAGTGTAGTTTAATAGTGGCTTTAAAGTTTAAGCAATCTGCAATAATATCTGTAAGTTTGAACCTTTAAATGGAGTTTTTTCATTTAGTCATCCTGATGAGTTCATTCTTGATGTTTGATAACCTGATCAATTTTAATGGTTGTCGACTTTTAATCTTTGGAGCAGAGCACTCATTTTGATGGTTCAAGTTTGCAGAGAAGTCATGAATAATGCAGAATCTCATGGATGTTGGCTTTACTCTGCTAATTTTAATATTATTAAGTGTTCTTTGCTGGATGCAGGTAGAGTCCCCAATACTAAGAGGTTAAATTTAGAAGCTGTAGGTGTCGAGCTTGACAGCAATGGAGCAATAAAGGTCTACAACTCCTATGTTAAAATTATTTTCTTGTTTCTGCAATATTGGGCAGAGTCTACCAAGATTGAGTTGTTCTCATTTTGTGACCTTGATGAGACATCAAGCTCTTGTGACTGTTTTATACTAAATCATGGTCTTTATAATATGTTTCATAGATTATAGATACCACATGTGACTATTTCTACTAGGTTTATCAAGCTACACATTCCATAATTTGGTTGTCATGTGCATTGAATCCCTACTATTATAGGAGCTCCAAAGGAATTATTAATTATATTCTGGAATTACTATGTTTAAATCATGCACGTCCCAAGTAGAAGCATTCTTTCGTTTATGTTCCTTTAAGAAGGTAAAGGTAAGTATTGCCTTTTGGCGAGATCTTTGTTTTGTGGAGCAAATTGATTGTAGTTTCAAACACTATGAGATGCTTTTTTGTCAATGGCTTCTTGTTGAATTGGAGAATTAATAAGATCTGGAGAATAATTTGACACTCAATAGTTCTAAATATTCTGTTTTTATTGTATTTAGGTAAATGAATACTCACGCACAAACATACCAAGCATATGGGCTGTCGGTGATGTAACAGACCGAATGAATCTCACTCCAGTGGCTTTGATGGAAGGAACATGTTTTGCAGTAAGTGTTCCTACGTATAGATATAGTGGATCAGTTTACCTGTTTCTCTTTTTGTTTGGGAGATGTTGGACTGTTGGTGATGCATTTCTGTTACAAGGATAACACACTTTGTTTGCTTAATCTGGTTATGTTCAGAAAACAGTATTTGGTGCGCAAGAAAGTAAGCCAGACTATAGTAACATCCCCTATGCTGTGTTCAGGTATAGCTTCTTTTGCATAATCTTGTCAACTATTAGTCAATTTGGATTTTTAACTGATTCCAGAATGAGCCCTTCTGTTCTCTATATGGTACCTTCTGCTTGTTCGTTGGATTAACACATTCTCATTCTTTTTTGTTTTGCAGCATTCCACCACTTTCTGTAGTTGGCCTCAGTGAGGAGCAGGCAATAGAGCAAGCAAATGGTGATGTGCTAGTTTTCACATCAACCTTCAATCCCATGAAAAATACCATCTCAGGGTATGTGTAATTTATTTCATATTTTACCTGTTGCACATTTACCATATTATGATTGTATTTTATTTGGTATTTGTGAGGAAGAATAATCAGGAATTATGTTGATCTTGTGAAATCTCCTAGCTTCTATAGTCCACAGCTGGGGTCCCCAGTAGTTATATTTCTTCCATCTCTCCTCTATGAACAATTTTGTTAATTGATAATATTTCTGAAACAGGCGACAAGAGAAAACTGTTATGAAGCTTGTTGTTGATGCCGAGACAGACAAAGTTCTCGGAGCATCCATGTGTGGGCCTGATGCGCCAGAAATTATGCAGGTATGCTAATGGATTCGCACCATTAGCTTTGGAATGCATTTAGTATTTTTTGTGGTCCTATGCATTGTGATTGTGATAATGATGGGGGGCATACTTCAACTATAAGTTACTGCTTTTTAATTCATGATATTGATATTGGTTGAGAATAGGGTATTGCTGTTGCATTGAAGTGTGGAGCTACCAAGGCACAGTTTGACAGCACGGTAAAGTTCATTGCTTTCATGATTATTTTTGTTGTTGTTGTTATTATTATTCTTATTATTCGGTAATGCTAGGGAGAAAAAAAAAAGGCAGAATTTGCCATATTTAACATTCATTAATTGTTACAACAATTAATGAATGTTAAAAATAAGGCAAGCTTTGGCTATTTTTGGCTAATTTATTTTGGTCACCAAACATTTCCGATTCTTATTATTCAATGTTTTATTTTCATGTCATGCTAATAAATATTGTAATATAATCGCTGATGGGAACACAATGTTCCATTCTCTATAGGTCGGCATACATCCATCTTCTGCAGAAGAATTTGTAACCATGCGTTCAGTTACAAGGACTGTTGCTGCTGCAAAGCCCAGGACAAGTTTGTAAGGAAG
The DNA here is from genome assembly GCF_014773155.1 of Arachis stenosperma. NCBI lineage: Eukaryota > Viridiplantae > Streptophyta > Magnoliopsida > Fabales > Fabaceae > Arachis > Arachis stenosperma. Next base: position 141,109,761 of record NC_080381.1, on the reverse strand, counting down.
TTTTAATGGAAAAGATACTATTTGTTGGATGGTAGTGTAGAACTGCACATCACTGATAGAAGTTAGAACATCAGCTTCCATTTCCCATTCAATTATTTTCCCCCTTCAGCAATTTTCATTTTGCTCAAATAATACTGAAAAAAGCTGTTTAATTAGTCATCAAGGAGTTCAAGAAATGACTAATCTGTATGATTCACTTTCCAAGACTAACCCCCGTCATATATTTTTGATATATTTTATAGTTGGAGGAGTTCAAAACCTATTACAATAATGATGATTTTACAATGACTAGTCAAGTTGTCAATTAGTATACCATGTTATACATTTCTATCATTATTTGAACGTCATCGTCTAGAAATTAATTAAAACAATTTTAAAACGCCAAGTATAAAATAGAAACTCGCAAACTGTTACGGATAAACTTTTTTTTTTTTGGGTCGATGAATTGGACAACCCCAATCTTAGGTTACACACACCCACTCACACACACTAAAAATAACCTAAAGCTAAAGCTACCACGAAATTGCTTTCAATGTCTCAAAGACAAGTTTCAGAGCTAATTGTATGATACATTAAAAATCGGGGAATATACTCCACACTAACTAATTGAGAATACTGTTTAGGCCCACAAACGATTCATGTACACAAATACACAATGTACAAATTACTCAACCTGATATAATCTGAGAAAAATCTAAATTGATCACCACCGACTTCTGACATAAAAGTGAAAATGGTGGCGCATCCAATTCAGTTACGGGGAGGGACTTTACAGGAATGTTGCTGGACCTTCAAGAAGAAAATGCTGTTTCCATGGCTTGTAAAATCGTTGCAGTATCAAATGTGAAATTCATGAAGCTCCTGCCAGGCCCTATATCAAGATTTTGAGATTCATTTTCAGGCTTTGTGGGCTGGCTATCCATGAATGTTGAGCTACTCCCTGTAGAACTGTGCTTTGCTTTCCACACGCAAATTCCTTAACAAATGTAAAAGGCTTATCAGCAATCAACTAAGCAACTGACATTTCAATTCTCAACAAAATCCCAAATTAAATACAATGCAGTGCAGCGAATTAAACCATGTGTGTAACCAACTTACCTTTAAGGGGCAAATCAGGCCTTGGAGCCATAGGAGGTGGATGTGATGAAATCCATGATTTCAATGATCTGCATAAAAGACACCAGTCTTTATAAATTTCAACAACTCGTGGGACATTCACCAAAACTATCAAAAATCACGTGCCGCTGTACTCATGCCAAAAAAGGGGACACCATATAAAGCTTGAGGCCAGTGATTCCACGAGATATCACTTCATCACTTGCTGGTTGAAGGTCATCAAGCCGGTGCAATGAAATTTCCTACAAACCAACAAAAAAAATTTCTCAACAATCAAAATTTCAATCATTAATCACCTACAACTGACTGTGAGAAGTGATAATGTTACAAAGCATATTCAACTCAAAAGCTTCCGAGAATAAACAATGCAGACCACATATAGATTCATATAAATAGAAGAACACCAATACTCAAATACGAAAAGGACAAAATAGCAAATGCATTATAATGAATACAACATAACACTATTAGAAAATGATCCAACCGGAAAGAAAACAAAACTTAAAAGTAACATGAGAAAGCGTCACATACACTGATCTCCTTTTTGGTTTGTGGGGCAAATGCAGTATCATCTTTCACACCAGCAATATGTAAAGTCGGACTCTCTGTTGTCCAAAAATAATTTCAAGGTATTCTTCCTTTTTAAGAAGTTTTGAGACATCAAAACCTGTTTCTTCCATAACCTGCATTAATAAAAAAACAAATAGCGAAAAGCTATGCTAGACTCATCGGCTAGAGATGCAAAATTAGCTAATGAATAGGTATCTCTCTTTCCTAGACCTACACTTCAAATCAATGTAACACGAGGAAAGAGAGTCATGTAAATGAAGACAATGGAAGACTTACACTCAAAAGAATCACACACTTACTTCTCTAATGGAACATGCATGATCTTCTTCATCTTTGCTCTTTTTGCCACGAGGGAAGCTCCAACTTGAACCTTTCCATCCTTTCACTAGCAAGCACTGTCAACAGTAGGCGTGTATGTTAATATGACCAGACATACCAATGAATCTAACAGAAATATTTTTCTAGCCCCAAGAAGTTGCATTGAAAAATAAATCAATTCGAAGTTTGAACTAGAGGGGTCAATGATAAAATGTAACATGCAGTAGACCACATGGAATATACTCAGGAGTCAGGACACAGTGATAAGTTAGAATTGTGAGTTTCTAACTCAAATACACATAGGTACCTTCTTAAGTAAACAGTAAAAACTAAAAACACAGTTTAAGAATTTACTTCACACCTAGGGAAAACATAAAAGCAACATATTTTAGTTCATTAGCAGCCATTTAAAATTGATCTAAAGGCACTGCAAACAATCATGCAAAATGCGGACGACAAAAATGATCCTTTGCCAAATATAAAAAGCATTTGTCAAATTCATGAATATATGTCTCAAATTACTGGATCTGCTACTGTGGGTTAAAAACTTAAAATTTTTAGCTATTCTTTTTCATTTGAGTCCTTGAAGAATAATGTACCTAGACGGCTAGACATAGATTTTATGAGGTTTAATCATTTTTACATCTTTGTAATTACGATATCGTATAGGTCAACAGAAGAAAATCAAATTTAAGCATTTAACTATCATTTTGGTCAAAACAAACAACTATAGTTATCCTTGTAACATCGTTAATCACTTTGTATATAGCAACCAGCTTAGAGCTTTGTACAATTATTAGTAGTATATATATGAACGTACCTAGCTGATATTGCTCAGCAGTAGACATGGAGTGGCAAATAAAATTGGAAGATCAATCTTCAAAGGGAGAAAAGGAGACAACTCAACTTTGACCTATTGTATTCAAAACACCAAGAAGGCAAAATTAGATTTAAAACCAGTAAAGGAGAGAACTATTTTGATCGAGTAGCACGACCAAAAACTTATTTGTATAACAAAAGGAAAACTACATATTCATATGATAAATTTTCACAACATCTCCTCAGTGAAATTAAAGCATATGTGCAGACAACATTCTTCTAGCCTAAAAAACATGATGACATTGCAAAGCAATCACTCAAGACTAGGGTCTTCAAACATTTCCACTAAAGCAAAAGGGCTGCTACCCAGGCAATTAAAATTTTAAAATGGCCCTCAAATCATATCAGAAATGTCTCCATTACAAAGGCAACAAACACGATTGGCAAAAGCCTAGTCAATTGTAATATAAAATTCTTCCTTCAAGCGTTACCTAAATTCAACTCAGTTAGATGTACACTTTTGGCAAACCATGATATTGGCCTTATATTAAATATTTTATATGGCAACAAAGATGATAAGATAAAAAAAAATTGAAAAACATTAAACAATAACAACTCCGTTTCCTTTAATCCATCATTTTGGCTAAGTTTAAGACTAACATTAATACTCAATTAATAAACATAAAAAATGCTATGTGTATACCAATTTAATACAACAGTGATGTGGTCTTAATTAAAAGCCTAAGCCTCGATACTCTCCAATGGGGGTGCGAATCCATGTTTTGAAGGTATCTTCTTTATCCTTAGGTACATACCACGTGAGGCAGAACTTCTGGATGTGGGGAGCAGTGCGTTGAGCTAGAACAGCATCGACGAAAGCAGGAAAGCAAAGATCTCCTCCATGCTTATCATTGTCAAAGTCCAAGACCAGGAGCTCCTTCCACAGGCAGCGCCACCTGCGAGACAGGACGCTGGTGGGTATAGAGTGGTTTAATCTAGCAACACGGTTAAATAGCAGCCCACATGTTTTGTGAACATAACCATAAAACAAGCAAATGTTTGGCAGGTTTCCCAGAGAGTAGAGATGCCATCATCCTGCATCATAAATCGATATATTCAAGAGCTTATGCAAATCATAGCATTAAACAGCATATATAAATTTCCAAGGTTGACGGACCCAAAAAAAATTATGCATGAAACAAAGAATTGAAAATACTTGTCATTGTCAATATCAAAGTTAGCAACTCCAAACCAACCATAATGTTCAAGTGCATATTTCATTATTTCTCAAGGAACAGGGCACCAGACAAATTTATTCATAAGCATGATATTCGATAAGAAGTATTCACAAGCATCGACAAATATTTCAAGAATTTAGGTGGAACACTGGCCCTAAAATTGACTCAATGTTGTGCAACTTTAATATTATAAAACTCTAAGACTCCAACATGATATCTTGTCAACAGTTTTGATCAACGAACAACAGAGGATAAGGATAGAGATAGTGTGAGTTCATACCATGTTAAATGGGATTTTGATCAATGAAATTTAGCTGACATGTTGTAGAGCCCCTCGGTATAGCAGATAAACCCTTGACAATATTGTCCTTTGTCTCTGGGTGTAAATCAGATCTAAGTTGAATTATCACTGTCTCCAAAACAAGTCCTCCTTGTAAAAGATATGCAATAAATTCACGCTCATCTGCATCGTCTTGATATTCTATAAACTCAAAACTCTTGAGATGTGATGTCACACAACTGGGAACCATGGTTGGTGGTGTTGGTCCATTATAGTCCATGATGTGGATATGGAATTCCTGATAACAAAAAACAACACTTCTCATTAGACTTAGGCAAACAACAAAAAGTAAATAGAGACACTAGATTTAACTTGAAATGCATTCATACCTCCCAAATCCAAATTATGAGAGCTTCAAGTACATGACAGCTGTGAAGGACGTTTAGCAGGAAGTTTGTGTTGAAAAATGGAACATCAAGCTCTAGATAGATCAAATGGTGAAATTCTGGAAACTTGAAAGCTGGAGCACTAAATAAGCACTGTGTAGAAGATAACTAGATATTAAATATAATTCCTAATTCAAAATTATAGTTATAAATTCAAATTATCAAGTTATATCAAACATTAAGCTTGAGGAATCATGGGATTATAATAAGCATGTTACCATAGTTGTGTAACGTTTCAATGTTAACAACTCTGTTTCACGAAGTGCCTGGAGAAGCATGGGCACCCAACAGACATGTTCAACAAGTTCACCGTGAATATCAATACTTGAATGATCTTCCTGAATATCAACATATGCCTCCACCATGTTGGGAAAATGGCTAACCAAAACGTGTAGCTCAGAAAACGCCGACGTCACTATTTTCAGATGGAGGTATTCAAGAGATGGTGTGTCTATCACACGATGGTTAATCTCATCACACAGGGTAGAGTAATCTTCAAAGGTTAAACTCTTCAATGTCTGAGGCATCTGAATTGTAGGTATATAAACATAACCTTCTGGGGTCATGTGCTGTAGAATGAGCTTAAGATTTTCAAGAACAGGGCAGCCAGATAAAAGCTTGTTGTCCATATCGGCAATTTCCAATTCTAGGTTCTTGAGGGATGGCAGATATACATCTGGAAACTCCGGACCATAATACATTGAAATATCATGTTTCAAAACAAGGGACGTAAGTGATGTACAAGTGAATATGGCTTTAGGCAAGTTCATTCCAAGCGTTACATCTACTTTAAGGCTGAGATATAGTTCCTGAAGGCAGGGGCCAATGACGGCATTAAGCGATGTTGAGATGGGATCCACTCTAAAACTTTTGCACTTGAGGCGGAACTTTTTGATGGGGTACAAATCTGCATTGCGCTGAGCTAGAATAGCATTGACGAAAGAATCTAAGCTGGGATCCCTAGAGGACCAAAAGAGTATATCATCTATGTCAAGGACTTGGACATCCTTCCAAACATGGCGCCACCTGCGAGAGAGGCTGCTGGTGGATACAGCTTCTTTTGTTGGGAGGTATGAGAGAATGTTGCAAAGGATATCGTTCGGTAAGTAACTGATCCTATCCATGTTGATGGATTCGCCTTTTGTCAATTTTGTATCTGGAGAATGGGTTACAATTTAGGGAAAATGAAGGAATCAATTTAACTCTTAGTTGGTTCCACTTAAGGACTAAGATTCTAACCAGCGTAGTGCACAAACACAAAAGATAAAGCACTTACAAGACAGTGGTTATATGCGCAAACATTTAATCAATAATCAGTAAATCAAAATAATAAAATCACAACATAAAACAGTAGCACAGCAAGATCAGAGCAAATCAATAATCAAATAATCGTTCAACAAAAATTAAAAACACAAGCAATATCTAAAAATAAAAAGCGAACATGAAAGTTTGTCATCAATCATCAAAATTTGCAAAAACTCAATCTAAGCATAATTAAATCATAAACCAATGAATCATTAAGAGTTTAAGAGAGTCACAAACTCACAATATAAGCATAATTAAATCATAAAACAGTAAAAAACAAAACAGCAGCAGCACATCACTACCCTAAAAAACCAAAGAAAACCACAAAACAGTAAACACAAGGCAGCACATCAAGAGTAGCAGCAGCACATCACTATCAGAAAAATTCACAGAATAGTAAACAAAAACAAATTCATCACCAACAGGCAGCAACACATCACAACCCAAAAAAGTCACAAAATAGAAAACACAAAACAGCAGCAGAGAGCTAATCAATAATCATTAATCAGATAATCATTCAATAAAAACACAAAATGTTCAATAATCATTCAATGATTTCTGAACAAAGCATAAAAAATTAAAAAAGATGAAGAACGAGTTAGCTCTGAGTCAATGACCTTCGATCGCAATGGAGGACGGACGGCAACAAGACGGCGGAAGTTCAAGGTCGTCTTCCTTATTCAACAAAGTTCACGGTTCAGTTCAGTAACTTCAGTTCACAGTTCACAGAAAAATCAAAAATCACAAATCACAGTTCACATCTCACAGAATTTCACAGAATCGAAAAATTATTCAATTATAGTTAAAGAAAAAATTACCTAGAAGCTAGAAGAAGCCTTCAACAGAGCACGCAAGAGGGAGACACGGAGACAAGGCGCACCTTCGAACGGGCTTCGAACAGGACAGTGGCTGTGGTGGAACAGAGATAGCGCCGGCGACGGCGTGGCTGCGCGACGGAGGCTTCCACGTTCGCACGGTGGCTGCGCGATGGAAGGGAAGGAAGGTTGCGACGGAAACTGGCACTGGCGGTGGCTGCGAGTTCGACGGCTGAAAGGAAAGCTGGCTGCGCGAAGCTGGCTGAAAGGAACTTGCGACGGTGAGTGACTTCCACGGACCTTGCGACGGCGGCGGTGGCTGGACGGAGGTTGCGCCGGAAGCTCGAGGTGGAGACTGGGAAGTGGGAACTGAGAGCGAGAGGTGAGAGTGGAGGGCTGGAGGGGAGGCCCGAGAGTGGGTCTCTGCTGTCTGCGGGTGTCTGGGTTTAGAGGATTCAATTTTGGTTCCAAGTCAAAATGCAGTATTTTTAGGATAGTGGTTCCGGTAGAAAAAAAAAAACATTGGATAGTGTTAAATTTCACTCATCGTTTATTATTCTCTCTCTTATTAATTTTTGGTCCCACTTATAAAATTAAAGGAAAAAGATCACACTTTATTTTTTTTAGTAAAAAAATGGAGAGAATCCATTTCCGTATTTTTAGGGCTTAATTTTAAAAATTGTCCAAATCACGGTTCAGTTCGACTAATTGATTTTTTGTCGGTTTAATAGTCTAATTCCGGTTTTTGAATTTGACGATTTTACTTTTTGTTTGAATCGTGTTTGCTAGGGCTAGAAGTGAGTCAAGCCAGCTCGAGATCGACTCGTTAATAACTTGATAAGCTGAACTCGTGAGCTGAGGAGCCGAGCTTGAGTTTAAAATTGAACTCATAAATTAAATTAGTCAAGTTTGAGCTTGAATGAGCTCAGCTTATTAGCTCGTGAGTTTGCTCGATTATACATATAATATTAAAAGTATAGATTAAATGTATATAAGGTATGCATATTAATAATTTAATATATATATATATAGTAATATATAATTTTACATATATATTAATGTTTTTAATAATTTAAAATGTTATAGTCATTTTTTATATATAATTTTGATGTAAGACATAAATAAAAAATTTATAATTAGTAGATAGATAATATATAAAATTTATCTTATTTTAATATTTTTTAAATATATATAAGTTATCATTTATTGATATAAAATTATAGATTATGTTCCTATTATTTGAGTCAGCTTGTGAACTTGAGCCAGCTCGTGAGTTTTCGTTAAGTCGAGCTTGAACTTAGACTCGATTGTTAATGAGTCGAGTCGTGAGCCAAGCTTAATTTTCGTAAATCGAGCTTGAATTTAGTCTAACTCGACTCATCTCGACTTACTTCTAACCCTAGTGTTTGCTATCAATTCTTGGTTCGACCGATCGATTCGAACCGATTTTTAAAACATTGGTTTTGACTGCAGCGGCGGCAGCTGTATTTAAATTTAAAATAATAACGATAAAAGAGAGGGAAAGGAAAACTAAAGAGAGGAACCGGGCAAACTGGCTTGGATTTGTAATTATTTGACCATTATATATATATATATATATATATATATATAGTTGGGTGAGAACAAGTGAACATTTTTTTTAAATAAATAAAAATATCATGGACAATATACATATTTTTACAAAAATTAGTTATCATTATTTTCAATCATCTTCCCTCTCTACTAAAAATTATTTTATAATTAATTAATTATGCACATCTATGAAAACGTTAATAATCTTGGTTTTAAATAACTCTACAGTTTGCAATTACAACTTACAAGCCTCATTAATTAGCTCTTTATGTGTGTGTGTATATATATATATATGTATGTCCTATACAAAACTTCAGGGGTGATCACAATTCACAACACAACTGAATACTAGTTAGTAGTACTAATAAATTTGTGATCTGAAAAAAAATAAAGAAACAGATGTTGGCAGTGTTTGCAAAGGAAGCTGCAAAGCCACCTGAGGAGCTGAGGCTTCCAACAATGGTCCAATGATGACCCCAGAAGAAATTGTGGACAAGTTTAAATCTTTATGGCCGGATTCTACTGTTTATAATCTCCCTCATGGAAATTTCATGGCTTTGTCTCACCAACACAAGACTCCAACGCAACCTAGGTACATTCAATTCAAGGCTTTTCATTCAGTTTGTTATGTGTATGATTTCTGTATAAACATGTATTCTGATATGGCTTTGTATTGTAAAAGTTGCATCTGGCTAGAAGTTTAAATTTCAGATGCTTGATTCTCATCATGTTTTCTTGCAACAATCCCCCTTATGAACTCTGCTTTGTATAGAGTTCAAGAAATGACTAATCTGTATGATTCACGTTCCAAGACTAACCCCCGTCATATATTTTTGATATATTTTGTAGTTGGAGGAGTTCAAAATCTATTACAAAAATGATGATTTTACAATGACTAGTCAAGTTGTCAATTAGTATACCATGTTCATATACATTTCTATCATTATTTGAACGTCATCGTCTAGAAATTAATTAAAATAATTTTAAAACGCCAACTATAGAATGGAAACTCGTTAACTGTTACGGATAAACTTGAAACACACTAAACCTCACCATACCGGTTATTATTATCCATTTGGTTTGAACTTGAGTTATTTCGGTCTGCCGGAATTCAGAGTTAATTGTATGATTCATTAAAAATCGGGGAATATAAACCTTTATATTAGAATGATCTTTCTAGTTTAACAGATAAATCCACACTAACTAGTTGAGAATACTGTTTAGGCCCACAAACGATTCATGTACACAATGTACAAATTACTCAACCTGATATAATCTGAGAAACATCATGTACAGCTACCTAATTTGATCACTACCGACTTCTGACATAAAAGTGAAAATGGTGGCATCCAATTCAGTTACAGGGAGGGACTTTACAGGAATGTTGTTGGACCTTCAAGAAGAAAATGCTGTTTCCATGGCTTGTAAGATCGATGCCGTATCAAATCTGAAATTCCTGAAGCTCCTGCCAGGCCCTATATCAAGATTTTGAGATTCATTTTCAGGCTTTGTGGGCTGGCTATCCATGAATGTTGAGCTACTCCCTGTAGAACTGTGCTTTGCTTTCCACACGCAAATTCCTTAACAAATGTAAAAGGCTTGTCAGTAATCATCTAAGCAACTCACTTTCAATTCTCAACAAAATCCCAAATTAAATACAATGCAGTGCAACGAATTAAACCATGTGTGTAACCAACTTACCTTTAAGGGGCAAATCAGGCCTTGGAGCCATAGGAGGTGGATGTGATGAAATCCATGATTTCAATGATCTGCATAAAAGACACCAGTCTTCATAAATTTCAACAACTCCTGGGACATTCACCAAAACTATCAAAAATCACGTGCCGCTGTACTCACGCCAAAAAAGGGGACACCATATAAAGCTTGAGGCCAGTGATTCCACGAGATATCACTTCATCACTTGCTGGTTGAAGGTCATCAAGCCGGTGCCACGAAATTTCCTACAAACCAACAACAAAATTTCTCAACAATCAAAATTTCAATCATTAATCACCTACAACTGACCGTGAGAAGTGATAATGTTACAAAGCATATTCAGCTCAAGCTTCCGAGAATAAACAATGCAGACCACATATAGATTCATATAAATAGAAGAACACCAGTACTCAAATACGAAAAGGACAAAATAGCAAATGCATTATAATGAATACAACATAACACTATTAGAAAATGATCCAACCGGAAAGAACACAAAACTTAAAAGTAACATGAGAAAGCGTCACATACACTGATCTCCTTTTTGGTTTGTGGGGCAAATGCAGTATCATCTTTCACACCAGCAATAATGTAAAGTCGGACTCTCTGTTGTCCAAAGATAATTTCAAGGTATTCTTCCTTTTTAAGAAGTTTTGAGACATCAAAACCTGTTTCTTCCATGACCTGCATTAATAAAAAAACAAATAGCGAAAAGATATGCTAGACTCATCGACTGGAGATGCAAAATTAGCTAATGAATAGGTATCTCTCTTTCCTAGACCTACACTTCAAATCAATGTAACACGAGGAAAGAGAGTCATAAATGAAGACAATGGAAGAAACACTCAAAAGAATCACACTTACTTCTCTAATGGCACATGCATGATCTTCTTCATCTTTGCTCTTTTTGCCACGAGGGAAGCTCCAACTTGAACCTTTCCATCCTTTCACTAGCAAGCACTGTCAACAGCAGGCGTGTATGTTAATATGACCAGACATACCAATGAATCTAACAGAAATATTTTTCTGGTCCCAAGAAGTTGCATTGAAAAATAAATCAATTCGAAGTTTGAACTAGAGAGGTCAATGATAAAATGTAACATGCAGTAGCTAGACCACATGGAATATACTCAGGACATAGTGATAAGTTAGAATTGTGAGTTTCTAACTGAAATACACATAGGTACCTTCTTAAGTAAACAGTAAAAACTAAAAACACAGTTTAAGAATTTACTTCACACCTAGGGAAAACAAAAAAGCAACATGTTTTAGTTCATTAGCAGCAAATTAAATTCAAGGGCATACTTATGACAATATACCACAGGGAAGGTAAACCCCCAAGAACTAGAAAACAAGTATGCAAATAGAATTTTATATTTACTACAGAAAATAAAATCTTCTGCTTCCGTGACCAAATTCTTGGCTTACCCTTTCAAATGTTTCATCAAGAATTATTGCTCCAGTTACTGGGACTCGAACCTTGTACGAAGTGAAGTCCTTAAATATATCATCTATATGAGCCACATAAGGCTTTAAAACATCACAACTGTTGAACACTGTTTGATATTAAGGAAAACAGTGTCTAGGCTATCATAACTTCAGTAGATTTATAAGTTAACAAAACGAACAAGAATGGAAATCCTATATGTTACAGTAAACAGAGAGGACCGAAAAAGGACCAGAAATAAAACAATCATAGTCAGGATACTTAAAGACGTGAACTCCTTGAGATTTAATGACTTGAGAGATGGGTTATTCTCAACAGAATTATCTTCATAAAACCAATGTGCATACTCCACAAGAAACAAGATCCTTTCGAATGATTGAAGGTCTTCCTTCGGCACATTTAACACAAACCGGCTGCAATATACAAAACATAAAAAGGCAATTCATGAAAAAAAAAAAAAATAGGAAGACAATAAAGTCTAGATCACATCTTAAAAACAACCCTTTAATGCATAATTAGGCCGTTTTAAAACTGAAAATTTAACAGTTCTACTACCAAGACCCAGCTGAACATTCTTTTTTGAAAATTGGATAGCAGCATAACAACTAAAATCATGTATCACATTCTGAAGCAAAGGGGAAAAAGAAAAAGAAAAAAGAACACTTGAAACGAAAAAGAGCTCCCAAATTTCAAGCATTAAAAACAGAGAGAGTAGTAAACAAAATCGGAAATCAGAGAAAAGAAGGAACCTGCAGAGATCGTCGAGGAGTTCTTTGGTTGGAAGACCGTTCTTAGACGAAACACCACTCGCAGTACGATGATGATTCGACATCGCATCCCAAAACCCTAAAATGAAAAGGGAAGAACAAACGAAAAAGAGAAGCTTGTACAGAAATTGTTGTTGTTGGAAGGACTTGAACTGCAAATTAAAAAGAAACCGGAAATGAGGTGATTGAGTGAAGAGAGTTAGTTGCGGTTACTTCTTACCCGAACCGGATTCGATCTCACTTTCAACTTTCAATGTTTCAAATCATTCAATCTATTCTTTGCTTTTTCCCTTCTCCTTTGCCTTTTATATCATACATCGCGCCATGTGCCATTTAACTATTTTTCCTTTCTTCTTTGATTTATGGTTTATAATTCTATATTAATATTATTATTAACTATATATATATATTGTTATAAAAAATAGGTTTAACTGTTGGTCCTATAGTTTCGCAAAATTTTTAATTAGGTCTCTATATATTTTTTTTCTTTAATTGGGTCCTTGTACCAAAATTTCTTTTAAATTAGGTCTCTACATTTTTTTTCTTTTTATTTAGGTTTCTATGCCAATTCTTTTTTTTTAGTTAAGTCCCTATAAAATTAAGCCAATTACTACTAAGAGGGACTTAATTAAAAAAATTAGTGCATGGACCCAATTATAAAAAAAAAAAGTATAGAGACCTAATTGAAACTTTCACGAAACTATAAGGACCAATAGAGTAATTAAACCTAAATAATATTGTACACATTAACAAAAATTTTGACGCAATTATTTGTTATTCTAAAAATTTAAAATATGAAATTAAATGACTAATTTTTTCTTCATTATTGATAGTTTTTATACATTTTTTAATATCAAATGCACGCATTCTTTTTCCTTTCCTTTTCTTTGATAATATTAAATCTTATATTCATTAATTGTGAAATAAAAATATCATAATTTTAGTAAGTCAAACTTCTTATGGTATTATTATATTCTTAATAACATAGGAGTCTATAGGTTGACTGGTTGACTTCTTGACCCACAAATTCTCTACCACTATGGGTTTCCAAAATCTAAAAGTCATGTTTAATTTCTTGTCTTAAGTTATCCAAACCAAGCATGCTTTGGAGGAGAAAATCTTGTGTCCGTGTTAGAATTACATACCAAGTTTATAGCAACTGTGTATATTCCATAATCTCTGCCCTATTATTACTGTGCTGTATAACTCTTGAGGTAAACACTTCAATTTGTGCCACAAGACATAATTTGACTACAAAACTAAGATTTCGTGTTTAAAATATATAACATCTACACTAAAGTTTACAAGCTTGTGCCTTAAAAGAGTGGAAATGCTTCAATGGATTAAAAAAACAAGCCCTTGAATATATGATAAGCAACAACTAGGGACTTCAGTACACATAATTTAAGCAAATATGTATGACTAAAAGCTCTCCTTGATACTTCTATTTGGATGCCAGCGTCCAAAAATTCAAAATAAACGAGGGCGAAGCAGCAAACCAACTCATGAATGCCATGGCTGTTGCTGTCTCAAACCGGCTGCAATGGTTCTGTGAACAATCATTCAGATCATTGCCAATTAGGACTGTGATGCCAGCAGAAGCACAGGCAGCAGAAAATGTGAGTGTTGAAGTAATCTGCAGTAGAATTCATGCGAAATAAATATTAGCTTCACTGATATTATTAAAGCCTACCATGGTCAAATCTTTCTTGGATAACCTATTAACTCAAAGTCAAGGATAATTCTGGGGAATACAGCTTGTGATAATGGTACACTATCTTACAAGTTTAATTGCAGAAGAAAACTAAGTCCAGCAGCGAAGTCTTACCCCATCGCCAATAGAGAATAAGCTGGAAACTCTGGAATTTCGGAAGCCGCGCTTTACTAAAATGGCATAGACATCAGCAATCGCCAAAGAGAGGCTCCACAAGCATTGAAGGCTGACAGCAGCAACTAGGTAGCTGGCACAGCAAATATATCAAAACTTGTTATAAGGGACCATTATCAGTGCAGATAATCACATCGCAAACACATATGCAAACAAAGATAACAAATTAGTGGAGTTGCTATACAGTCCCAATCTTTATTTTTTATTTCTTTCCCTAGAGATTTAAGGCTCTGTTCTATACTGTCTACTTGGTTTTCTCAAACAAAATTTATTGCTTCTAAATAGATATGAGGGAGGCAAAGGCTTGACAATATGACCAACTGGATCTTGAGGATTATAATAAAACACTATATCCTTGCCTTTTTATACCATCAAGCTACTCCCTTTAAAAGTGGGGTGGAAACTCAAACCAAGAGGCATTTCAACTAAAAAGATGACAACCAAACCTCACCCTGAAGATGCCATTATACTACAACAAAAACCAATTATCATAAGGTCTATTTAGATCAGTTTCTTTTGCCCCTAATGGTTTGTGCCAAAGTCTTCTTCAGTAACCAAACTATCTTTAATCTTCCTCTTTCATTTGATCCACTTTTCTAGTGAAGCTGAAGCTTCTAGCTGCTGATTCTCCTTGCATGACCAAGACACAACAACATAAACGGGCAAATAACTTTACTCATTGTTGTTGTAATAGATTGCTAAAAGGGTATAAAATTCCAAGCAAAACAAACACCATATAATCAAAATTTACTATCATCACTAAAGTATTAAGTAGCAAATCAAGTGATAAAATTACTTAATTTAGCTGAAACCATACAAATCCTATCAAAGTATCAAGCAATCATATTCAAATTAGCTACATGGTACTGTCAACAATTAAAAAAGTTTTTTTTTTTTCTTTTTAACCATTTTATTTTTCAGAATTATGATTATGTCTTCTCACATATTGTAAACCCTAAAGCACACAGCAACGAATAGAAATTAGCACAGAGAGAGAGACAGGGAGAGAGTACCGGAAAGCAGTGACGGTAGGGAAATCGGAGGTGGAGGCCATGACGGAGAGGGAGATGAGGGCGAAGGCGAACTGAAGGGAGCGGAGGATGAAGCCGCCGAGGGTGCCGGGCATGCCCTGTGTGTCTTTAAGGGAGTGACGTGGCATGGCGTTGGCGTTTGCGTTCTCCGTCGCCGTCATGGGCGGCGCTTCAATTGGGTGAACTGACGGCCCCGCCATAAAGAAATTGATGAATTTTTTAGTGTCACTCACACTCACTCACTATGTGTTTGCTGAAATGCTGAACTGAATTCTCTTCTATGTGCCTTTAACGACCAAACACCACTCATTGCTTATTCCATCCTACAATCAACAAAAACACAAGATACTTGTCAAGAATATAAAAAAAAAAAAAAGAAAACCTTTTTATTAAATAAAGTAACTCTTCATGTATTTATTACATAATTTTTCATAAATTACTGAATAAATGTCATTTTCAGTTCCTAACCATTTGTCTGATGGACTTTTTACCCCCTAAGAAACCTAAAAACTCAAATCGGTCTCTATTTACTTTGATATACGTACGTTCTAATCTCTGATTAGGGACCAAAAAGGACATTTACTCAAAGTAGATAGGAACTAGAACGTACATATATTAAAGTAGATAGAGACCAATTTAGATTTTTATATTTTTTAAGGAGTGAAAAGTCTATCGAACAAATAGTTAGGGACCAAAAAGATATTTACTCTAAATTACCCCATTTTGTTAAGTTACCAATTTTTTGTTTATACATTATGAGTGTTATAAGTGCGTGTACATATGACATTATACTTTATTTTAATGCCTTATTAGTGTGAGATTGCCTATTTGGTGAGAAACAAAAGAATATTTTACCCTACTTTCCTTTTTAATATAGATCGGAGTTGGTAGTTTTTTTGGTCAAGTCATAAGTTTACCTTGTATAATGTATGTACCTTAATCCTTCTATTCGGTTTGGCTATGTTGGGTGTGTTTGGGAAACCCGTTTGAAAGGAAGAATCACGTTTACATTTCTTGAAAGCTTCAACTTTTGGTTTGGCAAATTTTTTTCTCATGAACGCAGAAGTGATTTTGCTACCAAAACCACGTTTACAAGAAGCAACTATTTGTAGCTTCTGCGTTTTCTTAACTGACTTTTAGCCATAGATACTAACAATTTATTTATTTTTTACCAATTTTATCCTTTGTATATGTTATTGTATTAATTATAAAATTATTGTTATTTCCATTTATATGAATTATATTTTCTATTATTTATTATTTTTATTTTTTTCAACTATTTATTTGACATTATACACTTTTATAACTGTGATTTTTGTGTATTATGTTTGTTATTATCTTTTTTATAATATAATTTATTAATTCTATTAGGTAAAGTAAATTAAACAAAAAATTAATTGTAAATAATAATAATAATAAAAAATTATAACATACTAAAAAACGAGTACCAAAAATACTAAAAATATATTATATAAAAACATTATCAAGAACTTTTAGATTTGTTTTAATCACTATAAAGTAAATATTTATTTTTTTTATTATTTTCAGTATTCTCTTTTATAACTGTAATTCTCGTATAGTATGTTTTAGTGTAATTTTTTATAATATAGATTATGATTTCATTAAAAAAGATAAATTAAAAAAAAATTAATAATAGATAATAATAAAATCGGATTCCAAATTAATATTAATAATAAGATTATTGAGAGTTCTAAAACAAGAATACGATGTAAAAAATACTAAAGTAACATTTAATACTTAGAAAATGTAACATATTTGACTAATATTCTTTTATATATATATAATTTATATTTTTTTATTTTTATTTAAAAATATATTTTATCTATTTTTATATGTTATTTTTATTTTAGTAAGTAAATATTAATTTTATTATAAAATTAACTAATAAGATGTATTTAAATATCTAAATTAAAATAATAAGATAATATAAAAAAAATTTTAAGTTGATGTCTATTTTAGTAATTTTTTAGCTAAAAGTGATTTTGAATGGTACAAGCCAAACAACATTTATTTTACTATAATCCATTTTGATACAAAAATTACCAAACATAAATCACTTTAACACAAACTTACTTTTGATCAAAATTAAGTTTGCAAAATCAATTTTATACAAACTCCCGTTTGCAAACTGTAATCCAAACACACACGTTGTCGTTAGCCATAGCCAACTCAAATTCTCACCCTCTCATGCCCTTGTCATAGTAAGCAAAAAGCAATAACAATAATTATAATAAAATAATAATATTGTGATATTTTGAGTGACAATACAATCTAAGGAGTTGGACAAAGAGAATGCTTACTCCTCTATTGGGAATCTCAGTCACCTCAACTGCCATAAACAGCTTCAAAATCCAGCAATTCAGTCTCAAGAAACCAACCTCTTTTCCATCTCATCATGTTTCACCTTTTTCTCCCTCCAAATCAGGTATGTAGAACATTGATTGCATAGTTAATACTTGTTGAGTTTTAGCATTTCCATATCAAATCCTTGACTGGATTGAAGATTAGTCATTTGTAATTTATTCAGAAAGTTAAAACTAAGTAGGTGTATGTTTGGATATGAAGGATTATGCAGGGCAAGTGAAGTTGTTGATCTGTTCCCAGCATTGTGTTCTCAAGTTAGAATCCGGGAGGCGAGGTTGATGGACTATTGGGAAGTGGCAGAGACTCATTGCAGCTGCTTCTTCCCTGAATATTCCTTCCCTTTGGATTTTCTGCTGAGGATTGATAGATTGCTGCTGGCTATGTTAGCAGCCATGTTAACAGCCTTGTCTAGGCCAAGAACTTGCAAAAGAATCTGTTTGGTTGCTGATATTGGTAGTGGCAGCTCACATCATCAATCTCTTTCTTCATTTCCAAGCATCCTCAACAAGGGATATGTCGCAGGTATATTAACACTAGACAATTTCGCAGACTATCTACCACGAAAGGGGCCGCGCCGCCGGAGAAGGTTATTGCAAGGCTATATATAACTTTATTCCCTTATAGTTTCTTAGAATAGCTCTGTACATACATGATACATGTTCTCTTCATGACAGAAAAATATTGTTGTGTTTTATGTTTTCTGAAGGACTGGAATTGCATATATATCAAATGTGGCAGTAAGGGAGAACTTCAGAGGGAAAGGAATAGCTAAGAAATTGATTGGAAAGGCAGAATCAATGGCCAGAAGTTGGGGGTGCCGTGCAATTGCATTGCACTGTGATTTGAACAATTCTATGGCCACAAAGTTATACAAAGGCCAAGGCTATAGATGTGTCAAAGTTCCAAAAGGAGCAAAGTGGCCTCAGCCAAGGTCCTCTCCTGATATCACCTTCAACTTCATGATGAAGCTTCTCAACAACTCACCTGCTTCTGATTAATTACATTATCTTGGAGGAATAATTCATATTTATTCCATTGCATATTATTTTAGCAGGAGATATTGGAATGTAAATATGCAAAGGCAAGGATTTATATGCAAAATCAGTTGCAGCATTGTAGATTGCACACATTTTATAGTTACTTATTTCCATTCTTTTGTACCTAAGTGCATGTAGATACAAATCTCTATTGGAATATCTCTATTGGAATGACTGGCCTTAGGCCAGCTTTTCTTTCATGAAGAGCGTTTTAAAATCAAATCATATTAATAAGTAATAATAGTTAATATTCAAAATAGTTCCTGAAAAATCAGATATATATTATTGTGTACCTTTGTGAATACTTGCATACAGCATGCTTTGACTTTGGAACAAGGTGACCTCTTCTATTTTTTCTTTAAATTGTCAACGGTACAAAAGAACTAATTAAGCAAGAAAAGAAAAATGTTTTACCAATTTAAATACCTTTTAGAGCATTTATAAATCCATCAAAGCATATTTAACAAGAACTATGCTTAAAAGTTAAACAAATTTGGTGCTGACACATTTTGTACTTGGTATTCAACACCATTACCTCTTGTGGGACAAGGGGTTAAATATTAGTTGTTAAATATTTGGTATCTTCTGAAAATAGATACTACTCTTCAAGGCAAGGCACATGGTTTGTCTTACAACAGTGGGGTAGATAGTACTAAACCCTTAAGAACTCCATTGGATGCTTATAGTTGATGACTTCATCCTAGTGATTATCAACCATTACCTTCATAGGATTCAGTTATTTATCTTAGTCTCTGCTGTAATATTTATTTTTTTAAATTGAGATCCTTGTCTTGGTTAATGGTTTTCCCTACTAAACTTTGTATATTGCATGTTGGTGTGACAAACAAAATGTGGGCCATACCCTCAATGAAGTTCCAAGGAAGAAGGAGCCAAAAAAGGAAGTTCTTTGTTTTACAAAGGGACATTAGTTGCTAATTAGTTGAATGTTCCTTAAAGTAACTACAAAATTGGACTGCACGGGAATCTCATCCTGCCATTTCTTGCATTGAAAATCACTAAATATTTTACTTTAAGTGATTAATGCCAACTTTATTGCATATGTTGGAGCTTTATTTGATTGTAATCTAATTTGCTTAATTGCTTATTCAATATACTACTCACAACAGTCACAAATAATCTAAAACATTATATAACATTTTCCTTCAGAAAAAGTACATAAGGAGTGATATATTCCCCACAATCTCTTAATAAAGAAAATATAGCAGAAAAACAGAAAACTTCAGTCAGGTGCAATGCAAGTTAACGAAAATATTAGCACTCTAGTTCATCAAAGTTGCTATCACTAAATAATATTATAGTAGTAGTTTTATTTTATGAGTGAGAAATATTTTTGTTAACTTGCACCTAGGAAAAACTATGCCAAATGAAAATATGCACCTATCAACAAAGGAAATCCTAATGCTACAGCTGAAACTGAAAAGAATAGTTAATTAGGCTCTTTGATGTGTCTTCTTCTTCTTCAAGAACTCACTGAAGCACAGCAACTGAAACACTTTGGCTTGCTATAGAGCCAAGCAAAGTAGATTAACATTTTCTGTTCCAAGACCAGATTTGTGCTGATCTTTGTACCAGGGAGACCCTCCATTAGAAGGAGGGTTCTTCTCTACTGGACTACTATTTAGATGCAATTCAGAAGCATTATTTGATTTCATCTTCAGCAAAGTCCCTTCATCAGATGAATTGTTCCCATTTGAGCTAGAACTGCCACCGTTTGAACAATGCTGTTCAGTGTGAATCAGTTGTCCAAACAAGAAGATATGGGATGGTGGTGATGATGATTTCACTTCTTCATTGTGTTCTTCTTTTAAATTATGGCTAGAATTTCCAACACTTAACAAGCAAGATATATCAGCATTGCTGTTCTTATAGGTCCCACAATAAGGGGGACTAATAAGATGCATATTGTGTGATTGTGATTGTGATTGTGATTGTGATGGAAGCTTGTTGAAGAAAGGATAATCAGATGGAGACAGATCAAGAAGTTGAGCATGCCTGGCTCCCTGTATGCCTGCAATACTGTTATTCTCTTGAATGTTCATCATTAAGGACTTAGAAGAATGATTCATAGCAAGATGATTATCATTACTGTAACTATAATTGCTGGGAAATCCTGGCATTATTGGAAGTTGGTTATTGATGAGGTGAAAATCTTGGTTGTGAAGAAACCTTGGTTTCTTTCTTGTTGGAGAGAATGGAGAAAGATGGTAGGTGGGAATGTCTGAGACTAATTCAACCAACCAAGGATTTACACACTTCACATGCTGTAGTAATTCTGGTTCATCCCACACCACCTGAAACAAATTTAGAGCAATAAAAATAAAGATGGTTGAAACAGTAGTATGTATATTAAAGGTTCCATTGACTTGCATATGTAAAGTCCAATCAAGAGTAGCCACCTGTGTCTCTACAGGTTCAATCATGAGAGGTACATTTTCACAGATTGCAATCAATGTTTTGTGTTGTCACATCCAACTGACTCATTCAAGAAAACTTTGGTACTTGGCAAGGAGAATTTGTCAGAGACAGAACTTAACAGACAAACATGAAATGATTTGGTACCTCATATCATGCGCATTGACTATTATGCTAACTACATTGGTTAGTTTAACAGTATTCATAGTAAAACAAACATGATTCATAAATGATAAATGATATAATCGAATGATCTTTCACCATCATGCAGTAAAGAAATTAACCCAAGAAACTAAACAAATCTAGGTTCATTAGAAATTTGACAATAGCAATTAAAAGATGTACCTGCAGAAGACGCCATGGAGAATTAGGCCAATGAATGGGATCAAGAAGCTGAACAGAAGAAATGGTTCCCATGAACCAACTGATTCTAGAAGAATCCTCAGTCTCAAAGGGCATCTTGAACCTCATCCCAGAACACCACCTCACTTTCATTGCATCTCTCACAACTGAGGCCTTAACACAAAACTCAGGTGAGCTTCCCCTTGGATAGTACACAACCTCAAATGGCCTTCCATTAACACCACAACTCACAGCTTCAACCACCGATGACACCGACACCTCGCCGCCTCCAACTGCCACCTTCTTGGCCCTCCTTATCCCAACACACAGATCACCATCCTTAGCTCTCAAGAACACAATGGAATCACCAGCTACAAGCTTCTTCTGGCTCACAAAATTGCTCCATCCAGTGGTCAATAGGTGCCTGCGAGGAGTCCCTGTTGAGAATCAAGAGAGTTAGAACAAAATTCAAATTCAATTGAACCATGAAAACCTATATATATATATAGTATTAGCACCTCTATAGATGTGCCTAAACTTCCAGCAATTTCCATGAACATCTTTGGCAACAATGTTCTGAACAGGAGGATCAGCAGAATAATCCAGCCTTGGGAATATGGTTTCAGCACAGTAACGAGGCACTGAGAACCCTCCACCATTGTTGGCATCAGATTGTGTCAATGTCTTTGCAAATGAAGCAGGTTTCTCTTGATGACCCCCCTCAACAACTCCTCCATTGTTGTTACCACAATCGTCACCACCATCTTCCAAATCCATTAACAATGCATTGGTGTTTTCTTGAGTGAGAGGGGTCAAAGACAACTTGACAAAGACCTCATCAGTATCAGAATCTGCCATGTATTTGAGTCCAGAAAGCCAGCATGGAATGAAAGAAGGGATTCTTGTTGTGAAATCCACTTTTCCTCCATGAGCATGCTCTGCATGCCCTTGTGGAAAGTACAAAACTTTTGAGTTCAGAGGTGGCATTTGAACCATGGAACCAGCACAAGCATGCCATAATTCAGAATCCAACCACCTTCCTGATGACTCCCCAAACATCTCAACTCTATCAAATTGATAATTCAGCTGGAAGAAGCAGAAAGATCAAACACACAACAACAGAGAATATATATTATTCAACAAATATGAGAAAAAATAGAAAACAAACAATAACAGAAAATGAACATGGTTACAGACTACTTACCAATTATGGCATTAAAATGAAGCAAGGAGATTATGATGAATAATAATAAATAGTGTGAAGAAGAGAAGAAGAGAAAAAGTGTGTGATGGTGTGAGAAGAGTTTCAGTGAGTGAGAGAGAGAGAGAGAGAGAGAAAGAGAGTAGTTGTTGTGTAAATCACGCGTCTAAGGTTTCAATACTATTTATGCTGCCGACGAGAAAATGAAGCAGACACTTTTGACACAACACAACATACATGAAAACATTGCTAGTTTACAACATCATGTGACGTAAGTACACAACTCAAAACAAGTCATTTTTTTTTCTTTTTCTTTTTCTTTTATTTTGTATTTATTTTTAAAATGTCAGATTTTGTTTTTGATATTGGAGTAGCAACAGTGTTTTTTCAAAATGTGGGTTGATGGGAGTGTTAACGTGAAACTGTTTAATTAGATAAATGAAAATTAGACCGTCCAATTTGTGAGAAGCACATAAATCGGACCGTCCGATTTGTGAGGATACAGAAATCGGACTGAGAAATTTGTGAAATTAGACCGAGAGATTTCTGTTAAAAAAAATTTCAAAATTTTGAAGTATAGAAATCGGACCCTCCAATTTGTGTTTCTTTCACATTTTTAAAAAATACCAAAAATTACAATGTTAAGATATATCACTACTTTTACTCTCATATACAAAAATGCCTCAAAATGTTTATAATTATTAGTGTCATTATCTATATAATATATGTATGGTTGGTGTTTTTTATTCAGCTGAAATTTAATTTGGTTCTTAATTAGTAACAGATTTAGTGCCATGTGAATATCACAAGATTATTTAGTTGAAGGTAATATATTACTAAGCAACTATACAGTTTCATTCATTTATTTTATTTTAAAAGAAACAAAGATATATTACCTTTAATATAATAGGAAACAAGAGCAGGTGATTAATTAAGAAACTAAAAGTTTGAACAAAATTGCAATAAAGGAACCACATGCTCCCACCGAAAAGGAAAACTATACATGCAATTAAAAATACGAAGATTTGAAGTTCTTAATGTTGATAGTTGTTGCGATTTAATGCTACACAGAGCAATCAAACTATACATTAATGAAATGAGCTTTTCAATGCTTATTATTAGTTAATAAAAATAGATCAAATTAAAGAGTAAAAAAAGGAAACTTTCAATGTATATAATAATAATAATAAGTGTCATGGGGTCAAACAAAAGGGAAGCAACAACACGTGGTTATAGTTATACACAATAAAACTAGATTATTACTCTTAACCTAGCTAGCTAATTCAGAGAACAGAACCATCCAAGAATGTGTGTACTTACATTTAATATTATTAGAGTTAATATTACAATGCTAAGGGTTGATGATGTTATGCACTGAAATCAAGGCGATCGTGGAGCCAAAACTGTTAGTCTATTTTGAATGTTGATAAATACAAAACAAAAGCTAGTCAAGTCAACTTGATGCTGTGGACTTTCCCTAACACTTCGGTGAAAAATGGTGCCTCCAGCTGTGCATTTTCACACTTTCTATTGATAACCTTTGACCCCTTTTTTAGGTCTACAAACAAAGATTAGTTCCTACTCCTAGTAACAAGTTACTTGATAAGGCTTGGATACTAATTCTATTAAAAAAATTGTATTTGGAGAATTAAAATTCAAAAATTATTTTGGATAAAATATATTTTTTTTATTTCTGAAAAAAGTCCTAAGGATTTAGCTAAAATGTTTAAGAATATAATATTAATATTTTACGCTTTTAATAGATTTAATATACTAAACATATAAAAATAATTTTTTTATACAAACTTTTAATAAAATCATGTTTAATAATATTAACACTCTTATTTTTTAGAATGTTGTTTTTATATATGATTTTTTTTTCCTTTGAAAATCACTCTATATATGATTGTAAAGTACTTTTTACATTATATATTTGTATAAATTTATATATATTGAAAAATTAATATTATTAAAATAGGAGTAATAATAATTATACTACTTTAGTATAATTAAGTTTGATATTGAAGCAAGATTTAATTTTAATGGGGTGACAAGCGTATCAAAAGAGGGATGAAACTTGAAAAAATAATAATTCAGTTACACAACTTGCAAGTTACAAGGGTAACATGACATCTATAATAGTTGCAAGCAAAAGCCAAAAAATACGGCAAGTTACTAAGGTCGGTCATCAAGTTTTTTAAGGCAAATTATCTCCTTTTTATAATAATAATAATAATAATAATAATAATAATAATAATAATAATAATAATAATAATAATAATAATGTTGCATATATATTTGTTAATTATTAGGCAACAAGTGAAAGGATAGTGACATTCTATATCATTTTTACCAAAGTATGTGTGTCTCGGAAATTCACCGACCTATATATATCCTTGTGATAATGTTATCAACTAACTCTCATAAAACAATATATTAGATTGATCACATTTGATCTATATACATGTGATTAGATATGTACATCATTGTCATCGAGATATATTCACATTGTTCTAACATTCCCACTACATATTGCTCTAATTACCTGTCTATCATATATAACACAACCAAATAAAACATATAATCTCATAATAAATTCTTAATCCTCTTCCTTTAATTTCTAATATTATACCATGTCAAAATTTAAGTAATTTATCTAATTAAATTACTTTTTATAATTTTTTTAATTAAATTATTTTTTAATTTCTTTATTCTTATTTTTTATACGCCTCAATATTATAATTTAAATTTATTTTTTATTTTTCTTTTTATTTTCATGATATTTATTTTTTAAAATTATTTTATAATTTTTATATTCTCTTATTTTTTGTTTTTATATAAATATATTGTATACTTCTAATATTAATATTATTTTTTTAATAGATATAAATATAATTATCTTCTTTTATACTCACTCTTTCTTATATTTACTATATAAGATTATAATTTAAAATTTTTTTTATTTTTCTTCCCATTTTTATGACATTTATTTTTCTTTAAATTATTCAATACTTTTTATATTCTTTTATTTTTTATTTTTATATAGAATAGTATATAATTTTAATGTTAATATGATTTCTCTTTAGTAGATACAAATTGAGTAATAAATCATAATTTATCATAATCTTTCATATTCATTCCTTGTATTCACTTTATAAATCAACATTTATTTCACACCTTTTTTTTATTTTCTCTTTTCACATAATTCTATTCTTTTTTTTTCTTCCATTCTTACTTTCTAATATTTTGTACAAACATTTGAAGAATTTGATTGATGAGAATAATTTTTTTTGTTAGTTAAACATATATGTATAAGTGATAAGTTTCTAAAACACTACATCTTTAAAATTTCTTTAGTTTTTTATATTTTTTGTCTAACTGTCTTTATTAGTTATATTATATCATTCATATATTATTTCTTTTTTTAATAATTTATATTTTTTAATATCATTTAGTTGTAATATTTTTGAAAATATATGATATTATCGTGAGTCATAAAAAATAAAATTAAAAAATTAAATGTTAATTTCAACTATTAAAATATTATATTTAAAATTGTATTTCATTTAATAATTTTATATTTGTCCTATAGTATTTAAATATAATTTAAAAAAACAAAAGTAACTGCTTAAAAGAACAAAAATAAAGATAATAATATAAAATTAAATAAATAAATTTGAATTGATAATTTTTATAATTTTACTTAAAGTTTAATTTATGTATAAATTTTTTATTTTTTAATATTAAATTTTTAAATTAATTTATATAATTTATAAAGTGCATATCCATTTTATTCTTGTGCAACAAAGAAGACTAAGGGTGTAACACCCTATCACACAGAACCTTACGCTTAAGTCGTAAAACAGAGGTGGTGTAGTATTACGACCTCTAAAATAAAATATAATACGTTTAATAATTGAAAGAATGTAGTATTCTAGGAGCCTTGAAGAATAGGTAAAGCAAAATCGCAAAATTAAAAACGCAACGCTTAGAATTAAGGATTACTTGCGTGAGAAGAAAACTAAAGTTCACTAACATTGTACAAGAGATAAGAGCAGAGGATCAAGGGTACAAAATAACAAACTCCTAATTTAGCCTGCAAAGTTAAGACTGGTGACGATTGGATTTTTGACGGTTTAGAATTTCACTAGTAAAATCTCGTTGCAAGTATAGCTTCTAAACCAACACAAATCCTTTCATACAAAAATTTGGTTGTCACTAAGTACAAACCCCTAAAATTAATAACCGAAGTATTTAAACCTCGGGTCGTCTCTCAAAGGACTTGCAGGGTAGTGTTCTTGTTATTGGTTACGGACTTGTTGATTTTGGGGTTTTAGATGAGAAACATGAATAGTAAATGGTAAGAAAACTTTATTAACAAAATGGTCTTGGCAAGATTTGGTTGTCAAGGGTCTTCATCATTATCACTAGCCACAAGTATGGTAGTTGCAAGGATTAATCCCACTTAGTCATCCTTAAATCAATTAACAAAGGAAAGTCAAGTGAGTTATATCAATCCTAGTCCATAAGTCCTAGCTTTCCACTAATTGGATTAATGAAGGCTAGAGTTAATGGCTATCAACTAGCAATCAATTGGACACTAGTGACTCAAGAAATCCTAAGTTACCTTCTCAAGCCAAGAACATAAAATTCTAGTCTAACATTCTTCCAAGCATTTCATCAAACACTTGGAAGGCACAAAAGGAAAGTATAGTAAATCACAACAAGGAAGAATTCTAACAACAATTGAATACAAAGAATTAACAACAACAATCAAGGAAATCACAATTATCATGAATTACCTCAAATTGCATTATTGGAAGAAAACAAAAGAACAAGAATATCTCAATTATAAAACCTAGAAACAAAACAAGAGAAATTACAACAAGAGGATAGGGATAGAAAGAAGAACCAAAGTGTAGCAATCATCAATTGAAGGTAGAAGTAGAAGGAGACTTGAATTAAACCTAGAATTATGAGATCCTAATCTAACCCTAATTCCTAATCCTAGAGAGAAGTGAGAGCTTCTCTCTCTACAAATGTAACTAACTAAAACTAAACTATCTAATGATCTAGAATTAGTCTATGGATGTGAATGTGTCAATGTGTTGTCAATTCCCTTCAATCCTTGGCTCTTATATGCATTTTGGCGCCAAAGTTGGTTGCTGAAACCTTCCCAAAATCGCCAGGCACGTGTTGCATTAGTGAGGTCATGTGCCATCATCGACGCGTGCGCGCATGGTACGCGTGCGCGTCCTTGGCCTGTCTCGCAATGTGCGCGCGAGCGCCTTGTGCGCGTGCGCGTGCTTGGCTGACTTTGCTTCTTTGACTTTTTATGCTTCTCTCCACTTGTATGCTTCCTTCCTTACTTCCTTTGATCCATGCCTAGCCTATTTCATCCTGAGATTACTAACAAACATATCAAGGCATCTTATGGAATCAAAGAGGAAATAGAATTCATCAAAATAAGGCTTAAAAAGCATGTTTTTACACTTAAGTACAAATACGGGAGAGATTACGAAATCATGCTAATTCCTAGGCTAAATGTGACAAAAGGCTATCAAGATGCTCTAAATTCAATACAAAACAAACCGTCAAATTGGGGTTTGTCAACCTCCCCACACTTAAGCCTTAGCATGTCCTCATGCTAAAATAAGAAGGAACTAAGGGTCATGACATTTTGAATGCAACTAAACTACATGAATCCTATCTAAGTGCAACTATCCAAAGCAAATGGGAGTGTTTAGTTCAAACAAATCAATTTTTTTAAGAGAGCATGTGTAAGCACAAGAGCTAGGCAATAGGAATTAAGTCCAAACCACAATTGTATTGAATCATCAAAAAGAGTTTAAACTTGCAAGAATATAGACAATATGGGTGAACACATGTGATTGAACTTTTGAACCCTCACCGGATGTGTATCCGCTCTATTCACTCAAGTGTTTAAGGGTTAATTCACTCAGTTCTCTTCTACTCATGTTTTCCAAAATTTGATTTTCTTCTATCAATCAACAATTATTCAATGCATGCATACATTCATCATGAGGTCTTTCATTTAGGTTGTAATGGAGTTAGGGTCAAGGTAGGATCATTTGTGGTTAAGTGGACTAGGATTGAATCTTTGATTAACATAGACTTTCCCACCTAACTATATAATGACCTACACAATTAAGCACTAATCTAACTACCCATTCTTCACTTTTTCTTACATACTCATGTATTCCTTTTTAATTTCACAACACCTATGCATTGATTCCTTTTTATTGACTTCACTTTGGGACATTTTGTCCCCTCTTTACTATATATTTTTTTTCTTTTTCATCATCATATATTTTTTTCTCTTTTTTTTTTTCTTTTCATTCATTTTTTTTTCTTTATATACTTCTTTTTTTTTCTTTTTTTTCTTCTTTCAAACTACATACAAGAACATCAATGCATAAGGTCTTTACATTTAATCAATACATGAATATGTACCCAATTCCTAAACATGAAAGTGTACTACCCCTTTTATCCTATCCAATGTTCCCAAGCCTCACCAACTTTGAATAATAAACACTCTCACTAGCCTAGGCTAATCAAAGATCCAAACAAGGACTTTTCATTGGTTTTCCGCCTTGGGCTTGTAATGTGCTAAATTGAGAATAAGTTGGCTAAGCATAGGCTCAAAATTGGCTAACAATGGAGAGTAAAAAGGTTGGCTATTTGGGTGAGTGGCTAATGAAATAATGGCCTCAATCATATAAATGCATAAATACAAGAAATAAATGGATATATAGAATCAAGCAAATCAAGGATCATAATCATAGAAAGAGAACAATTTCACACAAGAATGGAAAATAAG
The DNA here is from genome assembly GCF_014773155.1 of Arachis stenosperma. Taxonomy (NCBI): domain Eukaryota; kingdom Viridiplantae; phylum Streptophyta; class Magnoliopsida; order Fabales; family Fabaceae; genus Arachis; species Arachis stenosperma. The sequence goes on along the minus strand of NC_080381.1, from coordinate 141,080,194 downwards.
TGGTTATAAAATGTAACCACATCAATAGGCTCAAGTCTCACAAGCTTGTGTTCTCAATTCAATACATGCTTCACAAAGTATGAAATTCAAGCAAGTTTCACCAAAAATTTTCTTTCAATCAATTGGGTTAATGCCCCCTATTTAAACTTCTTGAAAAATCTCAATGTTTGACTAAGCATTGTTGTGATTGAAAAACCCAAATATTTTTCTTAGTTCACCCTTCCCTTTTTCACTTAAAACCAATATGTTATGCAAAAAGGGTGACTAAATATTTGCAATTCAAAGTATGATTTCTAATCACAACCTCAACTACAAATAAAGATATGCAAAATGTATAAAGAAAAATCCAACTAAAAGTACGGAATCCATCATCAAAAACATCTAAAAATATCCAAACATCAAAATATCTAAAATCCGAAATAGGCAATAAAAGTATCCAAAATAACTAGAAATGCATCAAAATATGTACAAAAATGTGCAAAATAAGATACTAGGCTGAAAAGTTCACCGGTTCCCAAATAATGCTACCGGTGCCCTCCCCACACTTAAAACCAAGCATCGTCCTCGATGCTAAACCGGAGGATCAGTGGGAGGTACAACGATAGGTGCTGGCTCTGACTGTGGCTGTGGGACCGGCTCCTCCTGAGTCAGTGGCTGCTCTGTGGTGTCAGGGGCATCCTGCTGAACCGGTGCCTCCGCATCCTCCTCCTGATGATCCTGCTCATCGGAGGCCGGAGAGTCGGGAAGCGGAGGTAGCTCAGCACCCAAAGAAATAAGAGCATGGTCCATCCGATCTAAACGGCGTCTAACATGGCGTCGCTCTCTCTCTAAGAATCTGAAAAGACGCTGGACCAGGAGATAGGTAGGCTCAGGGGCTGCTGGAGGATCTGTAGACGATGAAGGAGCTGCTGTGGAGGATGATGGGGCAGCTGTAGGGGCTGATGGTGAAGGTGTCCCAATGACAGCTCTAGCCCGAGAGCGGCGTCTCGCAGGTGGTCTCTCGTACCCCAGGGGATAGTGACCTCCCTGTCATCAGCATCAGGGGGTGGTGGTCGCACATCATCGTCCAGCCATGGGACCTCAGCTAGGGCCGCCATACTCGTGACCAAGGTAGGAAATGGGAGTAGGCCATGAATATGCGCCCGCCACATACACTGTCGGATAAGCCTAGGGAAAGAGACCTCATTCCCCTCCATAACACACCCAATCAGCAGGAGCATCTCCATAGGGATCTCAGAGAAGTGGGTGGTGGGTAGGACATAGCAAGCGAATATCATCTGCCAAGTCTTGGCCTCACGAGTCAGATGAGTAAATAGCATCCCTTTCGGCTTGGTGTTGTTGGCATCCATAACCCATGTGGCATCTGGTATCCCAATAACAGTCCTGAGTGCCTCATAATCAAAAGTCATGCTGTGTATGGCTAACTCAGCCTGCTGATGGGCACACAGCTCATCGGGGACATGGCGGCACTGTAGCGCCTCCTCAATCGCAGTCTCAGTAATCATAATCTCCCTACCCCTCACCTGAACCGAATCCAAAGTTGGGCGGAAGAAGTTGCAGTAGAATTCCTTCACCCAAGATATGTTGATATCACCCAATTCCCGGTCAACAAAGTCAATGCCCAAATCAAGGATCCGACCGGTAATGGACCGTCTCACATCATTAGGTAGAAGTAACTTCTTCTCAATGTTTAGCTTTGTGGTTCGATATCTAGAAAACCGGAGCTCACAGTATAGGTTGGGGAATTTGTTCGGGTTGGTGGAAGGCAATAACTGGTTTTCTTTTTCCTCATCATTCAATGGGTTCTTAGCATAATGCTTGTAGATGGAAGGAATGGAGGGGGTAGAGTGTTTTCTCTTCTTGGAGGCAGTGGCTATGGCTTTGCCTTTATCCGGCATCCTGAAAAATATGATAGAATATATAAAACATTTAGCATGTAGCAAAGAAGGCATGTTCAGGATACAATGAACAAAGGACAATCATGATGTTGCAAAGAATATGCAAAAGTGAACAAGTAAATCATAAGTGAACAAATGAACCGAAAAAAACTGTAGTCCCCATTAGGACAACAATACTTATTCAAAAGGCAATAATGTCATCAAAGTGTAAAAGAATGGTTAAAGAATGTTAAAGAGGGGTGGGAGGTAATTGGTTAAAGAAGTTAGTGAGTTAGAAAAGTAGGTTAGGAGAATGATGACATTTTTGCGCAATTAAAAAGGAAAGGAATGTGGTTCATGTTCACAAAGATTGTGCAGATCCGGGAAGTCAAAAAGGAAATAGAAAGTTGCCCAATTCGAAATAAAGATAAAAATGAGACTAATTTCTGTGAAAATCGGGCAGCATTCCGGCTTAAAAGTGGACGTTCCCGGATAGCAACATTATCACAATTAGCATAGAAAACAACATTAAGTAAGTACAGCAACAACGGTATAATATTCAGGCAATAAGAAATGCATAAAAACAGTCCAAAACCAGCATACAACATCCAAATAAGCAGACAGCAATTATGCACGAACGGAGCACTTATCAGGCCTAGAATCCTCTATCCAGCCCTAGCTACCTAACCGCAATTATTTCTATCTAACCTAACATGCAGAGTTTGAATTTAACTAACTAACATACAATTAGACTAATTAACAGGAATTAAAGATTAAAAGAAAAATAGAAAAAAAATCGAGTGGAACCTGGGAGCAGAGGTATTAAGAATGGAAGGGAGAATGAGGGGCAATAGGGCCAGGAACAGGAACTGGCACCGCTGTGAACGGTGGCCGGAAAGATGAGCGGCGGTGGAGGTTCGGCCAAAAGAGAGAGAAGAGAGGGAGTGTATGGGAGAAGACAAAGTGAATGAAGGAGAGGGAGGGTGAGGCAGCGAGCAGTGGACGGCGGTGGTGGCGGCCGCGGACAGAGGGAGGTTGAGATCCGGATGGGAGAGAGAAAGAGTGAGTGAAGGGGAGGGAGAGAACGAGGATGAGTGGCGGAAGTGAATGATGGTGGTGATCGGCGGCCGCTGATGGTGGTCGCCGGAGTAGCAGAGGCGGTTATGGGGGAAAGAAGAGGGAGAAAAAGAATATGGGGGGGAAGAAGGAAGAAGTGCGCTGCGGCGCAATGTTCTTCGCGTCTTAGGGTTCCCATTTTTTTTGAATCGGCGCGAGCGCGCACCTTGCGCGTCCGCGTCCATTGAGGAAACTTGGGATCTACGCGTGCGCGTACAGCGCGCTTAAGCGTATGTGAGCAAAATGGGAGGGGGCGCGTGCGCGTACGGTGCGCGCACGCGTGCATGGAGTTGGGCTAGGGACTTAGAATTGGCCCAACGCAGGCCTAACTCTCTGGAGAATGGCCTGAAAGTCGCGCCACCAGATCTGCGCGCACGCGGCATGTACGCGTCCGCGCGCATCGAGAGGAATGGAGATTCACGCGTGAGCGTGCAGTGCGCTCAAGCGTGGGATGGTAGAAGTGGTAAGGGCGCGTGCGCGTACCGTGCGCGCACGCGTACATGAGATTGGGCCTGAGACTTAGAATGGGCTTGAGGCACGCCCAACTCTCGGGTCCGTGGCTTAGTTTGGTGGCAGCACGCAAAGGCACGCGCGCGGCAAGTGCGCGTCCGCGGAAGTTGATGATTGATGACAAGATGGCACACACGCGGCATGTGCGCGTCCGCGCCAAGCAAGTTGGGCCAGGGGCTTAAGGTTGGCCCAGAACTGGCTCAACTCTCTGTGGATTGGCTCAAACGTTGCAACAGCGAATCGGCGCGGGCGCGGCAAGTGCGCGTCCGCGTGAACGTCCATGTGTTTAAAGACGGCGCGCACGCACGTTGTGCGCGTCCGCGTGGATCATGTTGGGCTGAAGGCATAATGTTTGCCCAAGGGAAGCCCAACTCTCGGGAGTGTGGCTCGTGGTGCATCCACACAGGGGTGCGTGCGCGTACATGGTGCGCCCGCGTCCAACCCCCTTTTTTCTTCTTCTTTTTTTTTTTCAGAAAACAAATTGCTGGGTGCTCCCCTTAGTGTTCACAACTCTTATTTAGTCAAAATCACACACTTTCTAAAATGCAAGTTGGTTTTGAGATTTATTCTATTTCTACTAAGCACAACATACATGTTAATATGCTAGCAACTAGTGTACACAAACAGCTAATTATGAAGTGAAAATCTATCTACAATGGCAACTCAAATCACTTATTAAACAAAACTAAAAGAGGATGGAAAGAGTTTACCATGGTGGGGTGTCTCCCACCTAGCACTTTTAGTTTAAGTCCTTAAGTTGGACATTTTGAGAAGCTCTTTGTCATGGTGGCTTATGCTTGTACTCATCCTTGAATCTCCAAGGATCATTGTTCTTCAAATGGTTGACAGAAATTCCAACCAAATTCACCATCCTTGGGCAAAGTTCTACCCAAGAAATGAGCTCCCATAGTTGGTTGACATGCTTCGATCCGGGATCCCATATCTCATTCTCACACCCATCTTCTAGTTGATTATCATGGTTCTTCCATCCGGGTGGTTGAGACATAGAATTCTCTTGAGTATACCAAGTCTTCCTCCTAGACCAACACAAGGTAGCATGCATCCAATCATAGTTCCCACATTTTGAAGCTTTGACCTCAATGAGCTTAATTCCAAACTTCCAACCACTACACAACTCATTCTTGCTTTTAATTCCACAAAGAGCTCTAAGTTGTCCATCCGTTTCAATCAAACCATATTCAAGCGAGAAAACAAAGCTTATGGATAAGAATTTTACCCACTTGAATGTTGTGTTGGATGGTAACTTGGGAAGGGAGGCTTCCCCACACTTAGACAATGCAAGGTCCACTTCCTTGTGCTCTTCTTTGTGTATTTCCACCTCTTCACAAGCTTCTTCAATTTCAACCTTTTCCCTTTTTTCACTTGGCTTGGTGTTGTCTTCAAGAACTTCATCTTGCCCAATGGAAGGTGATTCAATTTTGGATAGGAATTCATTGATGAATGAATCCATCTCTTGATCAACCTCTTCATATTCTTCAATTTCAATATACACCATGCCAACTTTTTCCTCTTGGTAGCTCTCTTTTGATTCACTCTCTTCTTCATTGTTCACCAAGGGTATGGGAGGTTGTGCATACTCTTCTATAATTTCAACTCCATGTCCAATGGGAGAGGATTCCATTGTAGAGAGAAATTCATCCATGATTGAATCCATCTCTTGATAAGCCTCTTCCAAGACTCCAAAGATGGTATGCCTTGGAGGTTGCGCACCCTCCTCAACATCGATATCAAGCTTCGTGGAAGAGTTCTCCATGATGCTACATTCCCATGGACTTTCAACATCTCCTAAATCTTCAACCACTTCTTCTCTTTCTTCAATGATCATAGGCTCCTCCAAATGTTCTAATACAAAATTTGACTCCTCTTTCTTCACCGGATTTTCCAATTTCTCCTTCATGCTTTGCTCTTCTTTTGACCTTTCCCATGTGGTTACGGAAGTACCTTGAGTATTCAAGCATTGGTAGGCTAAGGTAGACACTACCTTGGTCAAGTTGGTCACAAACTCAAGTGTATCCCGCTTCATGGCCTCGTGTCCTTGAAGTAACAAAGTGAGAGAATCGTCTATTGGGGCTTGTGGTGGGTAGGAATGTTCATTATTTTGGAGAGAGGGTTCATAATAGGAAGGTGGTTCTTCTTGGTAAGGTTGTGGAGATTGTGTGTATTGAGGTGGTTCTTGGTAGTAATCTTGATAGGGTTGTGGTGGTTCTAAGGGTTCTTGCTCATAATGGTCATAAAAATATGGTATGGATGATTGGTCATATGATGGATATGGATCATAGGAAGGTGCTTGGTATGGAAAAGCTTGTGAGAATGGTTGAGGTTCATGTTGAGGATGAGATTCATAGGCATATGATGGTGGTTGTTGAGTGTCACAAAAAGAGTCATCATAGCCGTTAAATTGACATGCATTAGGATGGAAATTATACCTATAAGTATCTGGAGGTTGTTGCCAATAGGAGTGATCAATTCCTTGAGGCTCCTCCCATCTTTGATGGTTCCATCCTTGGTACATGTTAGCATTGAAGTTCACATTCCCTACAACACAATTAGAGCCAAACTCATAGCCAAAGTGAGAATTCATTATGGAAAAACAAAATAAAACTAACAAAATCTAGTAAACAAGCAAAAGACAAACTATTTACACTATTCACATATGTAGTCAAATACTTACATACATACATACATATATACGTGTCCCAAAATGTCCAAAATACAGAGATAAAACTCTAGCTCTCCTTAACCTCTAAGAGGATACAAAATAAACAAGATATGAGGAGAGAAAATTAAGTACATATATATACAAAACTGTACATCAAAACAAAATCCAGAGACTACTCCGCTTCACAAGTCCAGACGCCTAGCGAGGAGTCTCTCGACCTGCATCTGAAAATAACAACACAGTATGGGGTGAAAACCAGAGGTTCTCAGCATGGTAAAAGTGCCACGCACATAATATATAAGGTCCTGGGAATGCCAAAGGCAATCCTAGAACGCTGACACTCAGATTATAAATCTTAAAATTACTAAAAAAAAAATCATAAAAGGGGCAGGTGTTTAGGGAATTCTAAAATCTATTTAAACTTTATCTTGACACCCAACCTGTCCACCTTTCCTCCGTTCATACATCTCCAGTGGGTTTACAAATACAGACAAACAGGAAATTGCAAGCACAGATAGGAGACAAGTAGTGCAAGTAGCAATTATCACAATTATCATAATATATTCAGTTAGGCAATCCCAAATAAGGCATAGCAAACAAACAAACAAAATGCATATGATGAATGTCTATCCTACTGGCCGTGAGCTCACGTGTCAGTTACTTTGCCAAAACCCGATACATCTGGTAGCTAACCCAGACATTGGTCTCTAGGTTGCGCATCTCCAGGAGGATCATAAACGAAGGAGAATGCCTTTTCACATCGAAGGAGTGTGCCTTTTCACCTTCTCTTGGAGGACATACGAAGGAGAATGCCTTTCCACATCGAAGGAGTTAGGAGTGTGCATTTCCACCTTGCAACCAGAGAAGAATGTGGGGGAAACAATACGAAGGAGAGTATCTTTCCACCTTCTCCATATCCACATCACGACTAGAGAGGAAACTTCCGTCCTCAACTTGCCATCTGAACACATTTTCAAATTAATATGCAAGCAGGATTACACTCAAATCTTGTCATCTCGACCATTTTGGCCACATACATATCTTGACCATTCTGGCCACATACACTCATCCTAAATCTCATCATTTATCATCATCATTTTCTTACATTCATTCTTTATAACCATAGTTTAACATGGTCTCATACATACACCTCATATCATTGCAATGTGTACCTAATTCATCATTTAAGATTATTACTTCACTTTCAATTTATCACATTTTTCTGACTTCAACTCATTACTAGACTTACTACTATAGTTTAGGGCTAAAAGAATGAAAACAGAGGTTTAAAAGTTTGCAATTAGGCTTAGAAACACAAAATACAATTTTGCCGAAACAGGGGCCACGCGTGCGCGTGGATCATGCGTACACGTGGAAGTGCACTACTAAAATGTCACGCGTACGCGTGGGCCACGCATATGCATGGGAGTGCATTTGGCCCATTTCGCGTACGCATCCCTCTTTACGCGTACGCATACAAACCAGACAGTAGCATTTGTCTGCGAAAGGGGTATATGCATATGCAAAAACTTCATGTCATGTGTACGCGTGGACCTGCATTTTTCCAAAAATTTCACTAAGTTTTAAAAGCGGTAGAATTTCAGTTCTTAACCTCAAACTTCCGACGCACATAACTTTTTTGTTTTAAATCATTTTTTCTCCGTTCTTCAAATGGCATAAACGTTTCAGACCTAATTTTATTTCTAAACAAGTTTGACATAAATCGGGGGGCGAAGATCAAGCTATAATTCGCCAAAGTTGGCAAAAAATCACAATTTTCACAAAAACCAATAAACCTCAATTTTCAAAACAAACTCTTCTCAAACCTCTTAAATTCAACCAAAACTTTACCAATCCAGCCTCAACCACATTCCAATTTTCTTATTCATTCCAGTGATTTCACAACACATCAATTCTCTATTTCATCAATTTTAACTCAATAATCCAAGTTCACAATTCACAATATATATTATCAATTTTCAATCTTCCATTTTCATCAAAACTCAAAATCAAGACTCCCAATTTCACATTGTTCAACATACAAACCAATTAATCAAATCAAGTATAATTCTCAACTTCAAATCAATCTTCATACATATCAAGTATCATCGTACACAATTCACATACATCATCAACAAAAACACCAACTCCACCTTCAAAAATCAATAATCACATAATCCATGTAATCTGTTCTAACCAATCCACAACATCTCAAATTCAATGCCTATCCTAGAATCTCTAACCTAAGTTTTCACAGAACATTATATATTAAACACGTGAAACCTAAATCATACCTTGGCCGATTTTCGCCTATTGTCCAAGGCAAAACACCAACTGACACAGCCCCTCAAGCCCCCAAAATTATCAAAGCTCAAGTACCCAACCTCTACCAAGTTCCAAAGCTTACAATTCAAACTCCAATATATACATATATACACCTAATTTCACATATATCATTATACATACTCAAAATTCACAATTAACATACTAGAACCAAATTTTGGTTAGGTTAGAGATCTCACCGTACCCACAGACCAAGAGAGCCAAGTCCAACAAGTTTCACGAGCTAAATTGAACTTAGAGAACCAAAATCAATTAATTCTCAACTTGGATTCTCTTAAATGTCGAAAAATTGAGAAGTAGAGAGAATGAGGTGATAGAGTGACTTACCTATGAAATTGATCCGATAAAATCGTAAAGCTCGACGCAATGATCGCGTGGCCACAAACAATGCGACAATTGAAATTCGAAGTGAAAATTTGTGATGGTTTGAATTTGGTATAAGGGTTTGGGATCCTTCCTTTTCTCCCCATCAATGTTGCATCATGAATTGAAGAAAAGGGGAAAGGGTAGCTGGATTCTTCAAATAAGGATTGGGTTGGTTTGGGTCCGGTTTGACTGGCTCAGCCAATTCGACTTAATTTTGGGTCAAATTTTTTAAAATTAGTGTAAAAAATTCTTGTTTTAATAAGTTCTATCCTATTTCAATATAAGATTTACATTTCTAATTTTTTTATTAAAAATTAATTTATTGACTAATTATTTATTAATTTTCTAGAGTTTACAAAAGGTCTGTTTGAGAAGCTTCATTTTTTTTTTTTGAGTTTTTGACTTATGAAAAGTAATAATATTAATATCTGATATAATTTTTAAAACTAAATTATAGCTTTTTAAGAAAATATTTAAGTATTTATAGAGAAGTTAAAAAAATAATTTTTCTAATAATAAAAAACTTTTTATCACATTTCTTTTAAAATAAATACTTTTAAAACTAAAAAACTAAATACAAAATAACTTATTTATAAACTATATTTAATATAAATGTTTATTATTTAAGCTATTTTTCAAACGAAATTTAATTAAGTTGTTTATCCAAATTGAGCCTAAAACTAATATGTCTAATTTGATTGTTTTCCTTAATTACAACTATGTAGTTGATTTTGATCACTAGCCATTATTAATTTGATTTAAAGTAGCCACCCATTTGCACTGCTTTTCGGCTTTGATATACCCTATAAATTAACGGAAATATATATTGGAGATAATAAAATCAGGTAAAATCAGTTTAAAGTTATCTTATTTTATATCTATTAATTATTTTTAAAATAAATATATAATAATAAATATATAAATTTAAATATTATATATATAAAATTATAAATATTAAATTAAATAAAATAATTTTAAATTATTCTCATAGTAGCATTATTGATAAATTAAATGTAGCGAACTCCCATTATTTAGAAATAATCTACGGTTATTACATATATGGGGACATTTTCCGATTATTAAAAAGATAAAGATTTTAAGTTTTTAAGACTTCTAATCCATTGAAAGTTTTTAGTTTTCACTATTAATAATTTTGGAATTGGATCTTTTAAATTTTGAATTTTATTTTAGAGGATAAAATGTAATTTCTTACAATTTATTTTATAGGTGGGACAAAAAAATATAAGAGAGAAATTATTTCAGAATAAAAAATCACACTTTATTTTCTAAAGTAAAAATTTAAAATTTAGAGGATCCAAATTTAATAACTTTACACCAGTATTCTTAACTTTTATTGTTAGCGAAAAAACAAATTGTATTTTAGAAAACTGAGCAATATATGGAAGTGAGGGGAAAAAATTAAATAAAATTGAAAGTTAATGCACTACCATTCATGCAAATACAATGTCTCAAAACAATGGTTTAAAAAATAAAATGCATGTGTTTTTCTTTAATATCTTCCTTCCTGTTTTGAAATGGCTTATTGCATTTTCCCTTTTGGAGTTCACAAAATAAATATTTTTTCAATTATCTAATTCAGAGAAACATAAATAATAAAAAAATAACTTTGTTAAAAATGATTAGCACAACTGCTAAATCATAAAAACGTATTCTAATTAAGTATTAAAGTTTAATTCGACTGTAACCTACAAAAACTAAATAAACTACGTATACAACATATCAAAATGTTTAAATATTGTGATAGCATGTGATGAAATGATAGGAAAACTGCTTAGTTTCAGCAACTTAAATTTAATATCTATTGTCTATATAGTTTTAATCCCCAAAACCTTGTGTCACGAGCTCACAGATAGAGTAATACTTATGGTTGGTGAATCTCTATAAACTTGGCGATTACAAAATAGCTGGAAGAACTCTTGACTTTTTAGATCTAGAATTTTAATATTATGTCATAATATCACTCATCTTAAAAGTTTTAGTTGATGAAAAAAATAAAACTAATGATTATATTTTTCATATTCCCTAAACCTCCATTATACACATTATACAAATATTTTATTAATTTCTCATACTTTTCTTTCTATAATTTATATTCGTTAAACATAAAAACAAAAAATGAATGGATAATGAATCCTAAGAAAAATTATAAGTATCTATTGGGCCAAAACAACAAGAGCCCAATGATTATATTCGAAATTTAAGCATAAATTGGACCCAAATGTAAAAAAACCAAACCCTAAAGAGTTTATTATATTATTTTAACAAACACGGGCTTTAACCCCGTCTTAATACCAAAAAAATATTTTATTTTAACAAATATACTTAAAACAATTAAGAATAAGCATTTTTTATATTTCATAATATTTAAATATTAAATATGCTCTTAGATTAGTTAGTTTGAACTTAAAAGTTTCCCTTCAATGAAATTATGTTAACCTTTCAAAAAATGGAAGAGCATATTAGAGATGATGACAGTAATTTTGCTTCTACAGAATAAATATTTCACAAAGAAAAATATTAAAAGACTATTAGAATTTATTATTTTTGACTATTAATTAATCGTCAATATTTGAAAGTATAGACTAAAATATGTTGTTAGATTACTAAATTAAAAAAATCAAACTAATGACAAAAAATAATAAATTTTAATAGCCCTCTAGTATTTTTCTCTCATAAAACTACATCATTAGAAATGAGGTGAAATAATGAACACAAAATGGGTAAATGATTGTGATATCATTGTTAAAAAAAATTGCCAACATTGTTTGGGGTATATGCATGCATCAATCTTCACAGGCACCCAAGAAAATGTCCTACCCCTACCTGCCGGAAATTCTTTTTTAGCTAAAATGATTGGTACAATCAATAGAATTCTAGCTAGTTATCATTCACAACTTTATTGTCAGTTGTAAAGTCCAGTGAGACCGTGACACGTCACCAAATCCTTTAGAAAAATAGCCGCTTGAAGTCATAAATCATAATTGAACTTGCTTAGTTAGTACTTAGTAGCATATCACTCTTACCTTCCAAGGCATGAGCAATTATCATCATTTCTAAAACCACCACCACCACTTCTCTCTCCCCTTTTCAGTTTTCACTTTCCTTTCTTGCTGGGGTTGGTACCTGGTAGCAGGTAGGTTTCTACTTTCTACTGATTTAGGTAAGTAAACATCAACATGACAGTAATGAAAGTATCTTCGGGGGTAAAAGGGACATTTTATAAAGTTCATTACCATGCTTAAATCAGAAATTAGCTACAGAAGTCAGAAAGAATTGGTAGAAGAGATATATTAGAAACAGAAACCAAAAACAAAAATGAAATGAATAAAAGTATAACGCTACAACTGGGGGATTCCAATGCCTATTGATTACTACAACTACTAGACTAAAAACTCTAACCTTTACTTGCAAATACTCTACCCTTTTTCTTCAGTTCTCATATTAATCCTCTTCTAATAGCTAAATTATGATTATCGTCATCATCATCAACTATGGCTCCTATAAACCCCCCATTCCAGCACTGTACAAAAATCCAATTAACTAAGAAATAATACTAATAAGAAAATAACTGAAATCATGATTGTAAATAAAGATATATTGAGATAGAAATTGTCCAACTCGAATCATTGGCCCCTATCACATGTATTCCAATCCAAGTCTTGAAGTGTTTGGAATGAGTTCAGGAGAAGCAGCTGAATCAGTTGAGAAGCCAAATTTGTTTCTCATTTCAAGGACCTTCTTGTGTGAATTGGAGTGCACGGCAGGGCAGAACGTTGGACTGGCAGCAGGCCGGTATTCGGGGAAGAGGCGGCCCGACTTGTAGCGAACACCACAGGCATTGCAGAGTGTTTTTGGCCCCATTGGCCCTGCCCTCCACTGTGGTGTCTTGGTTATCTCACAGTGCATGCATTTCCTAGCTGCCGCACTATTCTGGTTAGTATCATGATCATCATCTTCAGATAAAGGATTAGGTGCTTTGGTTTTCTTTTTCTTCTTGTGCTCTCCAGAAGCTTGCTTTGCTAACTTGATTGCAGGATGAGACTCCGCGAAATTCTCAGAATCTGAAGAAGCCTTAAGAATGACATTAGGCTGTGTGTTCTCACCAACAGAGGAAGCAGGGGAGATGAGTTGCATCACCGGATGTGCCTTGAAGCTCGACGGGCGCTGCCGCTTGCTTCGCGCACGTCCACAAGGCACCACTGGGATATAAATCTCCGGGCATTGAGCCACAACCTTCTCCCTGGAGCAAGAGCTGCTGCTCTCTAGGACAGAAACTGGACTTGATGTCCGGAATTGTGAACGAGTCAAATCCTCCTTGATTGTGGTGATGGTGGTGGGGAGCTCCACCTTCTTCATGGTAAGGCTCCTACCGGAGAAAGAGTCCTCCACAAAAGTGGATAACCATTCCAACTGCACAATGTCTTCATACTGAAAATTACAGCACATTGATCAAAATGAGACTTCTATACATAAATATAAAGGTTAGTATAGGCTACTAGGAGTGCATATAATTGAATATAGATATGAAAATTATGGTAATTAACTAGTAGAGAGGTAAATGATGTAGGAGGAAGAGTCATGTGGGATGCTGCTACAAAGAGTGACATTACAACCTCTGTTTTCAATGTTCATTATCGTATCACATGGCAAGTCACATGACATCCGGCTCCAATAATGATCATACAAATAATTTACGCAAAACAAACCCCACCAACCAATGAATGCAGAGTGGAGAGGACGTGTGCTACATGTCACCGACACCATCAAAGCGTCCTTCTCTTAATGACCATATTGCCCTTCTCTTAGAGTATTGACTATTGAGTATTCCTATTTCCTAATCTCGGCTTTTAGTTCTAATCCAAATTGCACACACTATATCAAAATCAAACTTAAATCTAATTTATCTAAACCAAATGGTCACAATACCTTTGTCCATAAATGTCTTCAACACTGAAGTTACTGAAATGTAGTAGTAATAAAATTAAGAACCCCACAATCATTTTTCTTTTTAGAAAAAGCCAATATAATTTTTTCAGAGAAAGGGAAAAAAAAATAATTGTACAATACCCAATTTTGTAATGGGAAAAATTCACATGCCATTGTATTTATGTGAAATTAATAATTAAGATTTGAGAACTGTTAGTTGATAATTTAGTTAAATTTGTCGAATTATCTTACGGTTTTCGACTAACATCTATACGGGTCTTCGCCTTTTGCATTAGCATATAGCTAAATAGTTGACTTATATCTATTGTTTAAAAAAGTCATATGGCCACACAAAAATAACATAAGAACTCGAAATCATTTTAATTTTTTTTTTAAATAACCTCTATATATATGTACTATCACTCGACAAATGAAAGACTAGTATTAAGTAACCCAATTTTCATTCTACCCATTAATCATTTCGCGCAGGAAAAATGGTTTTCCATTATCTATTAGAAATTATCACCATACATACATATACATTTCCGGATTTCCCATATGCATAAAAAATAATTAAAAAAAGTAAAAAAAAAAAAAAAGATTTACCAAATGGCCAAATGAAGCATCACTAACATAGTATTAGTATATTAAGCAAATAAGTAATATACACCAAATTAAGAGTATCTTTATGAAATATACTACCAAATAAGTATAAATATTTTGTGGAGTGTGAGCGTAAACAACGGTGCTTTATGCAAAAAAGTAGCAGTCGTGACTAAAAATGCAACGCTACATAATTACATTACACCAGTCAAGTTTCAAAAAAAGACAATCCTGAACGTATACAAAGCCAATGACGTCATCATCAGTTAATCGAACGGATGACAGAAATCAGAAAAAATGGCAAGCGCGTTGATATAATCACATGCACGTTCATGGAATCCACGTGAACATAAAAACAAAACAAAAAACAAAAACGCATTAAAAAAAAAGGAGTACGTTACAGTTTACACTGTAAGAAACTCACCGGAACGGAAATCTCTGCCGAGAGGTCCGTCACGGCGTCACCGCGGGGAAAGGCTGTATCTGTGGCCGGCAGACCGCTGTTGGACTCGGAAGACCAGAAGCTCGCCGGCGTTTCAATGTTTCCGGCGCAGGCGGCAGCGACGGGCAAGGAGGCGTCGGCGGTGGCAGCGTCGTCGGCGGGGAAGTCGAGGAGGTCGTCAATGTGGTCGAAGAAGCTGCCGCAGTCTACGTCGTCGACGAAGTTTGGCTCAATCATTTTGTCTGTGATTTTCCTGAGAAAATTGAAACGAGAAAAAGAGAGGAGAAAATGTTGCGGTGTAAGTGTAAGAAAATGAGAAGGGAAAAGAAGCAAAGAAGTTATGAGTAGTTTGTTTTGTTTTGGTGAATGAATGAAATGTGAATGGTTTCGGAATCCGTTATTTGTAGTAGCGACCATGCCGGGGACCCATGAAAGGCCCAATGCTATGTGTCCATCTTAGAGGAACCCCCTGCGCACGTTAGCAATACTCTTTTCCACTAAATACTTTTATTATTCAAAATTTTGCAACAAAATCTATACTTATTTAGTAATTAATTATTCACATAACGTTATACACAATAAAAATTAAAAATAAACTTCACATGTAATATATATAAATAATTGGGTGGACCAAATCGTAATATTGGAAAAGGTTTTAAATTTTTTGACATGTTTCCTTTTTTTTTTTTTCAAATTTTATCACAATGGGAAAATGTTTTAAGTGTAAATAACTCTTGGTGCATGTTAGCGACAGCTGGTCCCGCCCGGAACATAAAACAGGTACAATTTCGTGTTCATTTTATCCTTGAAGTAATAAATTTGAAGATAAAGAAAATTTCGGTATTTTGAATGTTTCTCATCTCCTCTCCTTTCTAAATATAATTTATAGAAAAAATAAAAAATGGAGGAAGAAGATGAAGGAGCTAACCTTTCTTTGCGGTTGAGTTGAATACTTCTTTCTTGGGAGTGTGTAATATAAATTATTTAAAACCTTGAACCCTGAAAAGAAGTAAAAAAACAATATATAAGAACAGAGAGGTAAAAATAGTGGTAAATTAGAGGGTATGGTTGAAAATAAAAAGTTATGAAGCAAATAAGGAATGAAGGGCGAAACCTGGAAGTAAAAATGGTTGCTTTGGTTGAAGAATGAATGAAGAGAGGAGAAGAGAAGTAGAAGGGAGGGAGGAGAGAGATGGTAGGTGAAAGAAGTTGCTACTTGAATGCTAGCTGGATGGGTTTTACTATGTTGACATGTATATCATCTCAAAAATCATATCATATCATATCTGAGAGTTGTGTCTTGATGTTGAAGTGTTCTTCTCTCTTTAACTTTTATGGATGGGCCCCCACTCCCCCTTCCCTTCTACCTCCTTGTCTCCATTTCCCCGCTTGTATCTTTCAAACCACCGCTGGACACCATTTCCAATCTTACACTCTAACGCATCTTCTCATTATTAACTTATCAATTTAGTAAAGGAATATTCATTAAGTGTTAAATATATGATCAAAGTTATAAATTTAATAGTCATTACTTTCTTTTTTTTATTTTTTATTTTATAAAATTTAAGTTTTTAATAAATTTATTGTATATTTGTTAAAGTCGATAAAAATTGAGACTACGCATAATCTTAGATTTATGAGGTATTGGAGAGTTAGGGAATTTAGTTAACCCATTGAAATTGATAAAAGTTTTTAGCTATTAGTTCTTCAAATTGTAGGTTCCTTTTGATTAAATACAATTTTCTATGTTTAATAAATTAATTTCAATAAATTATAAAGTATGTTAAGGGATTTGTTCCATTCGACTAAAAGAGAACAAATGACAAAAAAAAATACAAATTTTTAACTTTTAATAATATTAAATGAGAAAGTCTAGGAGTAAGTAGATTTTGTAGTTTTTAGCCATTAATTAATCATTAATGATATTTTTAATGGTGTAAAATTGTATCTAATAATGTAGAATCATTCAATTTTTTTTAGAGCAATGCTAGGGAACCAAAAGGGTATTAGCCAAAAATCAGTCAAATACTTTTTGGTGAATTTAAAATTTCTACGAATTAATATATATGGATGTTTCTTCTACTAAGTATCAGAATGTTTCTTTTTCATACTAAATGGATGTTCTTTTATATATTTTTCGAATTTTTTTGTATTACAAATGTGAATGTCTCTGTTTCTTTAAGAATTTCATATTTTTTTAATTTTATATATTATTTTTGCTAAAATATAACTGGATGTTTCTTTTGTTAAGTATTAGAATGTTTTTTTTCATATTAAATGAATGTTTTTTCGGTGCTGGACCTGTGTAGAAGTCCCACCCCTGAGAAGACAATGGCTGCGATGGTAGCTACTGCACCCAACACACAGCAAGAATGTCTTGACCAGCTGGAGGACCATGTGCTGCACAATCTTGATTGGGTACCTTGGATTTCACGAAGATTTCAACCCACCCTTGTTCAAGACCACCCTCCCTAATGTTCCTAACTTCTCTCCTTCCTTTGACCCACACTCCGAATTCCCTGACATCCAAACCATGTCCTACAACTATGCCAACGCCACTGCCATCCTCGACCGCCTCCTCCACGACACCTCCAATAATTCTCCCGCCACCGACTTCGATTTCATAGAGGAGCTCATCCGTGCTGCCGATTGTTTCGACACCAACCACCTCCACGTCGCTCACGTCATATTGGATCGACTCAATCAACGTCTCCGATTCTCTACCGCTGCAAAGCCTCTTCAACGCGTCGCCTTCTACTTCAAGAAGAGGAGTGGGTTGCGGTAGGAAGGTGGAGAGGGTCTGACAGTGAGAGAGAGGTCTGTGTGTAATTGTTGGAGGTGGATAGGTTAATGGGAGAGAAAAGAGGAAGGTATTTATAGGTTTTAATTAGGTTTACTTAAATCTTTTAAATTTTGAATTTAAAAAATTTAAAATTAATTATTAATATAAATTAATATGGTTTTGTTTAATTTTTGGCTGGTAACCTTTTGGTTGCATATACTTTTTCTTTTTTTTATGGTTAAATACTGGCCTTCTAACATTCCTTATATTAAATATATTAAATTTATTTTTAATAATTTTTTAGTATTTATTTTCTTAACCGAGTATCTTTAAATCTAATAAATATTACCTAATAAAAGGGCTAATAAATAGAAAACGATAAAATTATAATAATATGGGTAAAAACACTTATATAAACCAAAGGTAACTCAATATTATATGAATCACTCAAAACAAAAAATGTTATGTGATGTTTCAATCATACTTCTATATAAATAGAATTAAACTAATTCCAATTACACAATATTAGTAGTAAATCGAAACATATTAATTCGAATTACGTAACATTAAATCAGATTATCATGATTCGAATTACATGGTGCAACAATAAATCAAATTAAGCCAATCTGATTTGCATTTTTAATATATTTGAATATTTATTATAAGATATTACGTCTTTATTATTTCAATTTGACTCTTTGAATATTTATAAATACTTTTTTATATTGTATCATTCTACACAACTTAAATAAACACAAATACTTTTTCTATTGTTCTCTCTTATCCTTTCTAATATGGTATCATAGTCATGGTATCCTTCTTGAAGATGATATATTTTTTTTTTGTGAAATCACCGTATTTTTCATATTTTTTCTTTATTCTAGTTTCCTTGTTTTTTGTCACTTCTTTAATCCTTTTTCACCTCACCGACTAGTCTATTCTCCCTGTCTTGTATATTTTTTAGTTGAATGATCAAACACCATTGCTGCTTACCTATTCTCATGGAGAAATCATATAGTTTTTCGCTTCCTTTCGGCAGTTTTGTCTGTGTTTTCTTGTGACAGTTTTCGTCTGCGTTTTCTTGTGGCAGTTACGCTGTGTTTTCTTGTGGCAGTTCTGTATGCACTTTCTTATGGCAGTTTTGTTTGCACTTCCTTGTAGCAGTTCCATCTACGCTTTCTTCCAACAGTTCTGTCTGCGCTTCCTTCCGACAATTTTATCTGCATTTTTTTTAGGCAGTTACGTCTGTACTCATTTTATCAGCTTATGTATTTTTTTATTTTCCTGTTTTAAATAAGTTTCAAACTCAAGTTGTCACTTGAGTTTGAAAGGGAAGAGGAATGTTGGAGTATAATTAAGATTAGTTATATCAATTAGCATTATTTAACATATCTGAATATTTATTGTAGAATATTATGTCTTTATTATTTTGATTCTCTTAGCACTTATAAATATCCTTCTATATTGTATCATTCTATACAACTAGAATGCACTCAAATCCTTTTTTTTATTATTCTCTTTTACCCTTTCTAATACCCTTAGTAAATCAAATGTAACAAATTTAATTTATGCTCAATGGTCACTAGGGATAAATCGAATTCATTATGCTCATATTAGTATGTATTGAGCTATATGTATAAATCGAATTTAAAGAATTTGATTTAGTATAAAATCAACGTATCTAAATAGGAGCTGAACATGAATTTCTCATGATAATGAAAGTCACAATAGCTAGTGATGATAGTTTTTTAGTTTTGGTGCATTATAAAAGGGTCAATTAAGAAAAAAAATATGTTTTGGAATTAAAATTACTGATAAGGATCCGCTTAGTATTTTCCTCAAACCTTCAACGAGTTTTACCGAGTTTCAGAATACTATAATCTAAAATCTGGGGATACAAGGCGTGAAACGATGGAGAAGTTATTCTATAGAATTCTGATTTTCATAATGCAGGATGATGTGAAGTACGATTCTTTCGTCATAGGCAGTGACAATGATTTGCAAGTTTTGTTCCAAGTGCACTTCACAGTGAACTTGTCGATGCAGTCTGCCGTCGGCAACACACCTAATAACTCCTCGAACTAAACCCATGCTAGATGGCTGCTATCGATGTACCACTTGAAATCTGTCAAACATCCGCTGACGTACTGTCAGTCGATCGAGAGCTCTAGCTGGTACGTTACATCCTATAGCGTAATCGTGCACTCTCCGAATGGCAGGTGAAATGTATGCTTCTCTGGATGCCATTTCTCAACAAATGCACTCATTAATGGCTTATTCAACCTAAACAAGCGGTCGTTAAGTCTCGCGAAATGAGCCAGACCAACCATCTGCAGGTACGACATGATTATATTGTCTAAGGACATGTCATGCTGCCTCCTCATACTCGTGATACAGCGGTGGGACTGCATGATAATGAAAAATTCTCTTAGAATCATAACACTCTAGAAAACAAAAATCATCTAAAACAGATAATTCTAATAAAAAAACACTTTAACCAAAACTAAATTAAATTCTAACAAAACATAGTTAATCTAGTATTTACGACGGAAAGCTAAACCTTTTAGTATATAACTAAAATTGTAGTGTCTCGTTATTCTAACATTTGAAATTCAATTTTTTAAATAAATTAAATCATTCTAAATTCTTGCTAATCTCTAATGCCTAGTTAATCCAACACTTAAAATCTAAATTAAATTAAATTAAACTCCAACAAAATTTTTAACTTCGTTAAACTTCTAACAGTAAAAACTTACAAACTCTAACCAAACCTGTTAAATCTACTCGTCAACATACTTCATTACTCCCTCATCCTACATGCATTTGTGATTTCAATCTTCTAACACCCTAAATCCCTAAATCAATACCCTAACTACTATTTAAAGTTTAAATATTCTAATAATTCTAATAATCAAGTTTTGAACGATTTAATATCACTAGTAATTCTTTATTTCTTAAAGAAAATAAAAAATAAATTTTATTTACTAATCTCTTCATGCATCCTATCAGCAATATATATGATTCCATCCAACCAATAGATTCGATTTAGGTCATTTTTCATCTCTGTAGTTTCAATCTTCTACTATAGATTCCCTTAGTTGCTATGAATTTCTCGTTTTGATGGGACATGGTGTGAAAAAATATAATTCGAACAAGTCAATTTGAATTCTATATACAGAGATATGTATATAAATCAAATAAGGGTATATTAATTTACATTAGAACACGAATATGCATAAATCGAATCAAGGTGTATTGATTTACCATTGGTGTAATTCGAATTCCACCAATTCGATTTACTATGTGTAAATATCATGGACTAAATTGAGATAGGCTGTATCAATTTATTATGGATGATGTCTAATACCATGTGCATTTCTTAGTAAATCGAAGCTACTTACTTCGATTTACATGAAGTCCTACTAATTCGATATATTTTAATTCGATTTACTATTATAACATGTAATTCGAGTTTAATGAATTCGATTTATAAAATAATATGTAGGGAGACATTTACGTAACATTTTTTGTTTTTGGTTATTTACGTAATATTGAGTTGTCTTTGATTTATATAAGTGTTTTACCCTAATAATATAATATTATACTCCCATGTCTCTACCCTTTTTTTTTAAAAAAAATTAATAAATAAAATAAGAATTAAATTGGTCAACTTTTGAAGTTCACTTACCTTGCAACAATGCAACTTGAACTTAGAACCGGTTGATGCTTTGAATGCTTACTGAGGAGCTGTAGAATAGAAACGGAAGGCCTTAAACGCCGTTAATTCATATCCCATTTTCATTTTTTCTAAATGTTTTTTCTTCGAAAATTATTGAGGAAATTACTCACTTAAAAGAAACATAATAAAAGAAAAAAAGGTATGATAAGTAATTTGATGGCTTAAAGCAATAATATTATAATAGTAGTAGTAGTAAAATTTGAGGGTGAAGTTGAACAACATTAAAGAGTTCATCTAAAAATCAAACTTTTCTGACTGGTACTAATTAAATAACTGAGCAAACTTGAATTACACTCTTTGAATCATTGATAGTTTCCTTCAAATATACTCTCACTTTCTAAAAGAAATAAAAATCTGTTCAAAGGGAATATAAACAACAGAGTATGGTGGCACTAGTGCACTAGTGCTGCTCCACTTCACAACCCTTCCTTAACTAACTTGGATTGCACTCTTTGAATCCCTTTTTTCTCAAACACTTCTCCTTCAATTTCAACCCTTGTTAGAAAAAAAGAAGAAAAAAAATAATAACAATAATTGGTTCAAAACCCAACTCAATTCTGTTGAGTCAACTTGTTAGGCTTTATTTTTAGTCACTATATTAAAATGTTAAGATTTTGCAACCTCAAGTTGTTGATGAACGTGACTACAATTCAAGACAACTAATTACAATTATCACAAAAAGAATATTATCTTCTCTAAACGGGGTTTCCATTCATTATTCTATCATGTAGTAATATTCTTCTTTTATCACGTGTCTAAATGCAAAGTGGGATTCTCACAAGTCACACATATATTTATATAATATTCTAATTAGTATGAAGTGAAAGATATTTAATTATATATCACTATAAAGAGGCAAAACTGCAAAAGGGAACAAGAGGTTTAAGTTTTACAAAAGGGAAACTCTCCTAGAAATAGCAATAGCATTGGCATATCCACCAGAAATGAAAGCATAAACTGTAGTGAAGAGTTGCCATGCTCTTCACTTTTCTCAAAATAGATGACGCTTTGACCAGTCGGACCAATGATTCTGGTCCCTGACAGGCCCACTTACTGACCCAATTTCTATCAAAGCCCAGCCCAACAACAACCCTAATTTTCATTATTGTTTGACCATAAATGCTTTCGATGAATCCAAATGATTGAGTCTACATGTTCCAATAAGTATCTCTGGGAGCTCCTCTTGTGTGTTCCCCTGCACAGTTTTCATTTTGTTAAATGTCTTCTTGTTCGCAAATATATCAATTAACGTAAAAACTTAGATGTAGTCAATTTTATGTGAAGCTGATCATTGAAAGTCGTTAAATAATTTGACAGATTTAACTATAACTTTACATAAAGTTAACTAGGGGTGTAAGTTACTGAACTGAACCGAAATTTACTGCAAAACCGAGTCGAAATTTACAACAATTGAATAAAAAACCGAAAAAATCGGTTTATTTTCGAATTAAACCGATCAGTTCGGTTTGGTTTTCAGTTGGCTCGGCTAAAACCAAACCGAAAAAGTGGCTTAGTAATGCATTGAAATGGAAATTTTAGACTTAACAAATGTGTTTGTTTTATATTTAGTTATTGGAATGAGTTGAAATTGTATTGAATTTGAATGTAATGTAATATTATTTCAGTTTATTGATTGTTTTGAACATCATTTTACTAATATTAATTTTCTATTAGTTAGGATTTAAAAACCGAAAAAATTGACCGAACCAAACCGTTTTTGGTTCAGTTCAGTTGTTACACAAACAGCAAATTAATTGATAGGTATTCTATAAAAATCGAATAGATCGGTTCGATTAGTTTTTAGTCCAAAACCGAACCAAACCAAACCGATAACACCCCTAAAATTAACTGCACTTTAATTTTTACATAAATTAAAAGGTCAATATTTTACCTGTATTAAAAATGCCATTTCTATGACCAAATTGTTAAGGTATCCAAGAACAAGGTTTACAACCCCCCTTGCAACTGTTGAAGATCCAACATTGATATCAAGCTGAAAAAAAATAATACATCAATAATCAGTAACCATAACAATATTCATCATATGATTACATATTAAAGACTTGGTTATATACCTCTAAATAGTTCTTCCCACGTATATATTTTACTTCTAGCGCTTGTCCCAACAAACATGCTTTCTTTCCAACACTTTGCTTCACTACCCATGATCCCTAAACAAATTAAACCACATGCATGCCAATATTAATATACACATCACTCTGCATTTATATATTTATCAATGATCACTACTACCTACCTTAGAAATGTATGGTATCAACTTAAATCTTGAATTCCTGTAGGCATCATCTCCTTCAACAAAATTATGCAGTAAATAATTGTCTTCCAATGGAGTTCTCATCATGTAATAGAGTGCAGCAGAATACAATGGATTCCCTGGCAACTGAGATTTATACACACATACAATATTATTATTGTGATGACATACATTACTTCATGAGTTCTATATTATATGGTTTATATATGAGTTAGTTCCTGCTAATACTCACTTGTATGTTGATAACAAAAAAGAATTCTGAACCACCTGCTGCTGCATACTTTTGAACTATGCTATTAGGCCGACTACTTAGATTATCTTCTCGCACACCCGATCGGAGCCAATCCACGCCGACTAGTTGCATCAAGGAGCCTATTGCCTTGACCTGCAGACGAATGATTATATATCTAATACTTCATCCTCCAAAATTGTTGTAATTTGTATAAGCATACCTTTTGATTATCTGTCAAATAAGTCGGGCCGCGAATCAAATACAAAGATGGATCAGATTCAGCCCAACTGCATGGTGAATCACAAGTTAAATCTTTTTGAAGAGTAGTTCCATAAGCTGGCTCATCCGTCTCCAATGCTACCTCTGGTATTTCCATATACCCTTTCTTCTGAACTGCAATAAAATATCAACTATTATGTTATATTGTTTCAGCAAATCATCTAAAAATATGCATGTTTGGTATATACTAATTAAAAACCTGCAAGGCCCTGCAGCTTTTTCACCAAACCAGCAGGTGTTGGTAACTTGGGGTGAAATGGAGACTGTACACATCACATAGTTTCAATCCAATCAGAAATAACAGAGAAAAACACAAATTTTATCTTACTATAATAACATTTTACTTCATTTGTCTTCATGTGAGTGGTCGCCTAATAAAAAAGATACAGGTAGGATGGAGAGCAACCTGAGAGGTTTGATTGTCAAATTGCCAGTCATTGTCAAGATGATCTTGGTCAATAGGCTCTGGAACATCAAAGAACTCATCAGCTGACTCATGCAACCCAACCAAACTTGTTCTCCTTGTACCTTCTTTGGGAGCATCATCTTCCACTTCCATTAGGTCCACTACCTTTTTGCTGCTATTATCTCCTGTCTTTACTTCATTATCCTCCTTCTCATTTGCTGGAGTTGCTGGTATCCCTATATCTGCTGCAATATTTTCTACACTTTCTCCCTCCCCTTTTGATTTGAACATCTCTCTCAGTGCTGCAATTCTCTCTAGCATTCTAATGGTCAAGGATCTTGATGCTGTAGGCCTCAAATACAATTTCCATAACTTCCAATCAATTGCAAGCATGTGTTTTACTACTGATTGCTTTCCTTTGTTAACTGGAGTTACTACATATCCTCCACCTAGTAATTCATGCCATCCATTATCAGAAACACATAATAATTAATTAACTAATTAGTTTAATTAAGCATTAAACATCAATTTAAAAGCATACATTACTTTTAAGGGATGCACGGACGAAGTTACTATTTTGTGGACACTTCTTATGATGAACAGAATGGAGCAATATCACTGTTTCACAGCCAAATTAAATTAAACCCAACTCATGAATAATTAATTAATTAATATCAAAGATAATAATCATAATGATAATAAGATTACCATATGTGCCATCATCCTCTCTTCTCCAATACCTTCGCAACAGCATATCTCGTGGTTTAATTCCCCTAATTAAAGATGAGACAAGTTAATTAGCTAGAAAAATGAATATGAATACTTAATTTAATTGTTATTATTAAGAATTGAATTGATTATTATTACCATGGTAGAAAATCATTATACATCTGAAGGTGAATAATATCACTGTGACCATCAATGTGATCAACCACATTGCCCTGGTATACACAAAAGTCCCATCTGCAAGATTATTGGCATCAGAAAAAAATCTATAATCTGATTAGTGAACATGAATCATCATCTAATTAAATTCATCACCATTTGGATAATTAGAAACTTACTCTGATCTTGAAGGACCAAGAGACATAAGAGTGTGGAAAATAGCTTCTGAACTTGCATCAACCACACCCACTCCCATCATTACAGGTATATCACCCCACTGAGGATGAGTACAAAAATCATATCATATCATTTTCTCATCTAAAATTAATCAAACAACATCATTTACTACATATATGTAAGATCATGCAATGCAACTTACACCTCTACGAGGATTTGCCTCTTTGAACATCCTTAGTCCTACACACAATATATAATAAACAAAGATTATGATTATGAATGAATATTTATTACTCTATATATATATATATGTACTTGCATTGATGAGGAGAATTAATTAGTACTTATATTACCATTGTAGCAACCAAAAATCTGCCATGGTGAATGATCAATAACATCAGAGGTCATTGCTTCACTGTATATCCATGATTGCCAGTCAAATGAGAATTTCACCCAATCTGGCCTTTTTGAACCGCCCTTTCTATTTTAGATCACATCATAATAATAATTATTACAACAATTTCTATATATATATACAGTTATATGCATGCTCATCATATATAAATAAATCTCATCATGTACCTTAGAGATGATTTTTTTGGCAAAGGAGAAGCCAGCAGATTTGGAGGCTCCTGCAATGCAACCATATAATAATAATAACATACATTATTATTATAATTTATCTATGGTGAATGAGATTTAATAAGAAATAGAACCTTCATAGCAGCATCCTGCAATGAACGAATCCATTTTGCAGCTTCTTCTGAACTACTTGCTCCCAACTATAAACAATAATAGCTCAATCAATCACAGTAAAAGTTTGATTTATATATATGTATTTAATTTATTGAATAGAACAACCTTAAGCTTATCCCTTTGGTTTGAAGCATTATATACTGTGAAGATGAAGAACACCTGCAGAAATTAAAGCAAAGAACCACTGCTACTTAATTAGTGTTAAAAAAATAAGCCAATTTGGATAAGATGTTACAACAAAATTCAAATTCAATTGCTTTTCTTGATTATGTATTACTTTGTTACAATAAATGCATGGTTAATTGCTGACTTACTTATTAGTTATTAATGTACCTTTTTGTTGATGCTCTCTCTTCCATTGTCATTAACACGAACGCTGGAGTCTATAATTGCACTTCTATTTGGCTCCTGAAAAAGATGTTACTTCTATTTAGTAGTCACCAATGTCAACTTAATTATATAAATTAATCAATCATTGTAATAATGGGTTATGCATTTTCATAACACACTAGGTGAAATGGTACATTACAGTGTTGTAACATATATAGAGAGAAACAAATCCATGGCATGCAATAATAACAACAACAACAACAAAGCCTTGTCCCACTAAGTGGGGTCGAATTAAACGACGCTATTGTGCTATGTCATGTATCATGTCTACAGAGAGACCGTTTACATATAGATCTCGTTTGACCACCTCATGGATGATCTTTTTAGGTCTTTCTCTGTCTTTCTTCTCTTGTCCATCTTCCATCTCATCCACCCTCTTGACTGGAATATCCAAACTACCTAAAACACGATTCAACCATCTTTTCCACAATAAATACTACTCCAACTCTCTCTCTTATATCTTCGTTCCTTATTTAACAAATCCATGACATGCAATAATAATAAGAATAATAAGGGTGAGGTTGTTGACCTTGACGACGTTGAGGGGCTGGTTTTTGAAGCTACTAAGAAGATTTTCTTTGAGAATGAAATATCTCTTACGTGAGACTTGATAGCCAAGCCTATTGTACGTGAAAAGATAGAGCCACCCTTCCATGCCACCATTTTCACTTTGAACGCCACCACCCATTTTCACTTATTGTTTTTATGGATGGTTATTAGGCGAATCCTCAAAAATGAAAATAAAAACCTCCTCCTTTCTTCTTTCGGCCTTCTCGATCTCTCTCGAAAGGGATCAAGAAGACGAAGGAGAAGGAGGAGGCAGTGGCGGCATGAAGGAGAATAATAATGATGTGATTACACGGCGGATCTTGCAACGGGGAATGAGAGATGAAAGAGACCTATGATCGTCCTATCCTTTGCATGAGTTAGATTATGAGATTTGAATTGGTTTTAATATTACCTATTTTGTTCCCTCACTTCTCGTTCAAGAACAATAATATTCATGCGTGTTTTACTCATCACACATTATTCTCTTTTCTTTGGTCAACTTTTCTATTCATTACAATCTCCTTCCATATATAATTACCTCTCACTCCAAATTAATTCTCCTTCACTTAGTTGGCTACCTACATTTTAACTTTCATTACGCGTATTCATATTATCATCACAATCATATATCTTGCCACCATGTCTTCACATGAGCAAATAAAAATGAGATGGACTTATTAATTATAACTAATTTTTTATTAAAAAATATTATGCTTACACTAAAAATACAATATAATAATATTATATGCTCACTAGATGTTATTATTTTGAACTAACATTTGGTTAGCTATAGTTATATTCATATTTACAAGAGTTTATACTTTAAACACATAAACTATATAATTTACATCTATATTTACTAAAATTTATACACATGAATTAATATAATTTACATTTATATTTATCAGAATTTATATAATATATTAATAAAAGTGTTGATTAAGTACTGGCTAAATTTCAATAAAAATACTAGTCTCTTCAACTTTTTCTATTAATAAATTTATTTGTTAAAGATAATTTAATATTTGTACTAGTTAAATACTAAAAAAAATATTTAAAATAGCTTATTCTCAATTTTTTTAAATAAATTATTAAATGACAAATTTCGATTTAGTCTCACTGACCAGTTTACTAATTCAATGACAATTTTTTTTAACAATTTTATGATGTAAACTGAATTGTTTAACTGTTTAAGTTAACTATTTTTTATCCGATCAATCGATTCAATTTAATTTTTAGAATCATGGTTAATTTAATATTTATGAACTAAAAAAAAATACAAAACATGGTCAAGAATATATGATTTGAGAAATTACACACTAATGATTGGACGTGTAATTCTTCTCTTGAAATGTTGATTAGCAATTTTTTAAACCCTAAAAGAAATCAAATCCAACTGATAATTTAGAAGATCTAGACCGTCTATATTATCATAATATTGGTATATTTAACTTGGAAGATAAGAGTTTTGAAGTGGTATTATGAGATGGGAAGAATTTCAAATGTTCCGTCCTTAATTTGTTTATTGAATTCATAATATAAAAAGCATCTTTTTACTTATTTACGAAAAATTTTAAGTTAAATTGTGGTAAAAGCTTACGTACAATTGTTGTTATATAAAGTTATTAGTTGAGAATCGTTAGATAATTTGATATATTTGACTAAATTATTATCTAAGACTGCATTTGGTTATAAAAAAAACATAAAGTAAAACACTAAAAATAAAATACACATGATAGAGACACAAAAATAATATTTTTATATTTTTTTGTGATAAATTAAAATATATTATAAAAATCTAATTTATTCTTATTTTTTTCATTCAAAAAATTTGGAAAAAATATAATAATAAAAAATATACAATTATAAAAAATTAATAAAAATAATAAAAAATAAATTATGTCTTTTGTTAATATTTTTTATTTTTTTAAATAAATATAAAATACACTAATTTAATATTTATAAACACAATATCTCATATGTTAAATATCATTTTATTTTTCTATATTCTCTATCTCACTATTTGATGCTTATAAACAAACATAACTTAATATTTTTTAATTATATATATTACCTTCACATAAAGACAATGCATATAAATATTTACCTTAAATTATACCGTGATTCAATTTTAACTTGAAAATAATTATTATAAACGTTATCATAATAATAGTGAATCTTAATGTAACCTTCTCATTGCTTAATTAGTATATGACTAGACCTGAAATCCTAATTAAACCAAGTGGTTACTCCTCTCTATAATAAGTTACGTTATTATGTATAATGTAAGTTAGAAGTTCAAAACTATTGGTTCATGCTTGTAACCATAGCCTTCCTCTATTTAAGCGAATATATTTAAATCCCTATAAATTATAATATATACTTCGAGCTTCGTTATTGTTCAATCACAGCTATATATCTTAAATAAAAGTTTATAATGGAAATTAAGATATCATGTAGAGAAAGCATTAAACCATCATTACCCACTCCCCAAGAACAAAGAAAGCACAAACTATGTTTATTCGATGTGTATCAACTTAACACCTATTTTCCACTACTCCTATTTTACCAAAAAGGATCTTCAGACATTTTAACACACTTGAAGAAATCACTATCCGAGGCACTAACAATTTTCTACCCTCTTGCAGGTAGAAAGAGTAGTGATGATCCCTTTTCAATCAATTGCAATGATGAAGGTGCAATCTACATAGAATCCACAATAGTGAACATCACCATTGAAGAGTTCCTCAACCCACCAAGACTAGAATTGCTTAACGAATTGCTTCCTTGTGAGCCAAACAAGACTCACCCTAATCATGAAGTGTTGCCACAGTTAGTGATCCAAGCCAACACTTTCAAGTGTGGCGGAATAGCTGTTGCAATGTGCAACCTCCACACACTCTTGGATGCTTCTTCTTGCATCACTTTCTTGAAGACTTGGTTTGCAATTTCTAGAGGGTCAGCGGAAGAGATATCATTTCCTGATTTCTCTTCCGCTCCTTCTCTGTTCCCGCCGAGGGTGAACACCTCCGAATTAATGCGTTCGGGGGTGCTCAACCTCGGCAGGGACATAGAAATTGAAACACTCTGCACCACAAGAAGATTCTTGTTTGATTTCAAAGCCATGAATGAGCTCATATCCAAGGCTGCATTAGGAAATAATGGAAGAATGATGAACACAAACCCTACAAGGTACCAAGCAGTGTCATCATTCATATGCAAACACATGATTATGTCATGCATGAAAGAAGAAGAAGACAAGAATAGGCCAGTGGTAGTGCTGCATGTTGTGGACATGAGGAGAAGAATGGGAGAACCCTTCACACAAAACTCCATTGGGAACTTGCTGTGGCCAGCAGTGATGCTATGTGAGAATGTGAAGAAGGACACTGAGATAAGTGAATTGGTAAAGGTGTCAAAGGGTGGAATTGGGAAAGTGACAAAGGAATTGCTGGTGAGAATTCAAAAGGATGAAGGGTTTTGGTGGAGTGATGAGTGTGGCAAGTTGATGCTTGAAGAGGTGGTGAACAAAGATCCGGTGTCGTTTTTGTTCACAAGTTGGTGTGATATGGGATTCAAAGAGTTGGATTTTGGGTTGGGAAAACCTTTGTGGTTGGCTCAGAAAGGTGGCAATAGTGAAACAATTCCAAACACAGTGGTTTTCATGGACACAAAGGATGGAATGGAAGCATGGATCTCAATGAGACCCCAAGACATTGCTAGATTGGAAAATGATGTGGATTTTCTCAAATTTGCTCTGCTTAATCCTACTGTTTCAATTCTATTAAAGTAACATACATTTATTTATGGTGAAGTTACATTTATGCTAATGAAATTATAACTATGTAGAGGAAGTTATCAGTATGTATGGTGAAATATTGTGTGTCTATATCAAGGTTTGGTTTACTCCTATCATCTCTTTTCTTTCCATCAATTTGAAGCATCTGGAACTGGTACAATTATTCTTTCTGTTATTGCAAATTTGCATTTTGTAACAATAGAAGTTGAGTTCTTTTATAAGAACTAATGTATAATTATAAGGACTAATGTATAATAACAATAATGGAAGCAAATGGGTTCAATGGACATCATATAGTGGATGGGGGTTGCTAGGTGATCAAACATGTAAAAGTGGTGTTTTGGTTTAGTTCATGATTTGTTGTGTTTTTGGACTTAATTTTGTAAGTTAATTTTTTTTTGTGTAATACACTAATATGGAATTTTTAGATAAAATTTTGGAGGATTTTTTTTAAATAGAATAAAAAATATATTTTGTTTAACTTTTTACGATTCACCTTTTTTTTATGTAATAATAAATTCGCCTAACACTTCAACGAACTTGTAGATTGGGGAGAAAGTTTTTTTTTTGTGACTAAACATAATACAAAGAAAAAAGAACTAAGAGAAAGAGTAGCACTCCTCTCTAATAATAATGTCTAAATTATTAGGGGGCAATAACCACTTTAGATACACTTGCTTGTTTAAAGCAGCAGTCTTAGCCATTAAATCAGCCGCTCTGTTTGCTGTGCGCTGGATGAGAACTAAAGTAGTTGTCCAATTGCGCTGGAGCATCTCTTTGATTTTGTCAAGCAGATCAGAGTCATTCCTAATCATGCTGGTTGTGCCTCGCGAAACAAGAAGAAACGCATCAAGATTATCAGTTTCACAGATGACCTCTTTGCACTCGCAATCCCAAGCCATAACAAGCCCTCTCCAAATAGTATGAAGCTCACAACAGAGAACACTAGAAAGAGGTATACTCGCAGAACAACCTTTTATCCAAATTTCCATGCTGTCTCTGATAATACATCCAAAGCTAGCTAATTGCTCATTTTCAAAAACACTTGCATTGCAGTTCACTTTACAAATATTTATTAGAGGTGGTTCCCAGTTATATTTTAAAGAATAAGGAATAATATGTTTTTGATTGATAACAACATTAGAGAAATTTGGAACAGCATGTTTAACCAAGTGAACAATTTTCTCCTTATTCCATGGACGGGGAGAAAGTTTGCTTAAGAGGGACTAACTTTATAAAAAATAATAAATTTATTTACTGGAGAGTAAATTCGCTTAACAATAAATCATAAAACCTTTCATTTTAAAAAGAATAAACAACATATATAATCCAATTAAATGAATTTTTAGATTATAAAAATCGAATATATGGAGTAATTAAGAAGTTTCTTTTTTCCATTTCACACTTTAGCCACTGCCGACTCATATAGATTTTCCTAAGATTTCACTTTCATGCTTTTAGTTTTATATGTATTACATGGTTGAAATGAATTTGGAGGCATATGATTATATATATAAGAATATAATTATTTTGACGAATTCACATAGATGACTCCATTAGTCCATTCAATTTAACTATTCAAATGCACATATATCATAGGAAAGTTTTCAAGTGGTCCAGACCACTTTTTTGTATCTCTGATGATCCAGTTCTAGTAGCCGTTGGATTTAATAATTTAATAAAGGTAGGGTCATGATTGATGTAGATTTATATAATGTGATTCATGGAAAAGTGAGTGTAGCGTATGGGGTGACCTGTTGATGCGGTTGTCTGGCTTTATAGGGGAGCAGGGGTCATTGATGCCCATATATGGCGCTGACCCAGAAAGAGATAGCCAGCCAAAGTGTGGAACGGCTTGCTGGAAACTTAATGGGCCAGGATGTTTAACAGTAGTAATATGGGCCAGGTTGTTTTTTTTAGATCCAGTTTGTTTAAAAAGGCTTTTCCCCACCCCCATTAGATCACGTAAATATCGAAACTCGTAAGTCGTAACCTAGGGCAGCCACCGTCAAAGAAAGGAGAAACCCCAGTATCCGAAACGCGAAACCCAACCCTACGCAGCCCTCACAGGGTCTCCCTGCCCCTCGCATTCGCACCGGAGCAGCACCTAGCAGCGACTGGAAGTCCCAGGAACCAACGTGTCCCAACCCGGTGCCAGTGTCGTCGAACGACCGCCTCCAACCCCACGCAGTTCTCGTAGGACCTAGGAAACCGTCGAGGTCGCGCGGAAGCAGCACCTCACAGCCACTCGCAGTCCCAGGAACCAACGCCCCCTAACCCCATGCGAGTCCCGTTGAAGAACCGACTCCAAGCAGGTCCGGAGAGCCAAGAAGAAGCGGGGACCATACCCTCCCAACAGTGGCATACCGGCGAACCTTACCCCTTCGGAGAGCCAAGAACGTTAATACCTGGCAGATCTAGTAGCCAGCATCATATGGATGAAATGGGTTGCCCTTGATGTTTGATACCTAAGAGGTGGGGCCCATCTTCTCCCATTCAGGTTTGTGATATTTTTCTTTGTTGATGTCAAACTTCGTTTAAATTTGGTAAATCTGAAATCTGTTTGATAGAGGCTGAGAGAGAGGCCTTCCGACGGATCTGAAAGTCGGTTGTATTAGGTGGATGAAATCCTGAGTGTTTATGTCAGCGATAACCGATGGAGTGTGCAGTGCGGTGGGACAATTGTGGGAAGCACACCCAGACCTTGGAAAAACTGTAAGTATAACCAACATGATTTCGGAGATCCTGATGTTCTAATTTTGGTTATGAAAGAGGTTATTCGTTCGTTTAATCCATTTTATAAATTTTTTGGTTATAGAATACTGCCGGAATGTATGGGATGAGAGATCCGGATGCAAAACCAATATTGTTCTGCCACAGCCATTCAGTTAGTGCGAGCCAATTGGCGAGGTGAGTGACGTTGAAGTTTGTCCTTGTGTCATTTATATTTTTTAATCAGTTGATGATTGACTTAGAAATTTAACTAATTAATTATGAAGGGGATTAGTGCTGGTAAATAAATTCGCAAATAGTTTGTTTGGTGCCGAAAATGGTGAATAAGTTGATGATTCGGTTAGTTTCATGTTGCATCAGAAGCTGCTGGCTTTTTGGTTATGGTTGATTCTGCCAGTTAGAGAACAAAGAATCATTTTAATGTAATTTGAAAACTTGAATATTGTTGGACTTACCAGCTGGGGATGAAGTAGAAGTAAAATGGAGGTAGAGAGAAGATTTTAGCGTTTGTTTGAATGAAGGTTGTTACGGAGTTGTATAGTTATCGGCGTTAAAGCAAGATTATTTCGTTGTTTTTTAGTATAACGGGGAATTTAAATTTAAATTCCCGTTGATTTATTTGAGTGACTCCGATATTGATGATTCAAGTTTGATAAGTTTCCATGAGGATGACCGCCGTATGGGAAACAATTTTCCTATTCATACGATGGTGATGAATATGGAAACCTCTGAAACTTGAGTAATCAATTTCGGAAGCAGTCAAACGAATCGCCGCGGGTTTAAATTTAGATTCTCCTTTGTACTTAAATGCCACGAGAAACTCTTGCTTTAGTTCTGATAACTCTACAACTCTGTCTCAGCCTTCGATCATTCAAACACTATCATTTTTTTTCTTTCTCCATTTACTTCTACTTTATCCCGGTTGGTAACTCCAACAATATTTGTTTCCGCAGGCTATTCGAATATTTCTGTTTTAAGAAATTCAATGCTACCTCGTGCTAGGTGGTAACACGGTCTATAATGATTGTTGTTAGAACGATAACCAATGGGAATGCAGGAAATTGAAACTGATATGATTTATGATCTCTTTTGGCGTCGAATTATTACGCAATAGAAATAAAATGCAGTTACCTTTTTTTAATGTGTACTTTTTTATGCTGACTTCCTGAGTGGAGGCCCAGAAGGGGGAATAAGAAAAGGGTGCGTGCGCACATGCCGACATGTACTATGGTCCTTGGCTAGAAATCATGTTTTCGTGAGGAGGGAGGGGCACGTGAAGAAATTAAAGTGACAAAATCTCACAAACGGAGACGCATTCTGCGCAACATGAAAAGGGCTTTTGTTGGAGAGGTACATATATGTTGTTGACAGGTTGTTTCAGTTTTGGTACGTTAAATTTCAAAGCATGACCATGGGGAAGACGTGTGTTTTTTTGACTTCGCTGGCCACATGAGGCTGCATATATTCAGCATTTTTCCCTTGTTGGAAAGGAACTTATTGAATTTAACGTTACTCTACATTTCTTAGATTGTCAGATTGTGTATGTGTTTTGGCGCGATATTTTGTTCTGTTCTTCCGTGTTGTTGCACTGAAAGCTTTATTAGAGTAATGTTGCATCTTTCTCCATTGTTTTGTCTTGGTTCATCAGTTTTAGTATGTAAGATATGTTCTGAGGGTTCTGTGCTTTATATTGTTGGAAGGTGCAAGTTCGTTCTCTCAGGATTGCTATGGAAGAGATCATGGGATTTGTGTTTTTTTTAGTGGATGGAAAAGACACGCTTTGCTCTCTTGGCTGGAACCATGTTTGTCTTCTATGCTTATCCGGTTCAGGTATGCTTCTGTTTGTTCCTGTTTTTATTTTGTTGTTTTCCCATCGTTATGCCAATGTTTCTTCTTCCCCTTTTATGAAAATTTATATATTTTAATGAATCGTTTAAAGAACCTCCTTTGACTTTCTATTGTCCCTTCAAAGCAATGCTTCTTGTCTGATGAAGAAATACAGAAGCCGATGAACCATTTGATCTGTTTTGGACTTAGTGTTAGCCAAGTTTATGTTCTGTATGTTGTTTCGGTTGATATTTGTTTAGATCCCAAAGACGCCTTAAATTTTCAACCCCTTTAACTCAAATGTGTACTTTCATGACAGGGGGTTGGTGAAAGATCTTCTCCAATTCATGACAGAATGGTGAAACTGAAACTATAAAAGAATGTCTGTTTCCTATTCATGTTACAACCGGGTTGTACGAAATTTATTTGTATTTAGACTTCGCTTCAATGAAGAAACACAGTCTCAATCGGATCCATTACTGGCAATAATCTAACCATCATGGAGGCGTTTTTACTTGGAAAGTTCATGACATGCTATTCGGTTTCCTCCCGTCCGTTCATCAACTCTCGCTTTCTACTTCCCAGTCGGGCTGAAAGATGAAAAGATCTTCTCCAATTCATGACAGAATGGTGAAACTGAAACTAAAAAATTGTCTGTTTCCTATTCATGTTACAACCGGGTTGTACGAAATTTATTTGTATTTAGACTTCGCTTCAATGAAGAAACACAGTCTCAATCGGATCCATTACTGGCAATAATCTAACCATCATGGAGGCGTTTTTACTTGGAAAGTTCATGACATGCTATTCGGTTTCCTCCCGTCCGTTTCATCAACTCTCGCTTTCTACTTCCCAGTCGGGCTGAAAGATGAATTACACCTCTACTTTGTGCTATACATTTTCACGCAGCTTTTAGCAAGTGAAGCAGTTGTGTTTGTCATGGAAGTTTTTTACATTGTTCCGCCATTCATGTTTTTATTCCGCTAATAAAATCTGCGTATTAGTTGTAGGTGTCATAGAGTGGGTAAAGAATGTAGCCTTTTTTTTCCGTTACTTGCTTCGTTGCATTGCACTACGAAATAATGTTTTGTGCAGTTTGCCTTTCCTATAGCAGTTTTCAGTTTAAAAATTTTGTGCAGCTGTGTGATTCGTAAAATTATTATCATTAATTAAGTGTGTCATTCTCAATCCCCAATTGCACTAGAGCGTATGATTCTTTTGGTTTTTTGTCGTTAGTTACGTTGGGAAAGTTATTTTGTTTTCAGCATAACAAATTTGTCTTTTGAACAAAACGCGTATGACGTAGTCGCTTTTCATAATTAGAAGCAGTCTTTCATTGTTCAATAACGACGTTTTGTCTTTTTATATTTTAAAAAAATAGATCCTTTATGAAGTAACGTTACGTTCTATCATACTAGGAATGTAAAAAATCAGAATGAACCAAAAATCATCGCTTTTCCGTTTAAAGTTGTCGATTTCTATAAATCTTAGGAATGTTCAGATGTCCTGAACAGAGGAGGAGGGTAAATGGATTAAGGGCTTAAGTTGGTAAATCACGTATGAAAACTAGACTTGGCTGAGTTAATAACAGTTCACGTCGAATAATAAGCTGATGTTCTGCGTGAAGTGAGCATTAGACTAAGTAATACAATAGAATATACGATAAAAAGCAAACAAGGCAAGACATTGGAAAGTAAGAATGCTACAAACCAGGTAACACATGCTTGTAGGTTCTGTTATAGGTAAGGTTAAGAGGAGCCTACCACCAAAGCAGAGTTAAGAATACGACGACGATGGTGACGAAGAAAAACATGATAAAGCGGTAGGGATTTTGTTGGCGGCGGCTTTGGTTGGATCGGTTGCTATGACGGCCAGTTGACTGGTTGTCCCCTCCTTCAATTTGACGTTGCTCCTGAATACCTTGGTCGAAAGGGAGTAGTTGGTCAGGGATCTTTGATGGGTTGTGTCGAATGGAAGCTGCATGCATTGGATGCACTAGAAAACCACTGTTGGTGAGCTCAGTCTGTAATTGGTTGGCAGATACGAATTGTTCGAACGCCATACGAGCTTCATCGAAGGTTTCGTAAGACTTATGGAGGTTGCCGCTAACTTCGTTAACTTGCCTATGACAGGCAGGCCATGAACTATAGATACCAGGGACCCTCCCTATGAAAACAACATAGTATTTCTTCTTGGCACGGACCATGTTGAGATTCCAAGTGAGAGTATAGATGGGAGGTTAAGAGGTTGCGCATGTTTAAGATGGGAGCTTGGTTTTGGTGGTTTTTATAGTCAACGAGGAATGTGCCTGTGATTTGAACGGGAAATTAAAATTTTGCAACTGTAACATTTCCAACGGTAGGAAAGTTAGCGAATGTTGGGCTCACATGTGTCGTTCTGATAGGAGCATAAAGTTGCCTAATCTAGCTTCGATGATGGGCAGGGTTGCGCTTGAAATTAAATGTTATGAAATTATCTACAAACTTCGAAACTTAATTATCAAAACTAAATATAAAACAAGTGGGAAATTCAATTGTAGCAAGTCATTTATTTTATGTTTAATATGCAGGTTGTAATCAAATTGTATTAAGTGATGGGAGATTGACGAAGGCTTGCAGGTCGTAGTCTGCGCGACACTGGATGCAGGGGATATGAGCGGCCCTGCCGAAAGCATGGACGGAGTTTCGCTCTGCCGCACGTCTGCGATAATCGTAGAGAAGAGGCATGTGGCCCCTGGTGGAGCACGTAGGTGAGGCACAGACAGTGTGTTGTTCTTCTATACGGGGCATATGGACCTCACCTGGCCACGATTGTGTCAGAATTGAAAAGCACCTCGCGTTACTGCCAGCGAGTAAACCAGCCGCATCAAGCTCCCGATACAGTTCCAGGCCTTTTTGTTTTTCTACGTTGCAGTCAGTGCGAAGCATCAACATCATGCTCAGTGCGTATTTGGCTGCATGTCCTCTACTTGATGCTCTGTTCAGCATCTGGATGCCAACGTTTTCGTTGCGTCTGATGAAGAGTTCCCGCAGTGCCTCCCGAAACAGAAGCTCTGGGTTGCCAGCTGCCATGCAGCGATCAAAGAATGTCTTTGCCTCCGGGTTGAGGCACCACCACCAGGGCGTAGCATGCGGGGGTGGTATGGAAACACTCCGGTGAACGATATCGGCCTCTCCCGCATCGTGTGCAGCCTTACAGCTCATTCTGAGACTGCACAGGGATTGGATGGAGTCTGTCGCAACTTTAATGGCTATTCTTCCCATATGTTGTTCGGAATGAAAGCGATTTGAACAACAGTACTGTCATCTTCAGTTTGTTCCTGTTGGTTCCTCTTTCGATGTGGATGGGGATACGTCGTCAGAGTATGGTGTTTTGAGTGTGGCATAGGAGTGTAGATAGACTCCATATTTATAAGTCCACCTATAGGATTGGAAACCTGAACTTGAGTGTAGCAGATACGTTGTGAGTTTCGCATTCGTAATATTAAACGTTAGAGTAAGCGTAAGTGTAGTTTGGTGAAAACTGAAAAGTGTTGGGGAATGGTATTATTGGAAAAGTACATGAACCAGAAAATGTTTTAACAATGTTCCCCTAGCACTATCCTAATTAAATTAACTCTATTAATGTTATTATAATACATTGTTCACCCGTTCTTAAACAAAAGTTGTAAAAATGGGTTTATTTTTGTTAAGCTGTTGTTGTATACATTATTCCACGTGCAACTAGTAGAATGTTAAACTTTGGGGCAGATAGTTAGCCGTTTATTATATATAGTTAATCGTTAATTACTTGTGTTATCTGCATAGTGCACGCTAGTTTAATATCACGTATTCGAACTTCGTGTTTTTGAAATTTGTTTTCTTTATCACATAGAGAGGAGATGATGAGACGCGTTTAATGAGAGATCAAAAGGCGTTCAACATTTGGTGGAGGGTTGGAAAATACGGTTAGGTGAGGTTAATGCATTTATTATCCAATTTAAAGCCCTGGGGAAGCGGTGTGAGTGTCGAATGAGATAAGTGTGTATACATAACTGGATTGGAGAATGTGATGGGGCACGCCATATATAAGTATATATAAGTTTGATGTTTGAGATTACTTCGTTGTTGCGGAATTTGTTAATAAGATCGAAGGTTGTTATACATTATGCTGTGAGTGAGTCGGTCTTCATTGGGTTGGAACAATGTGGAGCCCCAGCGATGGTGATGCAAGTGGTTCTTCCGGAGGACCTGGCCCTAGCGACCCTCTCGGCGACGACGGTAGGCGGTTTCACATTATCTTCTTTCCCCGGTTTTGCTTTACGTCTGCTCATTGTTATTGTTTTTTGTCATTTCGAATTCTAGAAGTTGTCCCCACCGTCAGTCCTGACCAGTTTGTCATCACGGAGGACCTTGAGCAGACGCTGCGGAGGGCATGCGACGCCCTTAAGACAGAGCCTCCAGTGTTTAAGGCCCGCGATTGCGTTTCCGTCGACGGCGTCCGCTACTATGGGTTTGTGGTTCA
Source organism: Arachis stenosperma (assembly GCF_014773155.1). NCBI lineage: Eukaryota > Viridiplantae > Streptophyta > Magnoliopsida > Fabales > Fabaceae > Arachis > Arachis stenosperma. The sequence goes on along the minus strand of NC_080381.1, from coordinate 141,039,978 downwards.
TGTGGTGGGCCCACCGGACGGAGTCAACTTTGTTGCCTACGGCAGGTTCTCTCGCGATCAACGGATGGCCAGGCAAGATGCCGCTTTATCATCCCTGCAAGCGGTTGTGGGAGAGTCAGGAAAGGAGATCCTCGACTACAATTACTTCGTCGCTAAGAGTTGCAGGGAACGTGTTCTGGAGTTGGAGCGGATATGTAGTCTGTCCGTCGACTCCCGTGTTGCTGAACTGGAGGCTGAGAACGCTCGCTTAAGGGAGCGGCTGGCTTCTTGGGAGACCTTGCACCGCCGTGGATAAGGTTGGTTTGGTGTTGGGCATACCCTTAACAGTTTCTGGGGATTCGGGTTTGTTGGTTACGGTTCGTGGTTGACGGTTTTAGGGTTTGTGGTCAAGGGTTTCTTATTCATGTTTTTTGTTCGTGACTCTAACATCTATCTAGTTATTACAATATTATGTACTTACAATCTATATGATTATTTTCATTCCATATATAGTCATGAAGCTAGGCGTTATTTTGTTATAGATTACAGTGCATTGCTTTCAATACATTTTAAATTTAAAGTGATTCCAGTGATGGTAGAAATTTTTTTTTAAGAACGTGGTATACCATTTAATATGGAGTTAATTGAAGAGCATACAAGTAATTATCATAAATGTGGAAGCCGAGACGGCAGAAAGTGTTTAGTTGGAGTTTGTGAAAACGGTTTATGGAGAATTATTGCATTCATTATGGAATTGCAATAACTCCCTCGTGAACTGGTATCATTAGGCAGTTCCAATTGGAATGGAGACGGTTAGGACGTGGCCTGAACATACATGGTGTTTGGTGTTTATGTAGTCAATATATCCATAATTTTGTTATTAGTGATTTTTTAAATTAGGTACCAGGGTTGCTAATAACAATAAAATATTTTTTAACATGTTGACTTTGTCAACAGATGCTGCACAGATATTTTGAAAGTTCAGATATTTTTCGCCTATCATTTTTAATAATGTGAAATGTGTTACCAACATGAAAATGATTAGGTTTTTTGAGTTTATTGCTATTCGAGCTAGAATTTGTTTCAAGAGAGGGATAGTAACGATGGTTGAATTTTTTTATCCATGAAACAAATAAAGTTAGAAATAATATTCTTATTGTGGTGAAATTACAAGATAACTATGTGTCCTTTAAAATTCAGCCTTTATTCAGACTTTAAATTTAAATATTATTATTTAAATAAATTTTTGTTAAAAGACATTCCTAATTTGTAGGTAAACATGTTGGCAATTAAAATTAATTTAAATTTAAAATACTAGAATTTGTCTAACTTCCTACCTACTTCATAAAATAATTATTTTAATAGAACTTTTCTTCTCTTGTGAACGTTCTTTTTAGTTTCTTCTCTCTTACTGTTCTTTACAAAAAATTTACACAGAAGCGTAATAATTTCTCTACAGGTGATTTATTATATCTTATTCGAGAAAAACTCATGTAATATTTCATTTTTTTTAATATTTAGATTTTTTCGTTACTTATTTTAATATTAATGCTTCTAAAAGTATTAAAATGGTTGTTTGTAAAAATTCGATTTTGTTTTCAATTGTAAGACATCTAAAATTATTAAGTGATACAAAAAAAATATGTAAAACGCATCCAAAATCATAAATCAGAAATTTAAATTTAAACATTAAATATAAAATAAACTTATTATATATCTTATTCGATAAAATTCATGTAATGTTTATCAATTTTTAATGATTTGTTGAAATTTATCGTTACTTATTTGAACATTAATGCTTTTAATATTTTTATAATGTATGTTTGTAAATATTGGTTATTTTTTTTATTTATTACACATCTAAAATTATTGACTTATATGCAAAACATGTTTGAAACACATCCAAAATTTTAAGACGGTTTAACATTTATTTTAAAATTTGAAATTCAAAATTTTGAATTACAACTAATTTGAGTTTTGGATGTGTATTTAAATTGTAATTATAATATACTAATAATTAAATATATTAAATTTGAAATAGACATTTATTTTAAAATTTATTTAGGGTATATTTTGAATGTGTATTTAATTTTAAATAGACACTAAAAAAGAAATTCTAATAAGAGGTAAAAAAGAAATTGTAATTTATATTTCGTTTAAAACTTTAATTTATTTCTCCCGTGTTTAATTAAAGGGTGATTTATATCATAATAAGAGTAAAAAAGAAATTCTAATTTATGACTAGTGCAAATTACCTAATGTCTTCATTTATTAGTTACTTTTTTAATTAAATTCAATCACATTACAAATTTTGTAAATTCAAATTTTTGGATCGAAAATAAAAATTTTTCCATTTTAAATAATTTTGTTTTGTTATATTTGAGTGGCAAATGGCTACACCATAATTTCTTCTTGGGTCCCCCGAGGAAGGCAACCATTTGGCTTCTAGAGGAAGACTTCATCAAAAGCCCAGGGCACATTGTTCTAGGTACTGCAATTCTCAATACATTACTTCCCTAATGAGTTAGATAAGATCTCCACCTGATATCCGCCTGATTCACACGCTATCCACTCTGAACAGGTTCTTCATCCACTGTTTTGGTGCCCTTCATCCACTGTGTTCGTGCCCTGACGAAGAGATGGCAGAAGCTCACGCCAAAGGTGACGCCCTTAGGGTTATCAAAGCGGCCGGAGAGATGTCGCGGCCAATGGTAGGTTGTCGACTCCGATTCTTATTTCTGCGATTCTTTCTTAGTCTAATCGCGGGATTTTGTTTTATCTCTTACTCGCACTCCTCATCTTCCCTTTTACGCAGCGTCTGCCTATACCGAATGGGCTCCTCCCCAAAGATAGCAACCATCTGTACATTACGGTCGCCGATGGGTCAAACCATTCTTACAAGATTGCATGCACCCCCAATGGGTGGAAAGAGATCACTCTCGGCAGGGGATGGCAGCGGTTCTATCATGAATACAAGCTAAATCCATCTAACATTCTGCTGTTGAAGCACAAGGGCAGAGACGACTTCAGCGTTCGCATCTTTCAGTCGCCGGGTGTGGAAAGGACGTATGATATGTCGGGTGATGACTCCGGCGACGAAACACCCCCCCAGACGCCCAGGAAACGCACATGCCCTACTGAAGCGCCCCGGCGTCGAATGGGATGTATCAATGTCCCCAGGAGCTCCGCTGCAGCTGAGGTGGAGCAGACTTTTCAGTCGGAGCACCCCTTTTTCATCATGCACATCACAAAAAGGCTATTGGGCATCCACTTCCTGGTAATGGCTTTGTCTCTACACTCTATATACACCTATTTCTTTTCTTTAAGTTTGGGGACCACATTATCTGTTTTATTCCTTAATTACGATTCTCAATTATGGTTTGGTCAGCCAAATGTGCCGCACTTTGGAGACGACGTCAACGATGATGCCCTTGTAAATCTGAGAGCGGGGGAGATCTCCGTCCAGGCAGTCTACGGAAGATACGTTGGCAAAAGAAGGCGCAATTGTGGCAGCATTAGTCAAGGGTGGGGGGATTCTTGAGGAAGTGCAACATAACTGTACCCAAGCTGGCCGTGTTTGAGATCTCCCGTACCCAACCAGAGGTGGAGCTGTTGGTCCAATTTGTTGATTTTGAATGAATCAACCTGGGTTAAAGAGGATCTGAGTTTTGTTTTGGATTGTCCTATTTCATTTGTCAAAAAATTTTGTTCTGTCGTGAATGGGTGATTGTATTGCAACGACTACGCTTAACTGATTTTGTTCCTTTTAAAATGTTCTCTCCTTTAACTAAGTAGTTTTGACATAATCTGTGTGCCTTAGATTACTCTACCATATGAATTTCTCCAGCGCGATGCAATCATCTCTTTAGTTGTTGTTTTGGCGGTTGAGAAGAGCCAATTCTTCTGCTATGTTATTTTTTTGGCATTGAAACCTTGTTAGCATTGGACAAGCGCATCATATTTCTGACCTGTTTTGTCTTCGCATTTCACTATTACTGTTTAACTTGTGTAAAAGTGGAATCTTTCCATATTTCTCGTCCGTTTTTGTTCTTCTACATTTCTCGTCGGTTTTTGTTCTTCTACATTGCTGGAGGGTGCAGGTTCGGTTAATTGTTGTAATGGCGTCACCATAATTTGGTCAGGATTAGAAGGCATTAGTTTTTCGATTAGTTTATTTGCATGCAAACAAACAGGTTCCTATGTTGGAAGTAACCCATGTTTCTCTTATAATATAAATTGTTTATCGTTTTGCACAATACACTTTGGTATGCACAATTTCATCTCTGCTTAGTTGTTGTAGCTGTAAAACGTTGGGTTCAACACTACAATGTTTATCTGGCACACTTGCATAGTTGCATCTCGTCTTATCAGTTCACAGAGCATTAAGCAACATGAATTAGATGTTCCTTTTTCGCAACACATGAGTTCAAACAAAGATCTTCTAATAAGAAAATTATTCGGGAGAAACTAATACACCTGTAATTGCCGTTGCACACCATTATCGTTTCACAATCTAAGCACGGGAAATGATTAGCAGATTAACCATAACGTAATGTGTCTCTCGATGCCATGCTTCAACAGGACATAGAAGATACAGCATGATATACAAAATATGTAAAACATAAAAGTCTTCACAACCCTTCAAAAACCTCCTCCTAGAGACACGGAAATAACAAAGTTTTAGGTAAACAAGGGATTAGCAGGAATAAAGCAACCTTTATGGCTGGGTTGTTGACATCATTTTAACTTCGATCTATGGGGTCATACAATCAAGGCTATTGTCGCAAATAGATTCAAGCATGTGTATCTTAGACTCCAGCCTCGTGATCTCTTCCCGAAGATCCGCCTTTTCCCTCTCCAGAGACTTAGCACGAAGATAGTTGAAGTCTCTGACGTCGTTACCCGTGTATGCTAAGAGAACCCACAACATACTGAACGCAGCGTCCTCCCTCGCATCATCCTCCAGTACCGTGTAACGACCCTTTGCACGTAGGTTTGGCCCAAACGGGTTTCCAGGGATTATAACATTGAAAGCATAAATTGGTCCCAGCACCCTGTGGAATTTTTCCTCACGGAAGAAACACGGGCTGGGTATTTTACTGTCGTAGCAATACATTGATAGCCAGAGCTCCATGCTGTTGCTAAGGGCGAAGTTATGCGACGCACACTCATCCGCCGGGATCATTGGTGCTCCTGTCAGTAAGAAAAAAATTTAGCCTTAATTTGGAATTGTTTGCCTGTCAATAATAAACTAATTGTGAATATAGTGACACTGGAGAAATGGTCATTCTGAACTTTACCGCCAACAACACAGGCAACGCGCCCTTCGAATGTTGGTAGGGTTTGGGGCGTCCGCATCGGTGATTCGACCGTGCCCGTCTCGGCCATCATTTCCGCAGTTGCCTCCTTGTCATCCTGCAGCGTTTCCATCCTTGATTCGTAGGCGTGAAGTGCCATGACGTAACTGTTGAACCCTGTGTACTCCGGTTCGGGGTGGCCGAGAATCTGCTTGTTGGCTTCTTCAAAGGAGATGTATACTCCGGTGTTGTGACCTTTCGTGACAACGAAAAAGGTGAATTGCTTCATGGTCTCCTCCATTGGGTCAGGACAAGCTGAGGAAAGCTGACTAACTTTTTGGGATTTTACGGTGGGAGGATATGGGGATTCAAAATTTGTTTCGCTTTGCTTCGGCCCCCATCATCACAAATAATGTCTTTGTAGGGTTAAGCAGTCTTCCTGGGGAAGCTTTGAAAATGATAATTTGGGTAACAACACCCTCAAAAGCATGAAATCAGCGCCTCCTCTCTTCACTCGCGTCACATCAAAATCTTTATCTGATTGATGTGTCACTGGTAATTCGACACACGTACCCTTCCCGGATCATGTAGGTTTTGGCCAAGTTGACACAAGAGTTGGTGCTGACGTGTAATGAAACTTTTAATGCCTACTTCTCCTGCACCCCTAGTACCGGCTTGCGTTCAGGCCTTGGCCACTAGGAGGGTAAAGGCTAGCAGAGTTCATTTCCCTGAAAGGGAACTATGGTACGTGAGTGCAGACGATGTTTGCTTGCAAATCCATGCTTTTTTTATGGGCCACAAACTCGTGCTAGGAGGAGGGATTTCGGCTCAAATTTATTTATTTGTTTTGAAGACAGTAGCCACTTTATCACGGGAAATATAAGGTTGTGACAGGATTAAAAGAACATGCAGAGATTTCTATACATTCGCATAAAATAATTGTACACAAATTTGGTTACAACAAATTATATATTGATATTTACTAATGATATTTACTTGTAACTTGTAGGTAACGATGAGGCTAAAATTTTTATATATGAATAATTTTAATGTGAAATACAAAAATATTTGATCATTTTGGTGTTTTACACAGTTGTGGTAGTAGCACAAAACGTCACTGACGTTTTGTAATAAAAAAAATATTTTGATCATGAAAGAACAAAACGTCACTGACGTTTTGTTAAAAAAATATTATTTTAATTGAAAAAACACAAAACATCACTGACGTTTTGTAAATGGCCATAGTTGTGTTTAACACACAGTTTGGTTCATAATGAAGGATTTTACCTCTAGTAATACAATATTAAAAAGAAAAAGTTCTAACGATGATGGTAATTTAAATTAATTCCCATTTCAAACCTTAGATATTACTTTCTCTTTTCTGTTTGTCCTTGTTTTATTGCTTTAAACGTTATATTTACACTGAACAGACATGACCAGCGAAATAAAAAGTAAATGTTAGAGCAACGATTTTTTTAAAGTCAGATTTTTTTTTTTTCAGATTGGTTCTTTGAATGGTCAACGGGTTTATTTTTATGGAATCGTATCGGCGAAAAAGACAATTTTTTTTTCCATTTGTAACACATCTAAACTGATGAAGCCGGAATTTAAATTTTAACTTAAAACAATCAGGATGTATAATTAGTATTCGAATCAAAACACAGCTTAAAATATTTTATTTATTATATTATGTATTTCTATATTGCAGTGAATCATGAAGCCAAAGTCGATAGTTTTCATTCAATAATGCTATGTTTGCATGAAAGGAAAGAAATAGACAGGAAGGAAATAGAAAGGAGAGCAAAGAAATTGAGTGGGCCCGCCAAATTTTTTTCCCTCCGTATTCTTTATCTTCAATTTTCATATTCAACCAATTAATGAAAAACAATAATTTTCCTTTTTGGATATGTTTCTTTTTGTTTATGTGTAACTTTTTTTAAAAAATGGGTGATTAAAGTACGGCTAACAGATGTTGTCTGCGTTACTGTAGCGAAAGCAAATTTCACTTTTAACCTAAAAAAACCAGATAATGTAAGCATGACCTGTAAAATGGTTATGATGGAATCTTATTTATAACGAGGCCTGCAATATTATTTTGTTGGAAACTGGCAAGGCTTCCTGCAAGGGAGCTGCGTTCTGGCCTTTGTTTGCTATTGCGTGTTCCGGTCTGTTATAAAAAACGTACTGGGCCGGATACTTTTAAACGCTTTAAAACGTTAATGGCCCAGACCCAGCACACGTAACTGTATAACAAGCCAGTTGTGTAAAGACATATCTCTGCTGGCATCTTCATAATGTGGTTCGTACACATCGCTTCAATGTCGATAATAAACTACACAGCAAACATGATTTTTTTAATTTAAAGTATCCCTTCTTTTATCTTACCATGTATAACTAGTATAGTCAGCAAGGAACAGAAGATGAAAAAATAATCTGAAGATCTTAAACACGACTTACGTTCAGAAGTAAAGTTGGCCAAACGTGAAGAAACAATTAGTAACGTTTCGCTATTAGTGTAGACATATAATATATATGGTTACGGTTTGTGGCCGTTTAGAGTAAGATATTATGGGGTGATTATGTTGGTTTGTAGCACATTGCCCACCAATTATGGGTTAAATTTCATAATAGGCCAACCGTACTGACAACCCGACTAAAATGTTGATATGTGGATCGAGTCTCTTGTCCATAAAGTTCCTCCGAAAGTTGCCAAAACCAAACCTGTTATTGAACCGGTCTGGTGAGTGGGTCACTGGCTCAATGATTAGATCAGTTGTGTTATATAATATAGATTGAATTATTTTCAAATATAATCACAGAATAGAACCCCAACATGTTCTAATAACAGAGGCAAGGCGGCCAACAGGGCCTGCAGCCTGGCCTGTGTTTGGCCTGGTCTAGTCTGGACTGATAGGAAATAGTTTAAGGCTCAAGCTATTAACTAAGTCTATATTACTTAAAAGGCCATTCGAAGTCACTTGAAAAAGGCTCTTGCGCCTGTCAGCCCGGCATCTGCCTGCAAATATATATATATGGAGACTTTTATTGTGCTACTTGAAATGCTAGTAAAAAATATTGGATCATGTGTTTCCTTTCTTATAATAATATCTTGGGTTAACTACCAAAAACGTCCCCGAATTATTCAAATGACAAAAATGCACCCAAATTTTACTATCGACAAAAATACCTTAAATAATTTAAAAACAACAAAAATACCCAACAGTAAATATATATTTTTAAAAAATACCTTAGAGATTGATTTTTGACTCAATTTTTTGCAAGCATGATTAGAAATGAGATTATTATTCTTAAAATTTGGTAATTTTTTGAATATATATTTTTTTGTGAGTTTTTAAAAGTATTATTGGTTATTAACAAAAAAATTACAAAAAAATTATATACTTAACAAAAAATCACCAATTTTAAAGATAATAATATCTTATTTTTCTAATCATGCTTCCAAAAATCGCATCAAAATTCAATCTCTAATGTATTTTTTTGTTGTGTTTTTAAATTATTTAAAGGTATTTTTGTCGATAGTAAAATCCGGGTGTATTTTTGTCAGCGTTTGAATAATTCGGGGGAGTTTTTGGTGGTTAACCCTAATATCTTTGTCCATCGCACCATTTGTGTCTGTAATTTGATATGTGTGCTTTGCATCAATGTTATCCATATTTTTGTTATTTTATGTTCTGTAACTTTAAACGTTAAAATATTTTTTACGAATAATCATTATAAAAAATAAAAAAGGCCAATTTACATGCTTCAGGCAAGGCCAGATTTAATTACAGGCCAGGCGCAATCTTCATAACAAAACCTGTACCAGGCAACAGGTCAGGCTATGCCTGACATACTCTAATACAGGGATGGCCTGTTACGAGTAAGCTCCCACCGGGCCCGGCCTGTTTCCACCCCCAGGTGCAATTGATTTTATAGCCATGTCGTCCATAGAGTTGTCACTTTAAGTATATTTTTCCACACATTTAGTTGCCGGTCGAACCAGTCCGCCCCGTTTGTCCATATTGTATTCGCGTGGCTGCATCGGGCTGGGATGGATTGGCCCACTTAGCCACTCCATGTTAGCAGTGTTATTAACAGCTGACTCAAGTTGTTGCTATCCTCTGTGAGAGCCAGGTTGGCGGAGGGAACAGTTGAATGACAAACACGTCCAGAGTTAAATATGTTGTGAAATGCATATACTTTGTCCGGTTAACAAGAGTTCAATAAAATTAAGGTTATCAATAACAATTTAATATTATTTGCAAACTTAATAAGATAACGGCTTGTTAGTGTTCAAGACGAACGGAATGAAGTTGTAGTATTTATCCACGCTTATATTGAATTTACTACATTGAAATAAAATGGTAGGTTTTCCAGGTTAATTGGTGAATAACCGATGAAATTCAATACAATGAAACTGCGAAAAGTTTTGTTGTAAGTACATCTAAAACCTTTGCTCGACGGTTGTAAAATCAAAGTATAGCCAAATGAAACCAAAATTTACAATCACACCCATACCATAACCGATTTAAACCGAAATACTTTAGATCTTATCTGATTGGATTTTTGTACCTAAGGCTGAATTGCAGCGGATGTCGCAGCGACTATCCATAACAATTCGAATCCAGTCGAAACCGAACAACGGCTGATTATATTATTATATTGACGCATTAATTAAGATTTTAATTATTAAATGTTTAGCTTAGAAAACATGTATTTGACATTATGCATAGAAGAGAATTACTGAATTTAAATTTAATTTTAAACTTGTTATTTAATATTTAGCTTTACAATTATAAATTTTTGATCTCATGTTATGTTATCGTTGGAAATGGCAACCTGTGGAAGGCAAGACTGTTCAAACTCTACACAAAATTGCTAGTGAATCAAGAAATATATTGTGAACATCGAGTAGTTTCCACACACATTGTCAAGGGGTGGGTAGCACAGAAATAGGTGGGTCAACCTGGAAGGGTCACATCAATCAATGTTGGCACAAAGGCTTCAGTCATGGGATCTGTATAAAATCAAATGTTAGCTTAAGCAAGAGAGTAACACACAACCAAAAAGAAAGCCTAACAACGGTACTCCAGCCAATTACCAAAGGCAGACATTACCCTAAACCAACAAATGGCGATAATGGACGACGGGGAGAATCTGCCGGGGGAGTCCGAGGAGACTGAGACCAATGATGCGTAAGTTAAATGTTGCTTCGTCTATGTTGCTTCCCCCCATGTGGGTCCTCAGAAGCTCACACCTTCTTCGGCCTAAAGAGTTTATCAAAATAGTGTGTTTCTTATCCGTTTAAGCACTTTTTTTAGTTTACTAACAACTTTTGACGTTGTTTTCCAGAGTTGTTCCCGTGATAGAAATGGAAACCCTTCCCAAGGTCTCGGTCGCAGATGGAACGTCGACCCTTAATCTAGAGCTAACGATGAACGTGGTACGAATGAACCGTCTTGCTGACATTGGTCTACCCTCTTTCCTTTGTGCGAAACCGGAGTTTGTTATAATGGTTGTGTAACTTTTTTTTTTGGTACAGAGCCCTAATGGTGGTCAGGGAGAAAACCTAACTGAAGATCCCAAGACCCAACATGATGGACTACTGCTCCTCGCAGTGAAGCTGCTCGAGGTACGTGACCCGTTTTTATTTTTTTTCTAACAAGAAATTTGAGTCCAACTATGTTCGATGAGATATCTATGAAATGCGCCTGGGTTTGGAACAAAGGCACCATCTTTCGTAACATATATTTTACATGCCCTGTTTTAAAGAACATGTGGTGATCCATTTTTCGTCCAAAATATTTTTAATTTATATTGTTTGACCCGAGCAAAACAAAATATCCCACGTGACCATGTCATAGCAAGACCACATTTGACCCATTCTAACATGGTGGTTAGGTCGAAAATGGTATTCAAATGCGATGTTGTTTGATGTTTGTGTTTTTTGCTTTCTTGACTGAGTTCACAGAAGATCGATGCGAGGACAGTTGCTTTAGAGGGTCGCATGTCGGCGCTGGAGCGACCAACGTACCAGACGGGGAAGTCCGTTACTGAGATCCATTCACTATTAACCACACAAGGGGCGAGTCCATCTTCAGCAGCCGCTATGCCATCCACACATAAGACCACAATGGCAGCTGATCGTTACCCGGAGGTTGAACCCAACATCATAGGGCAAAGACAAAATTTAACAGCTGTTACTAAGGAAATTGGATCACCAGCAGAACAAGCGAAAAGCTTGGAGAAAGGAAAGTGGTTGGCCATGTCAGCTGTTACTCCGTCGCTAGACATAATCGTGCCAAACTCTCCTGGTTTTGACGACGACGTCATCATAGACGAGGCACTTTCAACTCCTCGCCCTATTAAGGGCGTTGACAGTTCAGGAAAGCCTAAGCGCCCACTTGCGCAGTACTGGTGCTCTGGTGTGCCTAAAAGGACCACCCACTCTGCGACCATTACACTCGACTCAGTTGACGGAGTCTGTGAAAAGGTAACTTACACACTTGGTAGCTTATGTAACTGCCGTTCTTTATCTTATAAACAAACGACTAACAAAACATACGGGGGCTGTGCAAATTTACAGGGACCTACCGAGCATGTCAAAGTTTGAGTGCACAACAAAAGTATGTGAGATGTTCTCTCCCCCAGAAACATGCGGCATTCCACTTAAAATCCCTAAACTGGAGCCAATCGATTCTAACCATGTCGTTGGGGAAGAACAGCCTAACTGTAGGAAGGTCGCAACGACTCAGCAGAATAGCCAGACGAATGTTAATGTCTCTTCTGTAGGGGTTGGGAGTGCATTCAAACCGTATGGAATGATGAACGTAATGGAGTCTCCCGTTCTATTAATTCCACTGGCAAGAATCCCCACCGTTGAATGCTCAGTATAATACTAATTACGCATTTAATTGATTAGAACCTCGTATGCTGTGGCTAACTAACATTATATTGCCTCTTCTTAAGGGATTCCAAATGGTTTTTAGGCCAACCGTTCACATGGACCTGACACTTGACGAATGCAAGATGGCCGCTTACATTTTTGGAAAAAATGATCAATATCTGTAAGGATAATCTTTGGTTATTAGAATCTTTATAATGTAGCTAATATATTTTTTGTAGATAACGTTGTAATGGACGTGAATGTTGTTCCCCAAATTTCAGGGAAACACTGTTCAAGTTCTCACCATTGGAAGTTCCTAGAGCAGGATTCCATTCCTTATCGCCGGTTTATATGCCCAATGTTGACGTGAGTACAACCCGACGGTGCCGTTAATATTAGAAAGATGAGATACATAACAAGACTGACACAGTTGTTTCCTTTGTGCACAGATTATGAACATAATCCTCATGAGCGCCTCCATGCGAGCCTGCTGCGTTCTGCCTCCTCGTGTTTGGTACACACCTTCGGTGTTTGCCGATGACGTCATAGCAATGACGCCATTCGAGGTCATAAGGAGAAAATACATGAACAGATGGTTGCCGGCAACTAGTCGTCTAGAACACATTGTTAACATAACCTTTAACTCCAAATTTGACCATTTTTTCATTCAAGTAATAGCCTAGCATTAATTTTTGCTGTGTTGACAGGTTTTGGTCCCGGTGTGCGAAAAAACATACACCTGGTACCTGATGGTGGTGGACGTTAAGCATGGGAGGGTATACTGCCTAGATGTCACAAGATCTCCAGAGCACAAGGAGCGGAGGGAACGCAACATGCGAACCATTGTTAGTCTAAAAAGAATTTGCACAACATTCTACCTCACAACAAATTTTCCATAACTTTTACAGACGTGAATGCGGTTATCATTCCGTGCCAACTTACCCCCCTCTGCTTTTCTTTAATGCAGCTACTGTTGCTCGCCCAGTTTTTCATGCTGGAACCTAACATGCTGAGCTTTTCCCATGTTAGTGCTGATCCGACCACTTGGGGACCAATTAAGTATCCTGATGGAGTCCCAAGTTACCAGGAATGGTAATGATTTCTTTTATAATCTCTCAACTCTACCTGGCCGACGGAATTCGTGATTGAAATGACATGTTCCGAATTTGCAGCGATGATTCATGTCTGTGGATTTTGAACTGGATCCAAACAGAAGGCAAATTCAAAGTTTCAAACCTTCCCTGGCAGGTTCGTCCTCCATTATGTTACCATGTTGTGTCTCTACGAAGGAGTACATGCATTTTGACCCCATATTTTCCTTACAAGCAGATGGACCCGTTGAAATTAAGGATGAAAACTGCAACAAAGATTGTCCTTTTGGATTGTAACGAGGTGAAGGCAACAGTGGTCTCCAAGGCAGATGCAGCGTGGAGGAAGGTTATTCGCATGAAGGACTGAAAAACTTCAGAAATCTGGTAGAAACACAGATGACAACTGCATTTTGTTATAGATTAACGTTTGATTACAAGCAGGAAACTGTGATCTTAGTAGAACTCGTATTACTTGTTTGGCTAACTACTATTTCAAACTGTGTGGTACATGTATGTCTGGTTTTATTATGTGTTTCATGGCTACTTTTGAGTGTGGATACTAGTGGTCCTGTCGACAGACTAGAGCACAACATCCACACCCCCCGAGGTACACCTACTGGTATTGAATGGGGATCTATGGCCAAAACGTATTTGTACGTAGGTTATGGCAATTTGATTGCCCTTGATGTTATATATGGCTGCTGCCTGCTTTTGCTAGGAAAACTATGTGAACCGTATGCAGTTTATTAATGAATGAAGTTATAGCTATTTTAGAAGCACTAGCAGGACCTGTGTCATTTTGCAGTTGTTACATGGTAGTCGAACAAGATAAGGGATCAAAAGCTGACAGTCGATTTTACTCCCCTTCGTTAAGAAAAGGTTTAACGATGATATCTAATTGTTGCTATTTCCACTCTGAAGCAATATTACGGTATGCTATGAAATGATAATCATAAAAATAGTTTTGGAATAAATTTTAGATGTAATTAAAAAGACACAACACTCGTTCATCCATACGACTATTGATTATATGAATAACGTTTAGGAAACAATAAATGTTGGTTCGCTATTAATAATCATAGCTTAATCTGTTTAGAGTAATACTACCGTAAATGCAAGCTGTGGTCTGGTAGATTAAAGGTTTTTTATTCTTATAAAGTTTTAATATTCTTACATTTCAATTTAATTGCTTTCAAAATGTAACCTATTATGATATTTAACAATAACAATCAGCTGATTTAGGCTAAAGCTTCTTCATTCTTGAATGTGATAGATATAAAATTTTGTAAGCCAATTAAAATCAAATTTCAGATTATATATGTTTGCAACAACAAAAAATAAACAAAAAATAAGCCATATTACAGTATCTGCATTTAATGAATTGTTGACATGATTAGTTTTTTTTAACTATTACGGTATGACTGCATATAGTTAAAATACTCAATCTTAATCGGTGTACTAGTGGACCAATGAAACACCGACCATTACGTAGCTGGAGAAACCCCATCTGAAACGGTTTACCGGTTATGACGTTGAATATATAAATATTAATTAACCCAAATGGGTGAAAGGCCAAACCTTCGTACACGATTTATGTCACTTTTGGGGCCATATGGGAACACATCACGGTTTAGATTACCTAAATCAATACCTTCCTGCATGAATCCTCAACGCAGAACGTCAAAATCATGGGTAATACAGCACATAAAATGCAACTAATCCGCATAATCCCGTTCATTATGGAATTTATAATAAGAAACCACAGCTGTCCTAGTGTTCGTATGAATAAACGTCAGTACGAGCAGAGTCTAACATTGTAGCCACCAAATAACATAGAAATTAGATTTACCGGTTTATTATTAACAACATCCTTATATGCAAACATCAGAAATCAGATAATAATCGGTTTCAGGCAAACATGTCGTGCTTAACATCGTAGTTGGAATAACAGCTCACAACTAAGTCGACCATCGTCATGGGTCTGCAAGCGAAAATTTTTCCCATAACTCGCATCCAGCTTGACATGCATTTTCAGGGGGACAATTATCTGGAACAACGGCGGGTACCTGTTGCATATTAACAAGCATGTCAAAACACATAGCTGTTAAGACACTAATTAGGCAATGATAGGGAAACGCCTTGCAGCATGAACATTGTACTGGCTAAATCATACTTATGCACACAATGATTTGCATGAACGATTTGTGAAGACGCTGGCTTAATAAAAGCCAAGTTGTATCTTGTGACTTTAATGTTATTAAAACGAGGACTGCCGCTATACCATCGTCGGGCATTGTATATACCCGCAAAACAGGTAACATGTTAACACACAGTTCAATGGGAATCAAAAAATTTACACACAGACAATTGCCTGCGTGCATTAATCACTAACTGTATTTTATTTACACACACACAAATTTTCTAAATTTTTTAGAAAACATATGTGCAGGAACATAATAATGAAATACCTACTGCTGCTCCAAAAACACCGTTTAGTTGAGTTCAGAGATTTAGATGGCATTAATATTAAACCGTTCCATAGAGTTAGTTTTATTGCTAACGTCGTATACTAAATAGACCATGCAGGAATAAGTTAGGTGGTAACCTTCGTTCGCTTGCGTTTATTTCTCCCAGCAAGTGATTGTTTGTTCCTGGGTGAAGCTTGTGCGCCTCCGTTGGGGCATCTAGTCCTCCGGTGCCCGAGCTTCCCGCATGTGCTGCACTTTCTTTTCGTTTTCGGCGCAGAACCGCCTGCTTGACTCATCCGACCCGTGCCTTTTGTCCTGACACGAATGGGGTCCTTCACCCCGCAATCATTTGCTGTTGTCATATTATCCGTTAATGGTCTTAAGCCGTACTTTATTTCAAGGAACAGAGCATCGCTCATAAGCTTGTTTGAGTAAAGCTTGAAGTCTTCATCGCTCATGCAAGCAACGCGCCCTAAACGCTTACACAGCTGGGAGAAAGCACCCAATCGTGTCCTATAGGTCACACTTGGTTCAGCAATGTGTTGCTCACCACATTGGTTATGTATCTCCAATTTGGTTGCCTTAGACCACCTACGCAGCACCAGGCTTTCAGGGATTTCCACCAAGTCTAGCCTTACACAAACGGAAAGGATATGCACACAAGGAATGCCAAACGACTCCATACGCATGCAGCTGCAACTAAATCTGTTCGAGATATGGTCCCTATAAACCTTCCAATTCATCTCAGGCCTCCGAAACTTCTGAAGAGTATATGCATGAGGGTTGTCACTGTCATCAAATTCACATATTCTAACACGAACACACCGTTTCAGGCTATCCCGGTATCTGAGAAACATTTCGCGGGTGAACATAGTCCATCCAGACTTTTCCAGCTCAACGAACTCCGTTTGTAGCACAGGTGTTCCGTACCATGAACGAAAGTCTAGCTCATCCTCGGTGTCACGCAGAAAATCCACACACCTTTGAAAATTTCTCACAAATTCTAACACCCCGTACCTGCTCTCAACAAACCTCCCTAGTTTGGCGTGTAGTGACTCGCACCTAGAGGTTGTCCGTACTCCAGCAAAAAATCTACCACGAATGTATGCGGTTGCCCAAGCGTGCTTTTTGGTGTACAAGTCCTTAACCCACTCAACCTCCCTCACACCGCACTCATTTACCATTGACTCCCAATACGCTTCGAACTCTTCGATTTCCATATCTGCCAGCATGCAGTGTCTAAACATTTGTGTGAATCTCGGGTCGCTTATGTTAGCAGTCGAGTTCCTCAGCAGATGCCAGGCACACAACCGATGATGTGCGTCAGGAAAAACAGTGCGGATTGCTATACGCATCGCCGGGTCGCCATCCGTGATGACTGATTGCGGTGCCTTACCTTGCATGCATTCCAGAAACTGCCTAAGAACCCAAATATATGACTCCTGCGATTCGCATGACACCATTGCTGTTCCGAATACGCATGTCTGGTTGTGGTGGTTTACTCCGGAAAATACTACAACAGGTAGGTTGTACTTGTTGCGGCCATAGGTTGCGTCGAATGCTAGCACATCGCCGAATATCGCATAATCTTCCTGACAACGACCATCGCTCCAAAACAAGTTGCATAGGTGTTGCCCTGATCCCAACTTGTAGCGCCAAAACATTTTCCCATCCATGCGTGCCAGACCTTCCAAGTACCTAACAGCTGCACTTACGTCTCCGCCTTGCAGACCTCTCTGTTTCCGTATCTCATTATACATATCTTGCTTTGTGAATGTTACCAGGTTAAAACCCCCTAGTTGTGCTGCGAAGGACTCATAAATCTTAGGTATGCTAATCCCAAGCTCTCTCATGGTTGTTAGCTGAGCAACTTCTACCTCAGATATCTTCCTGTGTGACCGCAGATAATCAACAAGCTTCCCATACGCAAGTTCGTGGTTATGCTCCTCGACAAAACGCGAAACATACCACCTCCCACTACCCTCTTTCCTCTTTATCCTCATCTCCGCCAAACATCCACATCGGGTTACAGCCTTATGCTCCCTTTTGCGATCAACCTTTTCCAACCATTTCTTCTCTCGAAATCCTTGCCTATTACAAACAAACGTGTACCGCACTATCTCTCCAGCAGTGTTTCTAACTGTCTTGCCTCGCCTTGATGCAAAGCCCTTTAGTCGGCTGTAATTGTTGTAGAAGCCGCTTGCCTCCTGAGGTGAAGAGAACTCCATTTCAAGAACATCTTCAACTCGCAACCCATCCAAACCCAAAAAAACGGGCAACATCGAAGCCCCCCTACCTTCCCAATCGGATGACTCAGCATCTTCCTCCACTCTGGTATCATACATTGTGTCCTGAAATAACAAGACAAACATTATGCTACCAGCTGCCATTATGTGCAATGCATTCTGTTTAAATATTGCATATCCATGCATATTAACACTAAATAACATCAAAGCCTTGCATTTTAAATTAGTCAAAATGTATATCTTGCAGATGCGATCTTAAACGCATCAGACTCGTCACATCATAGTCACCACATAGAATATAACTTGTCACAGCATAACCCTCACCCATGCTAACAGTAAAACCAACTCCATGAACAATACCACCCAGCTGGTGTAACAGACCGTTCCCATCCAACTCGAACCCACCCACACACTATACAGATTGGCACGTGTACCCGTCGTACCTGTGGATTCGACACACCAGCATTGCCCTCCATCCAGTTGTCCAGAAGAGGCTCATTCCACATACACGCATCCTTGCAAAACTTGCTACTTGATGCCATTATTACCTGAAAGCCAAAAATGTCAAACTATAACAAACAATAAACAAGGGATTGCACAAACTTCTTTGCCACAGTTACTATAATCAACTTGCCCGAATCAAAACTGACTCAGCCTATCAATGAAAAATTATGACACTTACATACAACAAAAACCCTTACTTTACCACCACATCTACTATCCAACATGCTTCCAACATCATGACAGCCTCCACTTCCCTACTACATACACAAACTTCCAAAAACACCACATGCATTACAACTACGACACAAAGAACCAAACACGTTCACCGTTAATTCCTAACATTACTAACAATACAGGTAGGTACAAAGCAATTTGTAAAAAAATAAATGCCGACGGCTTTTTCTTAAAAAAACAGAGTACAATAACGCATTCTTTGGAGCAGCAAATTCAAGAGTTTGTAACCGGATTAAGCAACAAAATCGATTACCTCAACTTTTTTCACAGGACAATTTCTGCTCAATCATCTCATTGCATCAACAATGGGGTTAAAACAACATTGTCACATCACACAAATTTTCAACAACATCATACAATATCTTTTCATAATTATCGAGAACAACAACAACATCGAATTAGGGTAGTAAAAACTCCATTATTTCAGAGACAGCTTAAACTTTCAGCAACAATGTCACAATGGAGAAATTAAATTGAAAACAAAACGGAAAATGGCAGAATGAGTTCCACGCATCGACGGACTTACACAGGGCGATCGGACCCACGCGTCGACGAACACAATTGCGCGATCTCCACCGCCTTTAATTAACACGACCCGCGATCTATGCTGAGAACTGGTGCGATCGGCCGGGTGAGATAAACAACGCCTCCGCTGCGATGACCATTTACTTACATTCCAACCTCCGCCGTTATCACCGATCCACTACTCGAAGGTCACCGTCACTTTAACTACATACACAAACAACACAAACGATGAGGGATGAAGACCGTCTCGAAGCCTCCATGGGTGAGACCACAATATCAGATTAGGGCATATGGGGTTCTCCAAAACGACAGCGTATTACATCCCAAGCACTCTACCTCTTACGCCAGCTTGCTGAGGGGCTACTCGGCTTCACTTTTCCTTTGAGCTGAGCACTCCTCCTGTCGTCATTTTTGACTTTCTTCAGGGACATTCACGTCATTTCACAACCCGCTACAGGACAAACTCGAAAAAATTAACCGGCCGTACATGGATCATCAGAGATCCAAAAAAGTGGTCTGGACCACTTGAAAACCTTCCTATATCATATATGCCCGTTATATTGAGCACAAGTAAAATTTTTAATACTTCATTTGTTTAATTTCCCTTCATTTTGTGGAGGTTGCCTGACTAATTTCTACAAGGACATGAAGAGAAGCCAAATCAACAACCTATTTGATGATTCATGCACCACTTTAATTTAGTTTAATGTTCTTTTTTTTTTTTTTGGAAAACAACAAACAATGCAATGATCTTTTATATTTTCAACATGTGATTACAGCGCTAAGCACCGCCCCAACCAAAAATAGATATCCTTTTTAAATAATATAAATAAGACAAAGACAAAATATGTAACCAACCACTTGTTTTATTTAGGTTAAATTTATCCAAACTGGGAAAATGAATAAAGTAAAAAAATATAAAAATTTCATTATTCTTAAATTTGATTAAATATTTACTTTCTTATTTTATTAATATTTAATTTTATTAAATCTAATAATTTATCATTAGTATTTCTTTAACTTTTTCATAACAATTAGGGCTGTCAAACAGGTTAGCCTGACTATTTAAGTTCGGCCCGTTAAGTTCGTGGGTTAAATGGACTGGTCCGTTTTATTCACGGGCAGAATTTTTTAGCCCGGACCATTTATGATAAGTCCGATGGGTTACACAGGCCAACCCGTTTATCATTTAATTTTATTTTTTGAAAAATATTTTTAAAAAAAATACCACTTTTAAGTAAAAAAATTTTAAAATAATTTTTTTTAGTTGATTGATCTGATTTTCGGATTGAATCGGGAGAAATATCAATTAAAAATACTGTTTTTTTTTTAATATAAAAAAAATGGACCACCCGTTTAGTTCGCGGGTTAGTCCGTTTAACTTGTCATTTTTTCGGGTAAATTAGATTCATTTCGTTTAGCCCGAAATTCAAACGAGCTTAATTTTAGAGGTAAAATCTGCTTATTTAAATAGATAAACAGACTGTCCAATAACTTTTGACCGTTACATTATGTGTAATTCAAAAGACTTATTAAAGTAAATGAGACTTATTAAAATAAGAAGATTATGTCTAATTCAAAAGACATTTACAAAATTAGATATTAATTCATTCAATTGATAATTCTTTGGCATGCAATTATGCTAGCAATATAATTGTTAGGTTGAAGGATAATAATAAAGCATAATTTAATTGTACATTTATCTTCCTCTTCCTTAACTATATATATTCTCTTGTATGTTCTTTTTTATCTTTTAGTTCTGTATAATACAACATTTTTAATTCCAATGATAAGAATATGGTTGGCAAGCTAATCATTGTTAATCCAAATGACTAATAGTGCTCTAAATAAATATATGCCAAACTCCTCACCCAGCCAGCCAAAACTAGGTAGACCATGCAAGATATTGTTCTTTAGTTAAGGGTTAGTATCATCATACCAATTCTCAGCCTCTAATTATTTTTTTTGTTATAAACTTCCTTCATAGAAAACACTTTTTTAAAACGTTATATTGTCCACTCCAAAAAATAATTAAATAACAAAATATGTTTGCTTAGTCGGCACTCCTACAATTCTAATGATGGCTCTGTTCTATCTCTCCTACTCTTATCAAATGAATCATTATTGGTGTCCTAATGTCAATAATACTTTGGAGAAAGACGGTGAATTGATTTTTTCAAATAATTTAAACTATTAACTTTTATTCATTTCTTATAGTATTATTAGCTGACCGTTAATTTAAAAAGGATAATATTTTAAATAAAAGTGATTACTTATATAAAGTTGTTTTATGTAAAAATAATAGATAAAATATAAAATATATTATAAAATATAGTTTAATTAAATATGTAAAATTACCTAATAAATTTTAACTATCACTTTATATAAAAAATATTTTAATAATTGCCGTAAATAAAAAACGACGACTCACATATAATTATTTTTAGAAGAAAAAAATTATTAAATAATTTAACATATTTAATTAAATTATTATTTAATAATTTTTATTTATTATCTTTATATTAAAAAATATGAATAACTGAGTGATGAGGTGGAAGATAACGAGTAGTTTGGTTTCGTAGCTGTTGGGCTCCAAATCCAATAAGAAAAAAGGAGCTACAAAGAGGAGGGTCCCACAAGCCCAAAATGTGAAACGGCGAAACCGTCGAGTCGTTTGGAGCCACAACTTTTGCAGCACCTGCTTCTGTGAATTCCAGGGTCAACCACGTGTCCAACACTTCAAAACACATTCTTCAATACTTGCACAGTAACTCTTTTGTTTTTGACTGTCAAACCCCACTTTTTGATTTCACTAGTACTATCCTCTATGTTTTTGTCAGTAATTACGGTACTCATCTTTAGTCGTTTCATATTTTTTCAAAGTGTACTTTTCCTTTCTATTTTATTTTACTTTGAATGTTATATTGCCTAAAAAGCGATATTTATTTATTAAAAAGATAAAAAATTAATATTTAATTTAAAAAATATAAAAATCAATTATTTTTAAAATTTAAAATTTATTATAAAAAATAAGTTAAACAAAAATTAGGTAATAATTGATAGACACCATAAAATTAATTTTATTTTATTTTTTTTATTAAAATTAGAGAGACTTAAATCTACGATTTCTTAAATAAATATAAAAAACTATGCTATTTGAGCTATAATTTATTAGCTTTTTTTTTTATTTTGCTACATAATAATAATAATATTATTATTATTATATTAAAATAAGCTATTAAAATTAATTAATAATTATTTATATATAAATATATGTTTGGTTTAATTTATTTTTAATATATATTTATATTTCAGTATGTATTTTATATAAAAAATACTATTTGTAAACTAAAATTAGTAATTAAAATCAATCACCAATATATTTGTATATAAATATATATGTGATTTAATTTATTTTTAATGTATATTTTTATCCTCACATATATTTTATACTGATAACTAATTTTAATAGCTGATTTTAATATAAATATAGTATATCTCATTTTATATTAGTAGTTGAATTTGATAATTAATTTTAACATAAAAATATTATTTATACAACTAAAATTAACCATTAAAATTAACTACCAATATATTTATATATAAATATATGTGTAATTTAATTTATTTTTAATATATATTTATATTTTAATATATTTTATATTAATAATTAATTTTAATGATTGATTTTGATATCCACATAATATAGTCCATTTTAAAATATACACTTAGCATAATAATGCAGCAGTGCAGCACTGTGTGTCTATAACTAGAGCTGGCATTCCCAGTCTAAATGGAACACGTAATCACTTCTCCATTGAGAAGTCGACACGTGTGTAAGGGGGGGTGGTCAAAGACAAGTTGTCTGCTGGTTATGGAAGCCAAAGTGGTCCTCGAACATTGAATCATGAATCATGAATGAACCAGAAAGATATACATTCTTTTTCATTAGATTAGATTTGTGGACCGAACAGTATGTATGCAATGCAAACTGCAAAGCAAGGCTACTCATTATATTATGGGCATTCATCAAGAACAAAAAATATATGACAAATTTTATTCATTTTTTTCTGGCTATCTCTTTTAACTCTTGCTGGTTTAATTAGCTAGATATATGAAAGGTGAAACACGTTTTCAAATTGGACGCATGAAAATTGAACAGGATGATATTAACGATATAAAAAAAAATGAGGTAACGACAGATGCTGCCAGTTTGACCATATGATAAGGTTTTTGTTTTTTTGACAGTGAGCATATGATAAAGTTAGTCACCTCTCTACTGGCATTTGAAGAATCCTTGGAAAATATTTTCAGAATCTAATTAAGCTTATTTTAAATTTTTAGTAGAAATATTTTTGTTTTATTTTGAGTTCTTTAATATTATTAGGTTAAAAAAAGCATTTTTTTATTTTTTTTACCAGAAAATAATTTTTTTTTATAAAAGTAAATTAAGATATCAACATTGTAATTTTGCTCTGTACTCCGTATAATTTGTTGCCAAGTCTTATTTGGAAGGAATTTTTTTTGCCCCCATAATAAGATAACCTTGTATTTTGTTGGTAATAATTTACGTGAATCATACTCAATGAACTTTGATTTGAATACAACTGTTAATTGCTTAACTAGGTATTCCCTGTGAGTCACAAATCCACCTGTTTTGTTACTTAGCCAAAAATAAATGAGAATTAAAGACAACTCATGGGGAAGCAAGTAGAGTAGTAGTGAAATCCAATGGATTCATGAAGTGTTCAATAATATAATGCTGGGCAAAAGAGTAATTTCAAATTCTCCATGGCTCCACGGAAGTGGAACGATTATTACTGAAAATATCCATCATTTTTGTGCTTGATTTTATTTATTTTAAATAAATCTGTGAACGTTTTAGAGGCTTCAACTTTATGTGATAGCTAATAAAAACAACATTATTTTAATAGCTAAGTGCATTACCATGGTTTATAATTTCCATGAAAAATAAGTTTTGTCCATGCATAAAACACCTAATTTACGGCAATTTTTAGCAATATCCAAAAATGGCATTAAAAAAAATAAACTCGAAGAATTAAAAACCTAAAAGGTGTAGAATTGAAAATAATGAGCAACTTGGCAAATGTGAATATAATCCGTGAATGGAAGGGATATAACTCACATAAGCCAAAAACCATGCAATATAGAATATTCTAGAATCTACAGGGTAAATAATGACAAAACAAACAATTTTTTTAAATAAAAGTACAAACAAATTAAATCAAAATGAGAAAAAAGGAAAACTAGAATGGTTATTATTACTCATGGATTTGATTGAGAAGTGATGCAAGCGCTGAAGCGCTAATTAATGAAACATTAAGAGTTATGTTTTTTTTTTTATTTTCTTTTTAAATATTGAGATTGATAAAATAAAAAATAAAAATCTAATTATTTTTGAATTAAAATAATAAAACATATATATGACTGATTTTAAAAAATAATGATATATGTTATTTTTTTTAGAAAAAATGTATAGTTTAATGTATTTCTAATAAAGAGTGACGTAAGTATATTTCTAAAAAAAATTTCTTTTTAAATTAAAAGGTTTAAATATATAATATCAATATAAAATAATTTTATATATATTTTTAATTATATAATATTATATTAATAAAAAATAATATTATATATATTTAATAATATAATATTATATGAATAAAAATAATTATATTTTATGTTAATAGTATGAATAATCCTATAAAGAAACGGACGTAATTGTTCTAAGAAAAATCTAAAAAATCGATACTTTTATTAAGTTTTGGCCAACACTTAATCATTAAAAGAGAAAATTGAGTAATTTTATATTATTAGATATAATTTTACACTATTAAAAATAGAAAAAAATTTAAAATAGTCCTTAACAATTACCTTAAAAGACAACGAAATTTTTGACAAAAAAAAATACATAATCCAACCCTGAGCTTTTAGACTGATTAGGCCCTATACACAAAAAAATCAGTGTTGTTTTTTTGGTACAAGAACTAATCAGTTTAAAAAAAAATATCAGTGGCCGGATTGAATATTTTTTTCTTAAAGACCTCGTTATCCTTTCAAAATAATTGTCAGGATCCAATGAAATATTCACTCTTAAAAATATTATTAACGGATAATTAATGCTACAAATCACATTAAAATACTTATTAACTACTCCACACTTTAACAGAGTAGCTTCAATGCTTGATCATACATGAACGTATTATTAATCTCTGTGTTTTGCGATTTGTAGTAAGTAGTAAGCACACTCCACCACCACCATATATACCCCCTCTTCTCTCTTCTCTGTTCTCACCCTTTTCCACAACAACATCCTCTCTCTCTTCTTCTATTCTCTTCCTTTCTCTTCTATTCTCCCTTTGTGTTTGGAACTAGTTCAAGTTGAAGTAATGGCGAAGGACGTTGAGGTTGCTGAGCGTGGATCCTTCTCGGGAAAGGACTACCAAGACCCTCCACCAGCACCACTCATTGATGCTGAGGAGCTAACTAAGTGGTCCTTCTACAGAGCCTTGATTGCTGAGTTCATAGCCACACTCCTCTTTCTCTACATCACTGTTCTCACTGTCATTGGCTACAAGAGCCAGACTGACACCACCGCCAACGGTGATGTCTGCGGCGGCGTTGGCATTCTTGGCATCGCTTGGGCCTTTGGTGGCATGATCTTCATCCTTGTTTACTGCACTGCTGGAATCTCAGGTTCTTCTTTCTTCCTTTTTCTTAGTCTCAAAACAGAGGATGTTGTTCTGTTCTGTTCTGTTTTTATTGTTCTAAAAGTTTGGATTTTTTCTATCAGGGGGTCACATTAACCCAGCTGTGACATTTGGGTTGTTCTTGGCAAGGAAGGTGTCTCTGATCAGAGCCATATTGTACATGGTGGCTCAGTGCTTAGGTGCTATCTGTGGAGTTGGCTTGGTCAAGGCCTTCCAGAAATCTCTCTACACCAGGTATGGTGGTGGTGCTAATTCACTCAATGATGGTTACAGCACTGGCACTGGTTTGGGTGCTGAGATCATTGGAACCTTTGTTTTGGTCTACACTGTCTTCTCTGCCACTGACCCTAAGAGAAGCGCCAGAGATTCTCATGTTCCGGTAAGAATTTCACTTATTATTAGTCTTCTGTGTTCTGTTTTTGCCATATTTTTGTGAAGCATGGATTTACTCAGCCCTTGTAGTTTGTTTACAATAAATTATTACAAATTGGTTATTGGTAAGGAAATATCAAATATATCTTGTGCTTCTGTAGATTTAGCTAGTGGAGGATAATATCAATTCTCAGTTATGAAATTTGAGTGTTAATATTCAATTTGGTTTAGAAATAATTTTAAGGTTGAACTCAAATTGATTTTTAATGATCTAAATTAGACTTCTAAATTTACAATCATATCCCTAAGCTTATATCCCTTAATGATGTGCTGACTTGGCACTTTAATTTTCTATGCTGAATAAAACAAAATAATATTGATGCCCAATGTTGAAATGATCTCAAATACTAATGCCAGTTAGATCTAATTTGGATCAATTGAAATTTAGGAGTCAGTCCTTAAATTTTAGGGACTAAATCAAGGATTATCTCCATGAAATACTGATAATCTCACTTATTTGTTGCTAATCTTCTACCAATTTAATCTTCCCAGTTCAGTTAGCCACAATTATTTGAAAACTTAGCCATTCCTTTTCTATAATTTTGTACATGCTGCCAAAGTGTCACTCATTATTTTTCCATATGAAATGATGATGTACAGCTCATGTTATCATGCCATTTCCGTTATTGTGCAAAGTTTTGGGCATAGTCAACATATATAATTATTAAAGACTAATAATAGTGCTAGCGGATTTATATTTGATCAACATTATTTGTTTTATTTATAATATATTGTATACATCATATGATATGAAATAGTAGAGGGTCCATCCTTCATAATTAAATCAGTTCTTACCCAATTAGATTCCTTTTTGAGATTGGAAACTATCATTTCTTTCCACCACTTTTTCTCTAGAGACTTCATCCTAAAGAAACAAATTAGGTTGGTTCGGCACTATTAACTGTTAATGGTTTTTTTTTTTTTTTTGTTCCTTTTATTCCTTGTTATTAAGCTTGCCTTTCCTTGCTTTCTACTACTTTATTAATTGATAGTTTTCAATACAAGAAAGTTGGTAACCTTTTTCAGATGGCATATAAGTAATTTCCTATTGAATCCATTCCTTTCTTTCTTTCACCAAAATTACCGGATGCATTATGATTTTAGTGAAGTGAAATGGTAGCATGATTGAGGAAAACAGACCCACTAAACATCTATAAATTTTGTGGTGGTGGTTGATTTTTCATGACTTGTCACATTCAAAAAATTGAATCTGATCTAATTTTATTCCTCTCTTGAGAAAAGTGGATTCTACTTTGGTTAACTTTTCTCAGGCTTTGCTTTTTTAAATCTTAGGGACTTGAAAGCATAACATATCTTTTCTTAACCATTGCGTGTGACTGTGTTCAAGGACTAAAATTAAAGCCATCATAAATAATTGTGACAATGATGTTTAATATGTCATTTTCTCAATATTGCAAAATCTAGTGGGAATTTCCAGCCATCATCATCCACATTTGTCATTATCAGCTTTTGGCTCCTCAATTAACCTTAGATTCTCATGTATCCACAGTTTTTTCTTCTTTTTTTGTGGCTTTAATTCAATGTGATCAAAGGTTTCTTATTAATTATTATGTTGCATTTGTGTACTATTCAGGTTTTGGCTCCACTTCCAATTGGATTTGCTGTGTTCATGGTTCATTTGGCCACCATCCCAGTCACTGGAACTGGCATTAACCCTGCAAGGAGTTTTGGAGCTGCTGTTATCTTCAACCAAGACAAGCCCTGGGATGACCATGTTAGTAACCTTTTCTTTTGCCAAAGTATTTTATTTCCTTTGGCCACGGACAACTGTCGAATCTTCGAATAGAATAGACAGTTATTCGTGGCCGCAGGGGAATATTCTTTTAAGTAAAACATTGGTTGCATATTTTGTTGGCTGACATGTAATTTCTTGTGCTCTTGTTTAGTGGATCTTTTGGGTAGGACCATTCATTGGGGCAGCCATTGCAGCCTTCTACCACCAATTCATCTTGAGGGCAGGTGCAGTTAAGGCTCTTGGATCATTCAGGAGCAATCCCAATGTCTAATGAGCTAATCTTAATTAGTGCAAGTTAAACAAGATTATTGAGTTGATGATGATGGTGGTTGCTACTTGCTAATGTAAAATAATGTGAAGTGGTTGTGCTTGCATTGCATGGTCCAAGGTTTCTTTGAACTTTCTCAACTGCATTCTCTTCAAGGATAACACAGGGTGTAGGGTGGGGGTTTGAAGATGGTGGATCATTGTAGATTCAAGTCTCTTTTCATGACAATTAAGGGAGCCTTTTGTAAAATCCCTTTTGTCTTTGCACAAACACTTTCCTCTCTGTGTGTTGTTTTCTTTTCTTGGTTATTTTCCTTGTACTCTATTCTATGTTAATGAAAGAATATTTTAAGAAAAATCAAGGTTTACTTGCTGGTGATTTGTAACATTATTTATAAATGAATCCCACCTTTTATGTGCCAACTAATTATTAAATTAACAGCATATCTAATGAAGTAGTACTTTTAATTAGCTCAAGTTTTGATGCTGCATAGATTAGTATTTAGTGATCACTGATTAGACACAAACGTCATTCCTAAGTCATGATTTTCTAAGTTTCATGATCCTTGTATGTTGCTTTTTATTTTGGCTAGTGTACAGTGATAGCACATAATTCGAACTTGGAAGGGAAGTGAAAAATGAGTTTGAATAAAGAAAAAGGAGTTTGACTCAGAAGAAAATTCAATATACTAAAATAATGGTTGTGAATAATTCTTGACTGTTGCTGTGGATGAATATTTCCCTTGTTTTTGTGTTAGGTGCATAAGGCTAAGGTCCAAATTCATTCTTAATTTTCACAGGAAGTGGCGTGTTTATTGAAAAGTTACAAAAAGTATAGTTTAAAAAGTGAGGAGTGGAGGGGCCATGAGATGCATAATCCCTTGAGAACAAAAATGGCACCAATTTCAGCATTAGTATTGTTGGTGTCCTCAATACTCTATAGTTTAAGGGAAGGCCAATCACCTAATTCATCATCAGTTGGGGTTGGGGACTCATTTTTTTCCTTGTGCTTTGCCCTTGTCTACCCTGACATCCCAACCCTCCATGTCTAGATCTCCACTTTCAGTAAATGATCATGCATATGCATATAAAATGTAAGGTAATGCTGGAGAGACAGACAAAACTGTCAGAACTTGCTTTATTTAGTATTTAGTATAAGGAGACAGAAACGACAATTAATGAAGGTTAAATAAGTCAAGTTTTGACTGTTTTTAGTTTTTTTTTTTTGTTATTAAATATTTTCGTAAAATATTTACTTCTTGGATCTATATTAATGACTAATTTGTTGCGTAATTTAGCTCATTTAAAAGTCTATTATTGGGTAATGAGTTGCTGCATATACAAGACAAAATTTAAATTTTCGACACTTATTTAAGAAGAGTGAACTGACGATTCGACTAATTCAAATTGATTGGTGTCCGAAGAAATTTACTTTTTGGTCCTGCCAACAGAAACTTTGTACAAATAGTGTCATTGTAGGAATATCTGGCCCCAAAATAAAAATATGTAAAAGAGCCCATAACGTTTTCCTTTGGGCTTTGGCCCTTTGTACAAAAACGAGTTTCTTTTAGTGTTTGGCCCAAAATCAAAGTACAAATTCCAAATCGAGAAACAGAAGGGGTAAAATCGTAAAAAGACCAGTATTTAATTAGAAGCATTATGAATAAAATGGAAAAATAATTTCACACTTGTCAATTGTGATAGCATAAAGCATATCTTGAACTAAGAAAGGATCTGAAAAAAGAGAAAAAGAGATGCATCTATGGCCATCGAAGAATCTGAGAGATTCCTTCAAGCTCTCATACATAAAGAGGCTCGAATGGAACCACCACAGAATGCAACAACAGAAACAGCAGCAGAAGCAGAAGCAGAAGCTTTTGGATGATGAGGATCAGCAGCAGGTGCAGGTGGAGGTGGAGGGTGACTCAGCATCCCAAAACGACGGCGTTTCCTTTGCTTCCATGTGCCAAGACCTCATCTTGCTCCTCTCTTGCTGCTACTGTTGCTTCTGCTGCGGTGGTATCTACCTCTCTAATCTAACCCTCACCTTTCTTTCTTTTTGCCCTATTTTCAATTTTAATTGCTCTTATATGATATCATTAAATTATTTAGAAGTTAGATCTAATTTTTACTTCTTTAACACAGTTGATTTTTGAATTGTAATCTTGTGTTTTTCCTCTGAGTGAAGTAGCTAAGCTGTAATTAGTTATGCAGGTTAGTTAGAAATAGAATCAGTTAGTGACAGCTGGCAGAATTTGTTATTCAGTTGTAGTTAGTTTCTTATAGCAATGTATATATATGTGTGTAAAAGGTGTGATTCATCACTAATCAACCCCTTGAAGAATCTCTCTTCATCTCCTTAGAGCTCAGAAATTCCACAATGATCATTTGAGTTTTAATATGATTAATCTTAAGCGCACTGAACTTGCTCTTTATTTGCACGTCCTTTTTCTAATCTAAATTGTGATTTGTTTTCTTTTGACTTGATTTTGAAGCATGCGTTGAAGAGAAATAAGCAGTTACTCCTTGCTGGCCTTCTATTTGTTCAAAGTACAGGGACCAAATTCTTGAAGCGTCTTGTTGGTTTTCTTGTAATATTCAGATTACATCATACCATACACTATACAGTGTACTAAATACATAATTGTGCTGTGACAAATTTGTAAATAATGGGATAAGGTTTTGTCGTCGATGTTGTAGCAAGTGATCTATTTCATTTTGTTTTGTTTTTATTTTTTAATCTTTAACAACTTCTCACATTATGCTTGAGGCATTCCCAACAACTTGCTCAAATTAGTGATAAGAAAACAACTAATGTGGATATTAAGAAAGCCCACAAATGTTTCTTTTAGTAATTATATAAACCATTGATGCCTACTAAACGCCAATATGTGTTGCAAGAATCAAATGTACCCACGTATGTATATAATAAGCGGAATATCATTGGATGTAATTATTCCGTTATTTTATATGATCATGATCTTGATAAAGATTCAATATGGAATACGAAATATTAAGGAATAAGGACTCTTCTTCTTTTACAAAAATAACCGAATCTCCTATTTATAGACACAGTCACAGATATTAACCTCATGATTCACAGGCTAATGATATTTATTGTGAAAATGTAATTAAAAATTAGCTAAGAATAATGAAAAGAAAATGTGAGAAATAACATAAAATGCTTTGGTAACCTTCTGTGGTCATTATTTAACATGATAATTACTTAACAGCAGTGGAAGCTCCTTAAAGCATGGCTAGAGACATGGTAATAACTATGCAATGCTGTTGAAATGGTCAGTTGGGGATTTCAGATCTATTTTTCAGTTTCTGCATTGTTTTCTTTGTTGATTACAGATTGCAATTGCCTTATGGTGTGCATGTTCTTGAAGAAATGGACGAGATTGTTGGACACATTGAAGGCAGATATGACGTATCATTGGCAGACTCCACCATGATGTGGATTGTGCAATACGGCATGAACAAAGCTCAAGAAAGGATGAAGACGAAAACTGGAGTCATCGAACGCTTGAATGAGATATCAAAGTTCTATGAATTGGCAGTGATGCAGCTTGAAGGATGCCTCAACATTGTTAAAGCTGGGACAGAAAACAAGTCTCTAGAAAGCAATCATGAAGAAGTACTTGAAGAGCTAAGAGAAATCAAAGATCGCCTCCAAGGTCGCCTCGAGGAATCTGAATTGGCCATATCAGAGAAGGACAGAGAGTTGACAGAGCTTAAAGAAAGAGGGCCAATGTCTCCGTCTTCCGGCCCTGGAACTGGGACAGCTACAAGTCCAACTTATGAGAATGATCAAACAACAAGAAACAAGCATAGTAAGGGTGATGTCCAAGAATTAAGGACTTGTATGGATCAACATATGCAAAACATGAAACAAAGAGTTGAAACAAAACATGGCAAGTCAGGTGAGGCATCACAGAGTGGCATCGACAGGAAAAAGATCGAAGAGATGGGTTCAGACATTGGAATACTAAAGCAGACTATGGATCTTGCTTTTACCAAGATGCAGAGTGCTCTTGTCTTGTGTGAGATGAGGCCAAAGGAGAGGCAATGGAAGTTGGCAATCGAAAAAGATGTTATGTCTATTTTGATTAGAAGTTTCTTGAGGGAGTTTCAAGAGAATGCTGATGCAAAAGAGAGGAAAAAAGAGGATCAGGTTCTGAAACATTGGCAGGAGCATTATTGGCCACAAATGATGAATGAGGTTACATGTCTGCAGTATGAACTTGCCAATTTGAATGAAACATGTGCTGAGGATTCTGACTGCTCGGCGCTTTCTTCGCCAACCAAGGCTTCCCAGGACGAAGGATGTTTCGAAAAGCCAAGGTCTCCTAAGAAGGTGGATGAGGCAAAGCCGCCAAAAGTGGAAGAGAATGAAGATGGGAGTAACATTGTTGCTAAACTGATAAAGAGTCATGAGTCTATTATTCGCAGAACGAAAGAAGAAATGAAATTGAGTAAGCTTGGACTTGCACAAGACAAGAAGGCCTCATCCTCCAAAATAAGAAGGGAACGCCTCAAAGAAAGAATCCGTGCCGTTATAGAAAGATTGGATAATCTTACAGATAGGAATGATGAGATGAGTGAATCTTTTCGTGAAAGCAAAACACTTCCACGGAGGAGGTTATCCGAAATATATGAGACTGATATAGTTAACAAGGATACTGATCACTGGGGAAGCACCTGGGAGAATGAAATTGGAGTATTCAATGCAGGAAAAGGACAGTTGTTAACAACAGAAAAGAGATATAACACAATGGCAAGGTCAAAAGCACAAGGCATTCATGGTTCTGTAGGTAAAGGTATGGTAGAAGAATTTAATAGTATATCATATAGTTATGCCATTGAGATGCTAATACAGGAGAGTGTTTTTAAATGCTACTTAATTAATCAGTGGAATGAATATACCGAAGAAAATATCATTGAAAGGAAGATTAGTGATGATATAATTCGGGTTCTCTTCTCTGAGGTAGCTAAGGATATCAGTTCTAATCCAGAATTTGCCTTAACCAAGTGTCAGTGTGGTAAAGCTGAGGAATATGGTGTACAAGTACAACGTTCGACGTGTAGTAACCAAGAGGATGAAATAGAATGCACCATAAGGGAGGATATATGCTCGCTTATGTTTAGGAAAACTTGTGAGGAATTCAACACAGTAATGGAAGGTTGTAATGTTGACAGCACAGTAAGAGAAGAAATACATTGGATTGTTTTTGCAGAAACATTGAAAAGTTTCGCAGATATAGCCAGTTATGCTTCAAGAGAGAAAAGAGATAACAACACCAGTCTTGTAGATCAGTTACAATTCATAATTACAGAAAGTATTCTGAAGGAAGATGTTAGCATGGTTGTCTTCAAAGCCATGCTTAAGGAGTGGAAGAATGAGGCAGAAAAGTACTACATGGAGAACTTGATAAGGGAGCAGATACACCAATTCATAATGGTTGAGACACTAATTGATGCTATTCTGTTATCCATGGAAGTCAAATCACAAGGTCATTACAACATAAGTGGAGATAATTATCCTACTGTGATGCTAAATCAAGTTCTGGCAACACAGGGAGAAGAGAACATGACCATTGTATTGCTAGAGTCTCTACTTAGATGTTTTGAAGCTGGAGAGACTCTGCTGCTATGTGCACAATCGGAGATCAACGAACACAGCAAACAACTGGACTTGGGTTCGGAATATGGTGACCTACATGAGCATGAAATATTTGAAGATTTGATAACTGGGGAGGAAAGAACTTTCTTTTCACTAAATAGCAAGGTAGAAAATGTCTTGCAACAATTAGGTATAAGCAAGGCACTTCTAAGGGAGTTAGGCAGCAACTTAGGCCACAGACTAAGTAACTCAGAAAGCTTTCATCATCACACGTCATCTATTGAAGAAGAGTATCTGCATCCTGCTTCTTCAGTTTTCTTGCCCCTCTTGAATCTTTCACGAACATTTCCGGAATTTGAGGTGATGGTAAGCCAAAACTTACAGATGATGACTGTGAGGTATTTCGAATTCCAATATCTTTTATATGCATAACTAACATGTACCAATCTCATGCTTCCTCTTATACTTTCCCAAAAATATGCTTATAGATTGGAAAAGATGAAGTGTTGTTTAGATTCGGTTATTGAGTTAGTTGATAGCTTGAGAAACAAACAATTGCTTTACCAAAAGGCCTTCATCAGAAGGTGCCAGAATCTCCAAGATGCTGAAGCTGAGGTATATATCACAATCTCACACTCTTTATGTTCTATATTAATTAATTAGTTAGCTAAATAAACGGGTAAAGCACTCACAGTTATAGCATTATTGAAAATGGTCAAAATGAAGTTTAAATGCTGAAATACAGGTTGATCTTCTTGGTGATCAAGTAGAAGAACTGCTAACATTACTTGAGCAGATTTATGTAACACTTGCTCTGCATGCACCAACTTTGCAGCAGTACTTTGAGGTAATGAAATTCCTCTTCTATTTGATTTTCCAGTTAAAATCATATCATGTTCTTAGTTCATATGTATCTTTTCTGATTTCAATTGTTCTAATGTTCAACAGGTCTCTAACATTTTGGAACTAATAAAAGCAGAACTGATAAGAGGAGCATCTCAGACACTTGCAAGTGTAAACTAGAGAATAGTGACTTCAACAATGAGTACCAATGTATTGTGCTCGCTATAGAAAGTAACTGAAAAAGTGATTGTACTTTATATTTTGTTTTGCAACAGTGATAAAAGTGTATAATCATTAAGATAACATTGTATCATAATACCATTTATGAATAGAATTAAAAGTTGTATAAAACACTTTATGATACAAGTGAGGGTATCCCCAATAGTGGAATTAATTACTGCAGTTTAAGTGACCTTTGTTTGAATTGAGAATCCAACAAATTGTAGCGGAATATACAAGAAATGATCTTAAGATTACGAAGGAATGCAACAAGAAGAAAGTTATAAGACCCGTTGAAAAGAAAATCAATATAATAATTTGGTCAAAGAAGACTTTTAAACTATCTGTTTCAAGCTGTCAACTAATATAGTTATGTTCAACTGTCTCGAGATATTCATAATTGAATCATAGGCCACTGCAATTTGCAGATTTCAATTGTTGACACTAATATAATAGTAGCACATTGTGTTTACCATTGGAATTTCTAAAAATTGCATGCTTCTGTCCCTCTCAATCTTCAGAAACATCCAAGGACCTGTGCCAAAAACTTTGGAAATATTGTACCATGAAAGACGTCAAAAACAATGTTTGGATGAGGAGGACAAAGAGTAGATTCTAATAAGCATAGAAATTTTCTCCATCTTGAAGTTGAAAAAGCTTGATGCCTTTAAATGCTGGTCATGCCTTGCATTTAGTGTAAGAACAAACACCATGGCAAGAATAATGAGAAGTAGCTGGCTAAGTCTCCTAGTACTATATCTAGTGTCAGCAAATTTGATGAACTCTTTGGAGGCTCAGCTTATGTCACCAGGATCTGCACCTGCACCTGAAGGTCCGGCACCAGCACCTGAAGGCCCGGCATCAACACCTGCACCCGTATCTCCAGCACCATCACCTGAAGGTCCGGCACCAGCACCAACACCAAAAGCTCCAGCACCAACACCTAAATCTCCAGCACCAGCACCAAAAGGTCCGGCACCAGCACCAACACCTAAATCTCCAGCACCAGCACCAAAAGCTCCAGCACCAACACCTAAATCTCCAGCACCAGCTCCTCCTGCTCACACTACACCAGCACCAGCACCTGCAAGTCCAGGGGGTGGAGGAGGCTCATCTGGTCTGAGTGGTGGACAAAAGGCAGGAATAGTAATAGGAGTGCTGTTGGGAGCAGCTCTGATAGGATTTGGAGGGTTGGTTTATAAAAAGCGCCAAAACAATATCAGAAGAAGCCATTATAGCAATGCAGCACAGGACTTCAATCTTTGAATTGGCTAGTATATATCTTGGTTCTTCTGTTATTCTTTTTTTTATGTAAGGTCATTTTTTTTAATGGTTTAATAAGAACTGAGGTAGAAGCCTTGTTCAGAGTTGCATGGACATTATGGATAATCAGTTTTAACTTTGTTCTTTAGATTGAGAATCTGAAAGTATGCAGTATAAAAGTAGGAAAATAACTTTTTGTCCATTATAAAATTCACAATATATAAAATTTTCAAGGCGCCTTAGTATTCAAAACAAGAAGAAAAATGGATATTTATGAACAGATTACAGATTGAGAAGCATATTGTATACATCCTAAAGAAATTCAAAATCATCCAGCATAGTTCAATCATGCAGAGTTGAATGTAGCAAGTTCTATATTCCTTCAACAGTGCTTTCACAAACTATCAGCACCATGACATATCTCCTCTTTCCTTCAAAATCATCCAGCATAGTTCAGTTGCCAAAGCAGGAGGGAGTGCTTTGTAGAACCTACTTCAGTACCTCTCATAAGAAACCAAGAAGTATATTATAGGTGCAATACTAGTAAATCATGAATAATTTGCTCCACCACAATGCCACATGCAAATAGTCCAACCACAATAAGTGCAGGCCTAGCATTGGACAACTCCCTTTCCCCAGAATGTTTGGATTCACCCTTGTCCATTGCCCATGCCATCGCCGGTGGAAGAACTCCATAGAGCACTGACATGCAGTAGCCCCCCTAATTCCGAATCAAGCATCAACAGTCACAAAAATGCAGAATTGAAGTCTCTTATATGTAAATGACTCTAGTATACTTAAACTATTGCATAAAGGTTAAGCTATATCTTTTGGTCTAATAATAAGCACTTGATCCAACAATGCTTAAGAACCAGACCATCTCAATGAATATATATTAAAGACAAACTAATTCCCAATGCCCCATTAAAGATAGAATACCCTCTTCCTCAACTTACAGCAATATCTGTGGCAGCTGAGAATGCATCTGGAAATGTTGTTGAGACAAACAAAGAAGGTGCAACTACCATTGTGACAGCTGTAAGATTCACCTTATTCCTGCCCCACCAATTTCCCTGCCCAACCAGCTCTGTTCATCAGTTATAACAATTGTGATCATGTCACATAGTTTTTATTCTCTTATCAAAATGTTCTAGTTACATTACATATATGTAAAAATTTACCTTTTGTGCTGAAGTGGAATGCCAAGATAAGCTTTTCAGTTGCTCCTTAAAGAACTCTGAGAAGGCCAGGAGGGTGCCAATAAGAGATGTGCCTAGAGCTAAAAGAGAGAATGCTCCAACCATAAGTGGAACACCACTCCATTTCACCCTAAGCCATTGACATTTATGAACTTTTAGTTATCCAACTTCCATTTCTAAATTTCTCAGTATTCTCTCCAAATTATTCTGCAGAAGCTGAATTACCTGTATAACAACTCAACCGGATCAATTACTTGTTCAGCTTCAGCTGCTAAACCAAGTGCAACTGCATCCCAGACAAGCAATGTCACCAGTGGAACAAGACTACCAAGAATAACTGAAGCTCTTATGCGGGTAAGATCGCCTTCCAAATAAGCACAAAGAACTGTAAGGATTTGAAAAAAACAGTTACTGATCTCATGCAAGAGTACTTAGGGAAAATAATAAAGCCAGATAAAAATTTTCAGATTCTTACCTGGTGTTATATCATGATACACAAGGGAAAAAATAATTACAGGAATGGTTGGTGGAACTTTTGTCCAATCATTGTTGCCCCCTACTCCTGACCATCCCCCAAACAGAACAGCTACCACCTCAATAGCCAATAATAAACCTGCTAACAAGAATCTAAAGTGTGTCACAGTGACAGAATAACACAACATTTAGTGATCTTTGGTCATGTTTACACAATGCCAATAAATGAAAGTAAGAAAAGAAATGGCTGTTCCAAAGTTTTTGAAGGATGTTAATAACAAATCAGAATTCACAAGCAGGCATAGTTCAAATGTTTATGTACCAATCATGGAAGCAGTTAGATATTGGTTCACTTGATCTGTGGCGCGAGTTCCTCCAAAGCAGACGAGCATTGCGAAGAGCGAGGCAAATAGACAACCAGAAACTGGTGCTGGGATATTCATCAATTTGAAAAGGATCTCCCCAGACTTGGAACAATAGGCAACCATGGAACTATATGCCAAGAAAACATAAGCAATAGTTGCTAATGATCCACCCCAAACTCCTAGTGTTTCTTGTGCCATGGTTCTGATAGAAATCGCCTCCAACTCATTGTCTTCCTCTTCCTTTTCTTTGTTTCTCATCAGAGCCACATTGATTTCAACTAGCAAAAGTGCTTCAATGAGGAGAAAAACCCAACATAGAATCACTGATACAGAACTTGGAATAAATCCCTGCAATTACATATGTGTATTGCACAATATATTTTAGTTAGTCAAATAACTTTAACTATATAGGACATTTCTCCTGTCGAGTAAGAACTAATTTGATTGATAATTAACACATTACACTAAGATACACAAATATTTCACTTTTATTCACATATGTATACAGTATCCATCAATGGTAAATTATAAATACCATAAACTTTGATCTAAGCTTAAAGTTACACAGACTAAAACTGAGAGTTTATTTGAGAAGAGTGAGTATTGTACAGCAGGAGAGGCTTTCTGTGGAAGTACAAGAATCCCAGAACCAATGCTAGTACCAATGATTAGAGCTACTGCACCAGCAACACTACCCTTCTTCTTGGTCTTCTCAGCAAAATTGCTTAACTGAGTGCAGCATTTCTCTGCCTTTCTAGCATAAG
The DNA here is from genome assembly GCF_014773155.1 of Arachis stenosperma. NCBI lineage: Eukaryota > Viridiplantae > Streptophyta > Magnoliopsida > Fabales > Fabaceae > Arachis > Arachis stenosperma. Next base: position 141,000,812 of record NC_080381.1, on the reverse strand, counting down.
AACCCTTCTTGCTGCAATTCACTGATGCCTTTTGCTGCAACATATCATACTTGCTTGTTTTGAAGCTAATAATTTTCCTTGGTGGATTTGTTGCTGCCCATGTTGAATTTGCTTCTGCATGTCTCTGAATTTTGAGAGTTAAGTATGATGAAGAGCGAAAATGAGTAATGCATTGTGAATCCATGAGTGGACAAAGTGACACATGGTTAACATTAATCAATTGCTTGTTCTGTGATCTCCAAATATCTTGGAAAATGGTCCCCACCATGCTACAAGCCTACAATAACACACATGTTTTTGGGGTCCGGGCTTGATCCAAAGGACAAAGCCCACACAAAAAATAAACGTTTTGTATTTCATGTGAAAATAATTCCTTGGGCTTCAAGGCCATAGATTTGGAACTTAATGAATACCCAAAGCCACATATATAGGCCCAATGTGTTTTTTGGTAAGGCCCAATGTTGGATGCGAAAGTAAGTTACTAGTAATAATTTATTGGGGAGTGCTACAGCAACAATGAAAATTTTGAACAACATGAACAACCACCAATCAAATAAAAATACACTACACCCTAATTTTTTTGGTAACTTAAAAGAAAATAAACAAAAACTAAGAACGAGAAAAAAAACAAGAAACTGCTTAAGAAAGGCAGTCCCGCTGAATACTACTCTCAAATTCTTTCAAAAGCAACGGAAGTCCACACCCTAATTTAATGCTACTAATTAAATTTATTCTTTTAACCCTATTAATTCACATTGTTTACACATTGTTCAAAAATTTTGTTGGTTACGTATACTTTTCCTAGTTTATTTATTAACCAAGTTAGGTTGGTCTAATGATTAGCTCACTAGTCCGGTTAAACAAGTGTCGAGAATTCAAATCCCGAGATGGAGACTGCAGCAACTCATTGGCTATATACCGCGACAAATTAGTCATTAATCTGCTGGAATGGAAGATACCGTGCGAAAAAAAATAGTTTATTTATTAGGTGTGTAAATCACGCCTCAAATAATAATGATAACATAATAATAAAAGGCGTGAAAACAAAGAATAGCGTATGTTGACCAAAACAAAATAGTATTTAAGATTATTACACTACACATTATTGGGACAACATTTTGGATAATGACCACGTCACTTATCCATGATCCTGTACAACTAATAATCCATTGGTGATATGGCAATTTCCTGCTTTGTTTTTATGTGCTGGTTGGTTTATTGGTTGCGTAGGATGTTAGTTATTTGTAAGAATTTAATCTATAATTATGTAGTTATGGTTTTTGTACAAAGACGGGTATAGCTAACCAAAGGTGTACTTGATCTCAGCTAAAACTAATTTAAAACAACAACACGATCGTGATAGGATGATACATGCACTATAATATTAAAAACGTGGATTATGACATAACACAACACTTGGAGTTTTAAGTTTGAAAGTTTGAACAAACAAAAACGCCGAAACTGAGCGAGGCGTCAAAGCGGGTGTTTGGGAAAACAGGAAACTGCCACGTGGAAGCAAAGCACTCGTAAAGAAAGGTATGTATGTTTGTATTTCTGCTTAGTTCAACATTCATCACTTTCAAACTTGTTGACATTCTCAACCACAATTCCATTTTTCTTTCTCTTCGTTTTTTTATTAGATTGAATCCAATCCCATGCAACACACAAGGTAACCGTAGCTTGAAGGTTCAGCTCAAGAAAAACAAATTAAAATTATTTCGTTGATTCTGTCAAGAAATGGATTCTAATAATCTTGCGGATATGGAAGAGCCGAGCATTGACACTGATAAACTCAGCTATGAAATCTTCTCGATTCTCGAGACAAAGTTCCTTTTCGGTTACAACGAACCTAAGCTCTGTTTACCGAAGCAACTCGCTAGTCCAACAAATTCCGACCCTGAACGTCTGCTTCGGAGTCAGCGTGGCAAAGTATGCATCCTCGCCATCGACGGTGGCGGAGCCATGCGTGGAATCCTCGCCGGCAAAGCTCTGGCTTATCTAGAGAACGCGCTCAAGAAGAAATCCGGCAACGTTGACGCCAGAATCGCCGATTATTTCGACGTCGTAGCTGGCTCCGGCGTCGGAGGCATATTCGCCGCGATGCTCTCCGCCACAGAGGATCATCGGCGGCCGATTTTCCACGCTGACGACACGTGGAAACTTCTGGCGGAGCGAGGGAGGAGGTTCTATCGTCCGAGCTCTTCCGGCGCCCGTAGATTTTTCCGGCGGAGTTTAACTTCCGGTTCGACCCGACCTGCCACTGCCGGATTGGAAAAAACTCTAAAGGAAGCGTTTGTTTCGAACGGTCGAAGCCTGACGCTGAAGGACACGCTTAAACCGGTTCTCATACCGTGCTACGATTTGTCCAGTACGGCGGCGTTCTTGTTCTCACGCGCTGACGCGCTTGAGAGCGACAGCTTCGACTTTCGGCTCTGGGAGGTTTGCATGGCCACATCAGCTGAACCAGGGCGGTTCGATCCGGTTAAAATGAGGTCGTTGGACGGTCGGACCGGGTGCCTTGCGGTGGACGGCAGTTTGGCGACGGTGAACCCCACCGGGGCCGCAATTACGCACGTGATCCATAACAAGCAGGAGTTCCCAATGGTTAGAGGTGTGGAGGACATATTGGTGCTGTCTCTCGGAACGGGTCAGGTTTTGGAGCTGATGGAATATGGCTACGACCAGGTCAAGCGTTGGAAGCCCAAGGACTGGGCTCGGCCCATGGCTCGAATCGCCGGTGATGGCTCCGCTGACCTCGTTGACCAGGCTGTCGGCATGGCTTTCGCTAATGCTGGCTGCACCTCCAACTATGTTCGAATACAGGTAGTAAAACTGTTTTACACTGGCATGCAATTTCTTGTTATTTCGAATTATTATTCACTTTAGAGTTTAGACTACCATTTTAATTTTTAACCAAGCCTCAAGTCTTTGCTACATTACAATTTGACATGTTTGTTTTGCTTGAAATGACTTAATTCTGTGCAAACAAGGTGATTATTATGTTAGGGATGTTTATGGTATAGTGATGCACGGTTGAATCAATTTGGTTCATTTCATAATCATGAGAATATATTATGGTTGAAATGAGAAGAGTTTATCTGTTTATTTAGTTTTTTATAATTTTATCCCCCTCTCTTGGGGTTAACATAATGAGTGTTGGTGGTGCACATGATTTTTGGGAGGAACGGTGGCATGTTGTTTTTGGTTGGCTCAGGAAATGAGATGTTTTCTGTGTTTTCCGTTGAAAGGTCGGTTGTCTTCTTGTGTGGTGCTGTGGTGGAGAATTGTTGGATTTTGTTTCTTTGTTCAGAATGTCAACAGCAAAACTGCTATTTGCCCTTAAGTTTAGGACTAACTGGTTCATTTTTGAGTTACCTAACTCGTGTTAATTTCGTAAACGTTAAAAAGGGCATTAAATTGAGTCAATTTCACACCAGATGAATGGCAGGAGAATGGGGTCTCGGTAAATGATTTTTGCCTTGTCTGTATGTTGCAAGTTGATAGGATCAGGTTTGGATAGCTGGATTTGTACTTCTTGTGAGTAAAGGGGATATCTATTGCCGGTAATCTCCAATACATTTTGTCCTATAAGAATGTATCAATAATAGGGAAAGCTTGGTTTTCATGCAATGAAATGTGCCTAGTCCCTCTGATGAAATGGGATGAATCATGAATGCACATTTGAAGTTGTAGGACCAAAGGGTGGTATTTTTTATAGCAAAAGCATTAAATGCTTCAAGGAGAGTCCTTTAAGAAGGCCTTGACTGAAAAATCCTATTCAAGTTGGTTCTAAGCAGCTATCATCACTTGAAATTTTGGCTTTTATTTCTGTTTAATTATGTGTGTGCATCTAATCCTTCAATTGTTTTTTCCCTTTTGCTCTTTATAGAGCTCATTGTGCATATAGCAAACAACTTCTAAGTTCTAGACCCTTATTAAAATGAACACCACTTTAATGACACCCTCTCTCCTTTAAGAATATTTACTGTTACATGTTAAATTAAAAAATTGTTCTAAACAGTTCTTATGAACAGGCAAATGGATCAAGTATTGGACTAAGTGTACCCAACTTGGATATAGATACAAGTTCCGCTAATGTAAAAATATTAACTGAGATGGCTGAGGAGATGTTGAAGCAAAAGAATGTAGAGTCAGTGCTTCTTGGAGGAAAGAGAATATCAGAGCAGAGTAATTCCGAGAAACTTGACTGGTTTGCCGGAGAACTTGTTCTGGAACATCAGAGGAGAAGCAGCAGAATAGCTCCCACTGTTGCACTCAAGCAAATTAACCCAAAGAATGCCTAGAGTTTAAAACTATGTTCAGTACCAAGGTGAAGAAAAAGGTAACATTTCTTTTCCTTGTTGATAAGGCTATTCTAAATCAGTAAATTGTTGTTTGATAATCAAAATCTTGAACTATGTAAATATGTAATATAGATAAAGTATTAGAGCCTTGCTGTTTAATTTGATGCTATGGAACAACATTGTAGTCTTGGGCATGGGGTAATTCATGTCAAAATTGAAGAGGCTAGCGATAAAAAGTTAACAATGAGATGACAGTGGTGGGGTACATCCGTGGTCCTGAAAAGGTTCTTCTGATGTAATAATGCATTGATACAAGTTAAAAAATTATGGTAGGGTTGATGACTGATATGCAGTTCATTCTTTTTTGCCACCATGGTAAGATATTAAATTCATCTGCCCATTTAGATCGTTGGATTGAATTTTTTTATATTCATCAAGACACCAAGTTTAGGTCCTATTCCAATTGAATTATTTTGTGGCCTGTCTTGTTTCCTCCTTTGGGTATATGATGAGCTGCATATCAGTATCACTTACAGCCAAACCTGACAAAATATTGGACCCTTTTGAACATTACAATGACCATTTCAATTGGTAATCTGTCTGCTATTATTCAAGCCACGTGCAGTGGTAGTTCACAGAATTAAATGTTCATAATTTAACAGCATCTCTTCAGGAGTAATTTTTTTGTTGTATCATATATCAGTCTTTGCTGAATAAAAACTTGTGCTGATTTTTACAAAGCGATTTGCAAGATATAGAATTCTGAGTTGAATTTAGTCAGTGGATATTCAATTGGGCATGTTAAAATGAATAGACCAAACAAAATTTTCTTATTTACTTTATTTGGCCCAGAAAAAATAAGGTGAGTCACTGCTCATTTGACTAAAGAACAGAAAGCTCCACGCTTTCTCAAATTCCAAAATTTTTCTTTCGTTCCTTTAAGGTCGTGAATAGTTTTGCTCTGGTCTCTCTTTGTTGTCCCGTTGTCCTTATTTGTGAAGCAAAACAAATTATAAGCCACAAATTGTGTCTATCCCACACAGTAAAAAGCATTGTTTTGTTCTTTTAATAAATATCTTCATTGTTCTTCAAAATCCTTGTTATTTATTTCACATGCAAAATGTTTTGATATCAAGTTCTACCTGTTTTGCAGGGGAAAACATAGGAAGCAAAAACTAGAAAGCAGGAGTAAGGGTAAAAGTAGAAGAAAATACAAGTTAGGGAGTTGAGTGCTAAAAGAGTGGAAAATGTCTGTGAATACTTTGCTCATCAAGGTACATATAGTTGAGGTGCCCACATCACATTTCTAAGTCAGAAGTGTATAGTATATTTATATGTTGAAGCATTTTTAGGATCAAACATGAATACGTTGTTTATACTTTTTTTTTTCTTTCTCATTTTCAAAAATCAGAATAGAGGTCCATTCCACTTTAGGGCATATTTAGTTGAAGGAAACAAATGAGGTGAAAATTATCATGCCTTGAAATTCATTTATGAATGTTCACCAGTTTTACAACACCCCCCCCCCCCCCCCCCCCCCCAAAACCCAAAAAAATCAAACATACTCTTGTAATATATCTTTTGAATTGTATTAAAATTGCTCTTCAGCTTCTTATATAAAGCTGCCATTATTTTGGTACATTTGTTTTACAATGGGATTTAAACATTTCATATCATATATACTATCCAAATTATATTATATGATACTCAGTAAGTCTTTAAAAGTAGAGAGAGGAAAAACAGTTCTTTATGCATCGTGTACCCTTAATTTGTGTGCTAATCACCTAATCTAGTGACTGGCTAATGAAACACCCTAGTAGCCGAAATGTAAGGTAGCAAGCTAGGAATCAAATCCTTGTCTTGTTGACTAGTATATATATGCGTTTTCACTTCATCACTTTCACATGTTCAATCATTTGTTATTAATAATCTACCATAAAAAAAATACAATTTTTCTCCATGCAATAAAACCAATAAGTAAGAATATTGAAGTGCCTCTCAAAATATAAACGGAAAAAGGTTAAAGGTACTATGTTTATGTGTTGTACTTTCTTCACAACCTTCCATCTATCTTAATTACTTGTGTGATAATCTCCTTCAATTCTTTATCACTAATAATAAGTAACGTGGTTAGGATGCATGGCAGTGGCGACACCAGCTCTTGCCACCTCACATGCATCTATTTGTCAAACATCTATGATTACATTTTCATGTAGGACCTAAACTCCTTAATGGATGAATCTCCCTCTGCTTTGTGCGTGAGGGCGAGGAAACCTCTTCAACTCCCATGCACATGTTTCACACGCACATTAATTATATTGTTCCAATAATACAGCTCAAGAAAATTAATTTCAGTTATTCTTCTCTGAATATCTTAATTAACCAAAGTAAATTAACAAGAAATTTTTTCTATTGATACGACTTTTCTTTTTCCCTAATTTGTTTTTCTTGAATATTAGTTTTAAATATATTAGTGGGATGTGATCCTTTAATCTTGTCTTGTTTATTAGGGCTATGCAATCTTTTTGGTAGATAAATGTCTCACAACCCACTATAGATCTTTAGTTTGTATTATTATTAAGTAGCTTTATTTGTTTGTTTATTTGTTATTGCCAACAAAGGCACAAACACCACATCATTCCTCATCCTTTAGATACAAATCACTGTTTTGATCTTCATCAATGGATGTATATATGGCCAAACTTTATATATATGGAACTAAATTATCCTTTCTTAAACAAAATGCATGATTGGATTATATATAAATATCCCTTTGACATTTAGGCATCTTTTCTATCTATGGCCCCATGAGTGAGTCATCTACCTATCCACCTATTATCGTTCTTAATAAGATTAGGATGTTCATAGGCCCCTGACAATCTAAAATACTCAACATGTTGACCTAATTAAATCAAACAAATTAAAATTATAACAAAATAGTGACATATAACAACAATGATAATAAGTTCGAAAAATGAATTCGTTTAGGTATTAATTACCTAAATAATATTGTAGTTTCGCTTACGGATAAGCTTTATATATATATAATACATTCACCATCGCTACAATCCATTGTCGTCTACTATCCACTCTCTTTATTCTTAATTAAAAGATAATTTAAATTCAAAATTAATTAATAACAAATTTATATGATCAGTGTCTGAAATGTTTGATATACAAATACCGTTATTGAAAATGTTTTTATCTTTTTAATTATGGATATTTATTATTTAATAATTCAACGTAAATAAAGAATTAAAGATACATCCCTACATGCCAAAATTACTTGGTTATGTTGTTGCCTCAAATATTGTATAGAAAAAAATGGTCCAATTCCTAACTAGATTTTTATTATAATCGGTTCTATTTTATATCATATGTTGATCTCATATGATATGTTTCCATATACTCCATAAAAGTTGCCATGGAAAGTGAATTAGGTTATATGCCGGAAACATAATTTTAATGCTGAACATTTTTGCATGACAAAGAATGAATGAACAGGGTATGAAGGGACTCCAGCATGCAAAATATCATAGCGTGAAGAATTAATATAAAAGGATTAAGAGTAGGAGTGAGTTGAGTTAAGTCTAGTTTACTACTTTGGCTTATATATATTTTTATTCCATTCACAACTTGGTTAATTAACCACTTAATCTAATTATAAAATTTAAGTATGTTTGCCAAAAATTTCACATTTAACTCAAAAATCATAAGTTTATTTGACTCTTTTTCGCCCTTTTATACATAACATTGAGATGAATTTAGAAAGCATGATCTGCTTTAGTTTATATTGTTCAAAGATGATTTCGATTAGACCTGGACAATAATTTCTAATAGAATAATAGCTTCCATACCCATATTTTTAAGACTATCAAAAATAACTCCTAAGGCTATAAACCATGTTCAATAATGTTAATATTAAGGTAAGGAAGGTAAATATTCTTGGTAGGTTGACTCTATCATTTATTTTCATATATTTCAATGTAATTCTCTCAATAAACATGCTAACTAAAATTATTAAGAAATCATGCATATTAATGAACAATATGTATATGTATAACATATAAACTTATGGAAATGTTATGTTTATATCACTGAGAAATAAAATATGCCTTCAATTGCCAACTTGTTTAAATTATTCCTATTAGAAGAAGCAGTAATTTGAATGAAGTCAAAACTGGCATTTACCATGTGACTAATTAACTTCTCATCATACAAAATTGTGGGTTTTATCTTTAAATATGTAATGCGTACTAAATACAATGTATCATATGATGACATTATTGCTTCTTTTTATGCTATTGTAGACAAGCATGACATGACTACAGGATTAAAAAAGAAGAGGTAATTAGTTTTTACAAGAATAACATTAGATAATTACTTTTTTTTATTAATATCAATTAATTTTTTAAAATTATTTTGTTTATTTTAAATTTTAGATTTTAAATCTTAAATTATAAATCTAAATCCTAAAATTAACTAATATTAATTAACTAAAAATTAGTATTCTATATTTTCTCTTTTTATTATTACTATCATGATCATTTTCACAAACAATACTACTTCATTGGAACTTATACTCTTTTACAGTTTCTTATCTATTATAAGATTTTTTTTCTCTTCTAATGCACAGTGAAATAGTATATATAAGAGTCGGCAAGATGAAAAATAAAACAAAGACTAATACATATAAGCCCCAACAATAAAAATGAGGGAATATTTACCTAGTAATGTTGTTATACAAGTGATATATATTGTTTCCTAGGTCAGCATTATTATGCAAAAACAATAAAACGAAATAAGGATAAGCACATATATCTTGTTGATTCCAGAGTTAACACAGCCTGGACTTTGAAAATGACAATGCCGTGCTATGTGAAATAATTTACATGTATTTTATGTATATATAACATATGATAAACAACTTATAAGAAATTAGAGAATCATATTAATTATTAGACATTATATATAATTATATATATATAATTAAATTCTAATAAACCTAACCAAGCATTTTTCATAGATGTATATGAAACATATGCGTGCTTGGCTCCTCATACGCCATTTACAGAGATTATCGAAATTTCAATAGGCTCTAAAAATGGCATACAGGGAGCCAGGCACATACACAAACATATATTCATCCAACTAATTAAATGTGATGTGATCTAGATCAAGGAAAAAAAATCAAACAATAAACCTACAGAGACATGAATATGAAAGCATGCAATGTGTATATGGATGTGTAATCATGGAGTTTAAAGGACTAAATTGCTAGTAAGGATGCTAGCAAGTAACAAATTAAACCTACAGAATGTGCATGTATATATGCAATGACATCGATATATAAATGCAATGTCATGACATATATGTATGTATGTGTATGTGCATAATTTCATGATAATGATCATGATCAAACCGTAGATCATTTCTCATTTCCTTCTTGAGTGAGGATCGGAAGAGAAGGAGTGAGAGTAAGAGTGGATGGAGGAATTAATGAAGCTTAGTATCAAGATCTGTAAAAGTAGATGGGGAAAATTAAACTAGTTAATTGAGGAGTAGGTAGGTGTATATATGTATATATGTAGGTCATAATAATGAAAAGAATATAGAGTCCTAGAAAGAAAACTATGGAATAAAATGAATTAAAGAAAGTCCATTAATTTTGCATAATAATTAATGGAGTGGATTTTGAAAGGGAAAGGATCGGAGGAAGATGTGGGGTTGTGGACGCCCTGAATTGAAGCCAAGGTCTAAATATAGAGAGAATGAGAGACCCCATTTAGTAATAGTAAGTAGTCAAGGAAGGAGGGAAGGAAGAAAGTAATGGAGAAGAGAGAGAGAGAGAGAATAGTGGTGTGTGTAAGGCTACATACTAACCACTCAATTTCCTAAGCTAAACTTTTGTGGTGTTTGAAATCTCCTTTTCTAGGTCGTAAAGCTAACATTGCTTTCTCATCTCTGAACTCAATTTGTCTTAGAGTGCTTGGAGGACATGGATAATGGATTCCTATCACTTAACTTTCTTTAAATAAAAATAAAGCTAAAGCAAGATAAAGCAAATAAATATTACCATAATGTGCTTTCTTTTTCTTGTTGGGCATCATATGTTTCCGTATACTTTATTTTATTTTATTTTTTATGTTTACCCAACTACTGCTCTTCTAATATCATATTATATATATTGTATTTTAAATCATAATTATTAGTGTATAAATAAGTGACAATATATATAAATATATTAGCTTGCAGGTTTAATCCATATGCTCTAATAAGATCAAAATTATATCCTTTTAAAAGCTCCTAAACTAAATAAGCATGGTTTAATTGGATATTTTTTATTTATTATCTATTTGGTTTATCATAGAAAGAGCATGGCTGATGCTTTTTATAAATCATATTAATTACTTTAACTGCTTTATGATTTAATAGATTCATCTTATATATATTCACCAAAAAAAAAAAGTTAGTTGGGCTCTAATCAAGCCAATCAATATATTTTTCATATGTTTTTTTTCCTACTTAAAGAATATATAATGAAAAAAATTCACACTTTGACAATAAATTTATTATGACATTGCTGATGAATAAATTAGGAAATTTTATCACAAAATCAATTATCAACTATTACTAATTTGGTCCTTATACTTTGTTTCTAGGATATAAAGTCATTGAAGTTTGATTATGCATGGGTGTATCATGTATGTGTAAGAGAAGCAATATATATAACACCAACAATTTAATGATGTAAAAAGAGTAAATTATTGTTTTTGTCTTCAATGTTTGGATAAGTTTTATTTGTATTTATAACATTTAAATCGTTGTATTTGTATTTTTGATATTTGTAAAAGTAAATTAATGTTATTCTGTCGTCAATTACACATTATGAGTTTTAGGTTGAGTTTTAAAAAATTTTTTGAACTAAAAACATAAATGTATGGGATAGAACCGATGATCTACTCCAAAAAACAACTCATTAAAAATTGAAACTAATCTTTACAATATTTAAATAATTTATTTTTTTAGGAATATAATTGAACCTAAATATAAATAGTGGGTATAATATTAAAATCAAACGCATTCAAATGAGATATAAATGAGAATGAATATATTCAAATGAGAATAATTGAAAAATATAATCTGATTTGTTAGTATAATTAACGGTAGGATAATATTAAATTACTTTTATAAACGTTAGAAATATAAATAAGACGATTTAAATATTTAAAACACAAATATAATTTATTCCCAATATTGGGACAAAATAATAAGTTACACGTTAATTCTATATTCATAAAAGTTTGAGTTAGTATAATTTGACAACATGTCTTAAATAAATAGTTCGTTAAGTAGTTTTGTCCAACTAATATATATATATATATATATTCTTTTATATAATAGTTACAGTTGTAGTATTCAAATAAATAGTAGTTTACTCTAATTTAAAGGAGAAACATATAACTTTAATTTGGATAAATTATTATATATTGATATCTCAAAAAGTTTGGTGATATTAAGTGGATATCGTTTAATTTATTATAACATAGAAAATAGTCATACTTTGTATCAGAAATACAATCGGTATTATAATTTTAAAATGTAATAATTTCAAATGTAGTGTTATCTAATTAAACTTCAAAAGAGATTATCATATTCATTCACATACAAGTGAAAGAATATGAATTAATTTTACCAATCAATCTTGTATTTGAAATATTGAATATTAACTTGTTTTCCCTGTTATATTTACCTATAAATATGTGTTTTGTATAAATGCTTGATAAGTCCAAAAACTTGCTTTAACATTGATTAAATTAGTAGCCTCTTCTTCAACTCGAATTTAATTTGGTTAGTAAAAAATATGTTGACTGCTACCAGAAATTTCTCACAAATATCTTTATAGTACAGATTAAGAAATTTAAATAGATATAATTTATTTTATTTAACTTGAATTATTCAATAAATTTTGGGCAAGTAATAAAACCCTAGCAGCCTAGCAGGAAAGCTAATTCAAGCAAAGGATATGTATAAGAGCACCTAATAGCATTGGTCAAAAGAGACTAATGTTTTTTTTTACGGTATTTTTTCATCCGACAAATTAAAACTTAATTCGTTGCGAATCTGAATTCTATTTAAAAATTTATCGTTGGTCAATGAATTATTATATATATAAAGTGAAATTTGAACTTCCGATACTTACTTAAACAGATGAGTTGGTTACACTATAATGTTTAGAAGCTTGAAACTAAGCATATGTCATTAATTAATTAATTAATATCTATGAAGTACGAATATTTTGTTAAGTTGCTGTGTTTGTATGTCTAACCTTATTCTTAATATGTATTTTTGAAATAATTTTAGAAATAATATATATTATTATTTATTAAAATAAAAAATATTTTAAATATTTTGTATAATTAAAATAAAATATTAAAAATAATTAAAAAATTAATTTATATTTTAATACTAATAAAATATCAACGTATTATTATTATTATTATTTTTTAAAATATTATATTTTATAAACATGTGTATCTTTATGTCTTATACAATTTTAAAATTTGTATGTCAACATATTCTATATTATGTCGTATCGTATGTGATGTCCATATCAGTATTCGTGCATCATAGATTAACATTAATTAATGCATTATGCTTAAACAGGAGAAAGGACATAAAAAAATAGTCAAAAAGAAGGTGAAGACTGCTGGGTATGGAATGTTGAAGCGTGAAGAGAAGAGAAGAGAGGAATAATATAATTAAGTAGGTAGGGTTATGATAGGGAATTATTGTGCATAGCTAGAATATGGTAAATGATTAAGAAAGGGATTGAGAGAAAAGAGGGAATAAAAATGAAAAAAAAAAAAAAGAGTTGGGGGATGGAAGCTTTATCGTGTAGAGTGTTGGAAGGAACAAGTGTGGGAATCATGGTGTCAGATTTCATTGGCATTGGCCCCCATTATTATTTGCCTAATGCCTAATGCCTAATGCCTGTGCCTGCATGCTTCAGTTCCTGCAGTCTTGTGTTCTTCTGCTTGTACCTCTCTCTCTCTCTCTTTCCCCATTGGTATCATCAAACACATCATTTATTCATATAATATGTGTGTGTGTTTTTTTAACAATCAAACACATCAATTATATATATATATTTCCATCATATATGTATAATATTTTTCCATTAGAAAAAAGAAAGCACAGATATTGGGTGTTGGCATTATCACCAATCACCATGTTCCCTCTCTCTGAATACTTTAATTTTGCTCCCCTTTTGAGGAGAAAGCAAGGAAACGAAAGCCTGTTTGCTTTCAATTGCATATTACATATATTCCGCATCATTAGTTTATGATACTTATATATTAAAATCAGTCATTAAAATTATTTATTAATATAAAATATATATTAAAATATAAATATATATTAAAAATAAATTAAATTATATATATATTTATATATAAATAAATTAATAATTAATTTTAATATATAAATAACATTTTTTATATTATTATAATGTTATTATTAATATTATCATGAGTTTATTTGTAGAATAATGTTAGATAGACAAAAAAACAGTCAAAATTTGTCTTATTTAATATTTATTAATTGTCACAATAATTAATAAATACAAAATAAGACAAGTTATGATTGTTTTTTGCTGATTTTTTTTGTTATCAAATATTTTTGTTTATTTTATACCTAAAAACACATATTACAATTATAAATTAAAAAATATTTTGCTAATCATAAATTTATTATGTATTACATGTTAGCTAAATTTTATTATTAGTAGTATTAGCCAGCTCAGCTTTTTTTTTTCTTTTCCTTCTTCTATTTGTTTTTTTATTAATATATTATTATTATTATTATTATTGTTATTTCCTTCTGCCTAAAAAACCCTAATAACGTATGTGGTGGATGCAATGCTATATGGCAGGTTTCTTTAATTTGTCAACTGTAAATATAGATACATACGAATGTTTACATGTAATAATGTAAGTAACATTTGTTTCATTTGTTTATAACAACTTTATTCTCTCTGTGTGAATGTTACAGCTGTACAAATTATTCTGTTTTTTCATATGCTCCATTATTATCCCTACCTAGGCTAGCAAGCTCATGAAATCTCTTTTATCATTCCAAAAAAGAAAAAACAAAATAGTAATAATAAGGTTTAATTACTGCATTGTTCTTTATAGTTTTACAAAATTTTTAATTAAATTTTTATAATTTTTTTAATTGAATTTTTATATCAATTTTTTTTTAATTAGATTTTTTTATAGTAATTAACTTAATTGTATAGAAACCAACTAAAATAAAAATTAGGTACAAAGATTCAAATAAAAGAAAAAAAAAGTGTAAGAACTCAATTAAAAAAAATTAATGCAAGGACTTAATTAAAAGAAAAAAAGATATAGGGACCTAACTAAAAATTTTGTAAAACTATAGAGACTAACAAAGTAATTAAACCTAATAATAATAATAATAATATTCTAAAGAATATACTATAATATTTATGTTTACTAATACTTCCTTCGGTATTATTCATTATTATTATTACATTTAATTTTATTAGTAATATTAACCATAAAAGAATTAATTATTGAATATATAGCTAAAGAGAAAATTTGTGTTTTCTTATCGAACAACTAATGACTCTTTTATTACTAAATCAAACGTGAAAATTAGTGTTGAACTAGAGTAATAATAAGTAAAAATTAAAAAAAAAATAGACACAGTTGTTTAATAATAAAGAGAATGGTTATCTGTTGTATAGTCATAAAAATTAGAAAATAAGAGTTGATAAGTTACATAAATTTGTGTCATAGGATTGAATTGTGTATAATTGTGATGGTTTTAATTTGAGTGTTTCTTTCATTCTCATGAGTATTCTCCATTTGGATTAGAGATTCTATGATTTTTTTAACTTAAAAAAAGTATGAATTAACCTATATTATTTGGTTTTGATTGTCATGAAGTTTTAAATTTAATGCATACTCTAGTTAAAACTTAGAAGCATTCATTTTATTCTATTTTATTCGGTGAGCGCTTTAATTTGCACTCGAAATTTATAAGAAAATAAGATAAAATAAAATTATCAAGTTTAATAAAAAAAATCAAAGAGCCTAAGAATAAGATCATTTGAGTAAAAAAGGAAAAAAAAACATAATAATAATAATAATAATAATAATAATAATAATAATAATAATAATAATAAATTATTAATTATATGAGGTGAGATTATTATTATTATTATTTTATTAGTGTGGATGCAATTATAGAACAATCACTCAATTTAACATCCCATGTGTTAAGTGGGCCAAGAAAATAACATAATAGAGTTAGAGTCCTAATATGCTCTTACTCTATGTTCATGTGTGAAGATAACAGAAAGCAAGACAAAATTGTGATTGAGGTAGATAGCTATAAGCTATTACATCACTACAACAAAAAAAGTTAAAATTATTTGGGTTCGTACATTGTTCACAGACAATAATTGTGTGATTACTCACTTTCACAATTTTTTACGTGTATAAATTTCACCATCTTATTAATTACATTAAAGTTCTGGCATGCATGCATGCAAACACAAACCAAACCGAGCCAAACAAAACAAGGCACAAGTTTATACTTAAAATTGAAATTGAAGGAAGAAAAGGAATCCTATCTTGTCCTCCCAAAAATTCTCGCTTGATTCTATTAACATATCCTTAGTTTCTTTCTTGGTTTGACTCTAACTTCAATTCTCTTTCACCATAATTGGAAGACAAGTTCTGGTGTTTAGCAAGAGCTATGTGTAACATTAACATCCCTCACCAATAATCCTTACAAGAACAATGTCCATTTTCAAAATGGTGGAATCTATTGCGATCTCTAACCACGATTTTCCGGCTAGTAATTTTCGCTATGAGCTTGATCATGGCATGGCAATCATCACAGATCCTTAAATTTTTCACAACTCTCAACGTTGTGTGAGGTTCAGTTGAGATCAATCCATAGCTTATTGCAAGCCTCTCACTATGTACTGCAAGAGCCAATTCCTTCTGCTTATCATCAATATCATGTAAAGTCACCTCTGTTGCTGGTGAATATCCCTCCAACTTTGTCAAATAGTTTAATTCCTCTAATTTTTGGTAGATACTTCTCCTCTCATGGTGTTTAAGATCCCCTGAGAGGAATTCATGTATTACATTATTAACTTCAATGGAACTACAACCTGGTTCCTTCAAGATTCCTCCCTTTTCCATCTTTTCTCGAAATTCTGCAGCAAAGTTCCATCTTCCCAATGAAGCATAGAAATTTGACAGCATGATGTAGGATCCAGAGTCCATCTTAGAACATTCACTCAAACGTTTTGCAACCTGTTCTCCTACCTCACTGTTTCTATGGATTTTACAAGAGCTTAATAAAGCACAGAGCATCTTATCATCAACATGTTGTGCTCCCATTCTCTCAATGAAGTTGTAGGCCTCTTCAAGCCTACCTACCCTACCAAGAATGTCAACCATGCATCCATGATGTTCTATGTGTGGTTTGATCCCATGAAGTGTTTCCATTGATTGAAATATCTCAAATCCTAACTCAACCAACCCACCATGGCTGCAAGCATTCAAGACGCCAACAAAGGTAATACTGTTGGGACTAATCCCCTGCTTAAGCATTTCCCTAAACAACTCGATCGCTTCAATGCTCATCCCATGCAAAGCCAATCCACAGATCATGGAATTGTAACTTGAAACATCTTTCACTTTCATGTCATCAAACAATAATTGTGCCTCATCAATATCACCACACCTTGAGTACATGTTGATCAGTGCTCCAACAACAATCTGATTAAACTTGACATTGCACTTGTGCATGTACATGTGAATCCAACGGCCGAGCTCCAAGGCTCCCAACTGCGAACACGCAGACAAGACACAAACAAAGGTAACTTCATTAGGCTCCACCCCCTTCACTTGCATTTCTCTAAACATCTCCAAACCCCTATTCAATTCCCCATTCCTCACCAACCCATCTATCATAGCAGTCCAACAAACAGTATCCTGAGTCTTGAGTCCATTGAACACCTCAATCGCCTCCTCAACCATGCCATGATCGAAATATGAAGCCATCATGACAGTACGCGCAACAACATCTCTTTCAGGTATTCTATCAAACACCTTCCGAGCATCTTCCACCTCGTCACATTTCCCATATAACTCAATAAGCTTCAATGCTACGGACCTATCCAAACCCAATCCAGATTTCAAAACCTGGCCATGGACCTCCCTGCCACATCTCAGAGCACGTTGAAACACGCAGGCTTTCAACACCGAAGTAACAACGTAGCTATCAGGCAAAACATTGTTGTGTCCCATTTGGCCATACAAGCCAATGGCAGCAGAGTAAGATCCAAAGGACACAAACCCATCAATGAGGGAAGTGTAAAGGTACACATTTGGATTGTGAGTGCTGTGAAAGAGCTTGGTGGCATGGTCAATGGAGTTGAGCTTGCAGTAGAGCCGAACAAGCTCGAAGACAACAAAAGGGTCTTGTTCTGTTCCTTTCTTTATGGCTCTGCCATGTATGGATTCAACATGTTTGAGGTTTTTACGGTTCTGTTGCAAGAGTGAGATGATGTCTGTGTCTCTACAAATGTTTTGGTCGTTGTTGGTTTTGGCCTTAGAATGTGTATATGAATTTGATGAGTTATATAGGTTTGTGGTTACACTTGGCAAAACCAAAATACTCATTTCCTTTTCTCTCTTTGGCTTTGGTTAGTTTAAACTGAAAATGTAAAAATACATCACCACTTGCTTAAATATATCGTGGAATACGAAATATAAAAAATTGTGTGAAATAATATATATATATATATATATATATATATATATATATATATATAATCATAATAGATAATTTAACAGCTAATTTGCTAATTTTTTTTGTATATTTTGAATTATTTTAAGATGATATATTCAACTCGCGTCGAATTAAGATTAATACGGTTACATTCTTTTTAAATTGTTTTACATGACTTTGTACTCATATCTCAAATAACATAATCTTCTCATACTCAATTAAGAGGTTGCGAGTTTGAGTCTCCAATCTTTCGTTAAAAAAAAATTACTCATATCATTGTTACTTATTAAGAGTTATTATTTAATCAAGTTAGTTAAAGAAGTTTGCTATTAGTTAGTTTGAATGGATCATACATCTGACATCTCATTTCTTCATTGCTTGTGCAATCTTTGATCATAGTTAACCTTAGATTCTGTTTCCCATTAGATTCAAAAAACAAAGAAGAGTTATGATAGCTTTGTTTGAAAGTATCACTGTTTAGATGATGATGATGATTGGTGAAAATATTGAAGAAACTTTACAACAGAAAAGGAAGGATACAGTTATACACACATTTTAATTTGATTCTAACACCAATTATCACCATCTCTTGCTTCTTTTTATTTGATTATCATTATCTTTGAGCTTAAAAGTTTCATCACGAAGTATGAGTTGTGACTTCTGAAACATATCATATCATATCAAATTAAATTCTAATTACAAGTACAGCACAAAAGAGCAGAGAAATCTCTGAATTCAAAAGGGAATGATGACATTTCCAATGTTGTTGTGCCATGGATCAGCCAAGTGAGTGGCCAAGTTCTCCAATGGTCCAGTGCCAGGGTATGCTGATTGTTGCACACAGAATCCCACAAAAGCCAACAAAGCAAGACGTCCTAAAAATATCCAGCATGAAACAAATTTGTCTCAGTTTTCAATTCATCAAGCAAAGAAAAAATACAGAATGTTATCAAGTTGTTACCATTCTTGATTTCTTTGATTTTGTATTCGTGGAACTTCTTAGGATCCTTAGAGTATCCCAGAGGATCAAAGGCACCACCAGGGTATTTCTTCTTCTCGGGGTCTTTCTCCATGCTTCTTTGGTGCTCCACAAAGGCAATAGCAAGGAATTCAATCACCAAAATGGTGGGGAGGGTGCCCCATGGAACAGGGTTTCCAAGGTAGGTTGCTTGGCCTCCGGGCTTCGCAGCCCATTCCTGAGCTTGCACCCAATTTCCTAAGCCCAATGCCTCTGGTACCAACATACCTGGCTGCAAAACACAACAAAATTCAAGGTTTTTTTTTTTCCTACTTGCTTTCTAAGGTCTTGTAGGCTAAGTTTGTTTACATATACTAAGACACAGGACACAAAATTATGATAGAATCCCGCCATGTGTAGGTGGCAACTTATTGGCCAGCGGATTAGTCTCTGTCCGGTCGAACTAGGAATACCGTGGAAACCAAACAAAAAAAACAATATAGAAATATTATGTATAGAGACATAAATTTTCTGTCAAAAAAGAAGAGGAGAGAGAAATGACATATGTAAATTAGATTTTTATAATTGATTTTAATTTATTACTAATCAAAATAAAAAAAATATTTATTTTTATACCATTTTACTAGAGAACCAACTAAGAGTGTAGTCAACTAGAACCAATTAGTTGAAAAAACAGGAAGTTCGTTATAAAAAAGAAAAAAAATTCACTATCCTAATTTTTCTAATTTCAAAACTAGAAATATAAAGAGTCAGCTTGAATTAGCTTATGTTATAATTTGTTTCCTACATTTTTTTTATTTTTATATTTATGTCCTTATTTTGACTGTCTTGTATTATACTCTTCTCAAGACACAGCCTAACTGTTCTATATATATAACACAGATCACAAAGAGGGGAAAGGAAGATTAAGCGAAGAGAGACTTACAACAGCAAGCATAGCCCATCTGCAGTGGATAAGTTCAGACTCCTTGAATCTCTCAAGATTCTCTGGTACTGCTCCAAGACGAAGAGGGTCAAATCCAAAGTCACTGAAACACACCACATCAAACTCAGGAATTAGAACCATGAATGTGTATGACGAAACCTGAATTGTTGAATCAATGAATGTGTATATACCCTGGAGCTGAACCGTCAAGGTAAGGGGGTCTAGGTTGGCCTGGCATCCAGTCAGCAGTCATGGAGAAGCGAGAAGACACATTGCTTCCAAAGCATGAGATTGGAATTGAAGTGGCAAATCTTGACTTTGAGGAAGAAAGAAGAGACGGGAAAGCTGATATAGTAGAACTCATCAATGTGTTAGACGCCATTCTCTCTCACTCAAAAATAGTCAATCAAGGAAATGGCAGCTTGTAAGTAAGTTGAAGCCTCAAGAATATAGGGAGACTGGTGTGGATATAGGCGAATCCAAAAGTTGCTTTCTATTGGATAATCATGGTAACTTCAGACATGTCATTGGTCCACGTAGATATTTGTCCATCCACTCTGTCCCTTGTGGATATCTCTCTCTTTCTGTGTGGTGCAAATCACTTCCTAGATTCTCAAAAATCTAAACTCCATCGATCCATTTTTTGTGCAATCCGAACTAATTGCTCTCTGTAAAAAAGAAAAAACAAAACATCTGCTTGCTAACTTAACAAGTTATTATGTTATTATCACTTCATATATGATATTTTTAACATAACGTATTTATCTAAAAACTATAATGCGAAAAGTTCATATATGTGGAGTAATGTTACTACCCGAAAGGATAATGCATGTAAATTCTTATTATCATGCAGTGTGCTTTTTATTTCCCAATTACCATATTATATAATATATGTATACTAAAAGCTAACAATACATTAAAATATATATATTTTTTGGTGTCTAGCTCTAGAAATAAAATTAATATAAATACACGTTGGAAATTTATGAAATACTATATGTATTTGTATACAAATGTATAATAATTAAATTGGTAGGTAAAATTTTTTTTTAATATGTACAATTGTACATAATGTTTTTGGTGGTCTCTCTCATATTGGCTTTATATTGGGCCAAGGATACTTGCACTTGGGTGGGCTTTATTTGTGTCCAATAATTTCTGAACAAGCAGTATACCAAGTGGTTTGGGCCCATATGTGGGCCTGAGTCCTGACCCAAAAAAAATTTTTCTGAACAAGCAAATGATTTCTTCTTTCTTGAATCTTGAATAGTTGAATTAGTTTAGAAGTGCCACTCTAACTCTGAATTCTAATTGCACGTAGCATACGCATACCTCACTTGATTCATCACCTATCTCGAAATCGAAATTGAAATCGAAATCGGAGTCGATGAGCACGTCAGCGATTCCACTTGCACCTTCATCTTCATCTTCAGCATCTTCACCGGTATGCATCTCTCTCTCTATCTCTCAATGATCGTATTGCCAGATCTCCAAATTTTGTGACGGATTTTGTTCTTGTTATGACAGGGAACGGGGCTGTTGTCAGGTGGATTCACGAAGCTGTGTAAGGGCCTTGGAGTGGTTCTTGTTGCCGCTCACATTCTCGTTTACCTCTTCCCTTCTTCTCTTACCTACCTCGCTCTCGTTCCCGCCAGGTTCCCTCCATTTTTTCTTTACTATTGCTCCTCCAATTCATCGTTTTATTTTAGGGAATAGTCGGTTAATTTAAGACATGATTATCAAGGTAATCAAACTCAGGAGCTTAGGTAAAGTTCAATTGTAATCGTAGACTTGATTTAGGGACTTCAAGTTGGAAAAGTCGATTGATCATGATGATGACCATGACGATGCGGGTGACTTGAGCTCCCTTAGTTTCAGATTGAAAGGAAACTAATCTTAGATTAGTAAGGTTTCACAGCTTAAGCATTTTTGAGTCCTGTGCTTGTGCCTGTTCTTGCTCAAGTGTGAAACCATTGCTTTGCAATATTCAGTAAATTCTTTTCATAACTGAGCCTTTGCTTCTAGCTTTCATACAAGGGCTATTCATAGCCTGCATCCGGTTTATTTATTTTAAATTTTTTAACTCTGGGAAGTTATTTTGCTGTTGCATTCATTTTGCAGGACGATTCCGTTCGCCTGGAATCTCATTACAGCTGGTTATGTCGAGCAATCTGTATATGGGGTATGCTCTTACTGTTTTTCAGGCTTAAGTTTGTGTGCTATAGAACATTATAATTCCAGAGTTGCTTATGTTGTTTTGAAGAAAACTCAGCAATTGACATTGGTTGCACAATTTTATAGGTGGTGATCAGCACAATAAGTCTTCTGTTTATTGGAAAGCTACTTGAACCAATATGGGGTTCCAGAGAATTCTTGAAGTTCATCTTCGTGGTTAACTTTCTAACTTCGATGTGTGTATTCGTCACCGCTATTGCCTTATACTACATTTCAACAAAGGAGAGTTACCTGTAAGCACATATTAATATTATCATCTGAGATGATATTTTCTGCATGTTGCTCATGCTACTTCCTGTCTCATTTTTACTTCTAATTATTTTTTGCCTGCCTCATCATTTTGAATTACTTGTTTTCTATTATTTGTCAAATCTTAACATATACTCTACTTTCCATTTCCACCATGTACTTGTTGTTTTGATCCACTTATGTTCTTTTGGAATTTTCTAGTTACACTCCCCTATCGGGATTTCATGGAGTTATATCTGGTTTCTTGGTTGGCGTTAAGCAAATTATACCAGATCAAGAGCTTCCTCTCATCAAGATAAAAGCGAAGGTTTGATACTATTCCGCTATTGCTTCGAAGTTGTTACTTTCCCGCAACGATAGGTTTATGTTGCCACTTCCATGTCTCTTCAGTGGTTGCCGTCTATCACTTTATTGCTTTCCATCGCCATCACCTTCTGGACAGAAGAGGCTGCAGAGTATCTTCCAACCATAGTGTCTGGCACATATATAAGCTGGATTTACCTTAGATACTGGCAGAGCAAACTAGAGACAAAAATTAGAGGTGACCCAAGTGAGGATTTTGCATTCTCCTCATTTTTCCCTGGATTTTTAAGGTAAACTATGATCATAGGTTGTAACAAAAAATTAATGATTCATTATAGGCTCCTGAAATCTTTGTAGATATCAATAATTTTTTTTTTTTCTGGATGCTGCCTTGTAGACCAATCATAGACCCTATTGCATCAATATTTCATCGAATGCTCTGCGGAAGATCCGATGCTTTGAACAATGCTCAAGCTTACACCCAGGATAGTGAGTCTTTGCCAGGTTCTGACTCATTCGAAGCTACTAGGAGACGGTATTTTCACTCTACTGCAATTTAGTTATAATCAGATCAGTGATGTTGCCAAATAGAAATTGCTTCTGTGAGACATGTTGGAAAACAATAAAATAAATGAACAATGAACAGGAGGAGGTCCTCATCAGTTATTTTTCATTTTTGCCAGTTTTATTGGTTTCTTCAACTAAATTATTCGTATATTTACCTTGTTTAGTAATAGTTCTTCTTAAACATTCCCTTCTAACTGATCCTGTTGTTGCAGAGAAAGAGGAGCCCGAGCACTGGAAGAGAGGTTGGCTGCTGCGCGCATTGCTGGAGAGTCACAAAAGAGAGATGCTGCAGAAAATGTATAATTCCTCAACTTTTGTAAATTGGGATCGGTTCAGTCAATATGAAACTATTACAAGTGACATTTTCGGAGGGGTATAGTTACAAAATTTTTGTCTAGGTCAAGTAACATTTTTATGTTCATTTTCCGTTGGACAATGATATTTGTGAATCTAAAGTTTTTTCTTTCTTCTGTCGGATAAAATATAACCGACTCACATTTGTACCTAACCAAGATATAGAATAAAAAGATTTGTTGTATTTGTTATACCAGTATCAATAGTAACTTTCGCATGCATCCAAGTTTTTGCTCTCCTTCGTTGTTTTGTTTTCGGTAACCTGGCATATTAGGTATAATTTATTTGAAAAATAAATCAATCAATCGTGTACCATGTTGCATGGATTTTGGAAAATATTTCGTCCCGCTGATTCGTCAAAATTTATAATGTTTAAAAGAAAATTTGCATTTATTTTTTAATCAAAACAACCACGCAATCCAGTTCTCCGAGAAAGTAGAGTTGCTTGGAAGAAAATGGTCTCTTAAGCTTTAACACAGCTTCATAATTAAGATTAGAACCCAAAACTTGTAAAAGCAAGTACAGTCCTTACCGAAATGATTGCAATGCTAAGTCTCACGGTCAGGACATAATGCAGTAAAATTTCATGTGTTTCTACCTAAAGAATGTACCTAAAGAATGTAAATGTTGCTTTAGTGCACAGAGAATAGCATATTCTAGACCAGAGTTAAGATTGCAAATTGTAGCACATAATTCATAAAGAAGAGGAAGAAAACATTTATAAGGATATACTCAAATATCAAACCTTATGATAGTTCACTGAAAGGCAATTCATGTTTAAAGAAATTGCACAAACAAGAAGCACACTGGCTCCATTTTGCAACTCCAAAATGAATGGACAAACGGGAATGAGTAACCTATATTTGGTTAAAGAGACTTAACAAATTGATAATAAGCATAACATAAGGTTGCTTAATCCCCGGCTTTTCTGTATTCTGGCTTCAGTTCATAAGTGCCTTGATTAGTTCCTTTGTTATTGTAGACACACAGATCTTTAAGTATATCTTTCAGAAATTGCTGCAGAAAAAAGTGTGTTAGATCCAACACATCAGTTATATAAGGCACTACTGAAACTATATATCTTGCTTAAAATAAATAAATAAATGTCAGGTGGAGAGATAATGGTGAATTTTTTTCATATCCATGTGTAATCGTGAGATATCTACCAATTGAACAGAGTAAGATTACATAACAACAGCAACAACACCAGAGTCTTTGCTCACTAGATAGGCAACAGCACAGAATAAGATCTCAACAATTAATGATACAGTACTAATCTCTCAGAATTTCTCAGCATGATATATACAATTTCTTTGAACTAATGAAATCTACCTGGCACATTTAAGTCGTCCAATTGCATACGTATTGGGCATCTAGTGTACATGCATAACCACTAGAAGCAACAAATTCCTCATATTATGACTCTATGTTTCCAACGATTGCTCCATAAGATTATCATAAAGTAACATCCAATAGACTAAAGCTGGATATTAAGAGAAATATATTAGTCAAAGCACATACTTCAGGTTGGTCGGTTTCTTGTATGAGATTTCTTAAACTCCAATTTGGCTGCCGTTCAAACAGCTTAAACACAATTTCTTCCATCTCTCCACGGTCCCTTCTTGTTCTCTTCGTTTCTGTTGCTTTAGCTGGAGCTTTCTTCTTTTCCTAATTCAATATAGAAACTTCAGAGACAAACAAAAAGAAATATATCAAACCGCATATGGCTAGTTATATAAATTCCTCAACTCCAACTCCTCATCCCCGGATTCCTCTCACTTTGCATGGTAATACGGATTTAGATTTTGCATGAGGAACTTACAATGGGTCCAGAAGATGATGAAAAGGTGAATAGTCCAGGCATCGGTCTCATATGAGCCCCACTATCATTGTCAATAACCTGAAAAATAGAATAGTTAAGAAACCTGAGGCAAATGAAAGTTGCTCAAAACACTACATCAATATTATGAGAATGAGAGCCACAAGAAACCTGTATCTGTCTAGTTTTGACCATGTACTTCTGTGTCCTCTCACGGCATATTTTCCCATAAAGTTCCATGCTTTGCTTGTGGGGTCTCATGTCAAATTTGTTCAGTATCTTTCCCTCCACACATATTTTTCCTACAACCAGCAACATTATGTCACAGAAAGATATGAGCTAACAGCTTAGTTACCATCACATGTAAGTTCTATCAAGTCAAACAATGACAAATATTTACCTTGGGGTGTGTCCGAGAAGACAGACATGGGAATGAAGTCTTTAGACATATCCATAGCAAAACATCTGGGTATATTCCCAGCTTCGGTCGCAGCCAATTCCATAGTAAACTGAGGATTTTAACTAAACAATCAATTTAAAGAGAAAAAAGAAAAATTACAGAGAGAAGTGTCACTAACAATAACAATCAAAATATTTTCTCACATATGATACACAACATATCCCATTCTTAAATAGAAATAAAAAGCAAATTCTAAAGCAATTCAAGAAGTTAAATTTGATTTTGACCAAAGTTATATAATTCAAATACAAAGCTAGTTACATTTGATTTTGACCTTCATATCATGTTTGTTAAAGCAATGAAGTAAAAAGTTAATTTCATTCACGGCCCCACTTATCTACTCAATTAAGCAGAAGGTTAGTCTTGTAAATTAGATTCAAGAAACATCCAGAGGATCAAATCAGATTTTTAATTGCTCAACTGCTCCATAACTATATAAATTGCAAGATCCAGAGATAGCTGGCTGATATTAACTCCAGCCGGTGAATAATCACAAAATAAATTAATATTGCATTGCTATCAACTTAAAATTCATTGATATCAACAATTTATGTTGCTGAGATGTGAGAGCTGGTTCTTGAATTGTTACCAACCATAACAGCAGCATTGCAATGCTTAGAAATCAAGGAATCAGGCCATGGCATGGCATGGCATTTCCTCAACATGAAGCAACGAAAGCTGTCTACACTAAACAATGAATCTAGAATCAACCAAAAAAATGACATTTTTATTTTTTACTGAAGCCGTGTTAATCATAATTCGCTAGGGTTTAAGAAAAGAACTGAACAGGATTTTTGTTTAACGTTGTTACTTTGTTAGTGGAAAGATATGAAGATGGATTTGAGGCATTGAGCAATGTGATGTGCGAGGGAATGGGAATGTACCTGGGGAGGAGAGTCATCGGAGGAGGAGTTGTCGGAGTTGTTGAGGGGATCGATGGAAACGATGACCTTGGCGACGGGGCGGGAGGGGTCGGATGAGGGAGAGGCGCCGAGGCAACGGGAAACGAGAGGAGGGCACTTCATAAGCCACATGGCTCTCTCAGCTTTGCTCGTCTCTAAGTAACCGCCATAACCGTATGATCCACCACCAGCTTTGTTCACATTCTGCTTGCTTCCTCCTCCTCCTCCTCCTCCTCCTCCTCCTCCTCCGTCAGCTGCCTCCGCCTCAGTTTTAATTGATTTCATTTCAACCGCAACGGAAACCGTTTTCCTTGCTCTATTCTCTTTCTCTACATTACGTGCTATTTTGCTCCTTTTTTTATACTCTCATTTTTTTATTTATTTGTTTTTTGTTTTTTGTTTTATTTCATTATCTATTTTATTGACCTTCCATTTTCCAAACACAATCCAATCTCTCAAGTCCCTAAGTCATAGCTTTTTTTCCAAAAATGAAAAATAAATAAATAAATAAACGACACATACAAATCTTTTTTAATCAAGTACAATAAAATTGACACAAATCCAACAAAAAGAGCGTATACATGTGTCATAGCTTTTTTTTTCTGGTACTTTTTCAGCACAATATTTTTTATTAAAAAACATAAAAATTTATTGATGTAGTATATAAATTTTTGTATATAATACATAAATTTTACACAAAATACAAGTTTATTAATATAGTTAGAAGTGTTTATAGGTTAAATTTAATTAGATCCAGATTTAACACTAAAAAACATCAGATCTATTTTTGACCTAATTCAAAAGCAAGTCGAAATTAATCAAATTAAATCAAAATATCCAATATAAAATTAGTATATACAAATTTGTAAATTTTATCTATTAAAATAATAAAATTTTATTTTTAAAAATTAAATTTAACAAATATTATATCATATGTATACTAAAATAAATTATTTTAAAATATATAAAAAGTATACTATAAAAAATATTAATTAAAATATAAAAGTATAATATTACATTACTAACTTCACTTTAAATTATATATTTTTATTATAAAAAAATAACTTCTGATCGGATGACCCAAAACATAAACAGAATCCAACCCAAAAATAATAATGAGTAAAAATAACAAACATAAACCCGGCAACATATGCCTTGAGTCTGGACTGATTTCGGGTTAGGTCAAATTTTGAACACTCCTACTCCTAGATATAACATAAAAAATTTTGTACATAGTATATAAATTTTTGCTATGAATGTAATTTGTTAGTTTGGTGAATCAATATTTTGGAAATGTGGTATTTTAAAAATTTTTGTATTGTGCATACAAAATTTTTTTATATATTTTGTTCGTTAGATGTCAATATTTTAGATATCTACTCCTTTAAAAATTTTCTATGTTGTGCACTAAATTTTTTCTGATGTTATTAAAATTTATGTGTTGTGTATATTATGTTGGTTGAATGTTAATATTCATGTGTTCCTTTAAAATTTTTGTGTGTGTTGTGATTTGTGAATCAAAATTTTTGTGTAGTAATTTTTTAAGAGTGAATACCCCATCCGGTCCCTGACAATTACATCGAAAGGACAACGAGGCCCCCAAGAAAAAAAAACACCCAATCCGGCCACTGATAATTTTTTTTGGGACTGATTAGCCCCTGTGCCAAAAAAAATAACATTGATTTTTTTTGGCACAGGGGCCTCGTTGTCCTTTCGAGGTAATTGTTAGGGGCCGGGTTGGATTTTTTTTTTTTGGTCAGGGGCCGGATTGGGATTTTTTTTGTCAGGGGCCTCGTTGTCTTTCGAGGTAATTGTCAGGGGTTGATTTGGGTTTTTCTCATTTTTTAAATATATATAAATGAAAAAGATGAAAAAGACCACAACAATAAAAATAATAATGATGAAGGATGAGAAAAAATCAAACAAAAAAAACTTTGGAAAAGAACAAATAGAAAAAAATACGATAATGACGACCACGATAACGATGACGCTGTTGAAAAAGATGACGATAACGATGACTACATCGACAACAATAATAAAAACCCTAATAAAATAAGATCTTAATTAAAAATCTCACTTTTTACATTCATATTTTAAATAATTTTTTTTAAAAAATAAAAAAATTTAAACTCACAACCTCTAAATAAATATAAAAAAAAATTATGTCATTCGAATTATAACTCGTTAGGATTACTTATCTTAAACAATTTTAAAACTTAAGTATATATGAATTATGATGTATGTTATTTTGAATGAAATTTTGAATTATAAAAACTTTTCGAGTTATGTATACACGGTATAACTTGAAGTATTATATGACTTTCGTGATAAATGAGTTTTAATTAAACTTAAATGATTAAATCATAATTGAGAAAAAGTTTAGTTACTTTATCTATATTATTTTCTCTAATTTTATCTTACTTTACATTACCTTTTTAAACAATCAACCTTTTTTTGGGAGTTACAAATTAATTTTATTGTTGACAAAATCTTTAATACATAAATTGTTATTCGTTTAACAAAAAAGAATGTAATTTGGTTCAATCCTATTTTCATAAATTAAAAAGGTAAAATTTGGTAATAATGTATTAATTTTAAAGACTACAACTAGTAATAATTTTGTAAAACCCTAAACTGAACCGAAGCTGAGTGTCAAAACCCTGTTCAGCAGAGCTGAGCTCAGTGGAAACTGCCGAAGCACTTTCCAGTTGATAGAAAGCATGACAATGCGGTGGATCATCCTCTTCTCCAGCTCCAATCGCCGCCAACAGCCACCACGCAAACAGTACAACAACCTCAACCACCTCAGAACCCTATTCGAAGGCACCTTCAAGACCGTCCGCGACCGTGGCCTCGACCACGCCGTCGAGAGAGAGAAGCACCTGAAGCCACTCATCAGCCTCAAGAATCTCATCAAACGCGAACCCTCCAAATCCCTTCCCATCTCCATCATTACCCAAAACAAAGAATCCCTTCAATTACCATTTCGCCCCGTCGAATTCACCCGAAAATACCCCTCCGTTTTCCATGAATTCCTCCCCGTCGCCGCCGCCCTCAACGCCCCGCACATCTGCCTCACCCCGCAGGCCCTCTCGATCGATTCCAACGAGCAGCTCCTGTACCAAAGCGATGGTTACAAGGAACAGATCGCCAACCGCCTCTTGAAGCTCTTGATGATCTCCAGAATCCATAAGATCCCTCTCTCAATCATCGAACACCTCAAATGGGACCTCGGTCTTCCTCACGATTATCTTCACGGCGTTATTCCCGAGTTCCCTGATTACTTCCGTGTCGTCCAAGAAAAATTCCGTGCATTTCGAAACGATGATGACAGGTATTGATCATAACTAACTTGTAACTAACCAATGCTTACCGCTTCTCTGTCTAACGGCTATGTTCAATGACAGGGTTTTGGAGTTGGTTTGTTGGAGCAATGAATTGGCAGTTTCGGTTATGGAGAAGAAGAATAAGAAGAAAGGGAGTGATTTTGAGTTTCCGGTGCAGTTTTCGACTGGGTTTGAGATGGATAGGAGTTATCAGAGGTGGTTGAGTCAATGGCAGAAGCTGCCTTATGTCTCTCCTTATGAGAATGCAGCTCATCTATCAGCTTCTAGTGACGAATCCGATAGATGGGTAGTTGGTGTTTTGCATGAGATTCTTCAAGTTTTGGTTCCTAAGAAGACTGAGAAGGACAATCTTTTGATCCTTGGAGACTGGTTGGGTTTGAGGTCGAGGTTTAAGAGGGCGCTGCTTCAGCATCCTGGTATTTTCTATCTATCTAGTAAAATTGGTACTCAAACAGTGGTTTTGAGGGAAGGTTACAAAAGGGGATCGTTGGCCGAACGCCACCCATTTATGGATTTGAGGAGCCAGTATATTCACCTTATGAACACTACTATTAAGGAAGATGGGAAAGATGTTAAGGTGGTGCTAGGGAAAATCAACCAGGACGAGTCGAATGACAAGGACCTTGAAGAGGGTGGAGCAGGAGAGGATGACAGGGAGATCAGAGGGGACAGGGATGAGTCGTCTGAAGCTGAAGCGGATGCCTTTGAGGGCGAGGATAATTCTGAGGATGATGAAGAAGAACAGCCTCGAAGAGTTAACTTTAAAACTGCACAGAGTAGTTGGGGCAGAGTAGTAGGGCGAGTGAAGCCTGTGAGAGATTCTAAGAGAGAAAGATCAGCTGGGAGGTCAACTCAGAAGTTTAGGGAGAGAAATCCATCAGAAGCTTCTAGAAGATTACAAATAAGAGGTCAAAATAAAGATGTTGAGAGTTCTGTACAGCGATCAAGATCTTCTAAGAGCAGAGGGAAGGTTATTACCTAGGAAGAACAACCCTGTTTAGTGAAGATTCAATCTGTTTCTAGCAACTAGCAAATTGCAGGTAGCTTTTGCCTACCGCTGTACCTTGATCTGTCCCTGTTATAAGTTTTCAAGATTCAAAGTTCTAATATCTTATTGTTTTGTATGCTTATATATGGAATGTATTGAGTTCGGCTTCGGTGGATGCTTGTTGTGCCCTTGGTCCTTGAATTAACTGTTTCGGCTAGCTTTAGTGGTTTTGGTTCTAGTTACTAGTTGCTGCACTTATTTGATCTATATAGTTTGAAGGTTATAGATGCTCTCTCTCATGTTGATAGCATATTGCATATTGCATATTGAAACAGTGGTAAAAGGAAGGAGTATATTTATGGGCTAAAAATTGGGAAAATAGGTTGTTTTTTGTTTCAGAAAAGAAAAAGTAAATGTTGGTAAAAATGATTCAAAGTGTATTGGAAGTAACTTTTGCTAAAATGTCCATTCTTGTAAGGAAACTTGCTCTGCTAATAGCTGTCATGAAGGAAGGATAGGATCATTGCATGGCCAGTACCGGAGAGTGGAGATTCTATTACTTGGAATTTGCATCCAATTCTTGCTGATAACATTTTTTCTCCTACTTCAATGTCTTACTTAGGGAAATCAGGTGATGTATTTGAGTATTTCACATAGATGACATGACACTGGATGTGGTTTGGTGTAATCGTGCTATCAAATTTCAAATGTAATGTTCCTGAAAACCGCTCCCACCTGCTAACACGATCAATGTCGCAAGTGTAGTTGTCCAACCCAAGAAGAAATAAAGCCCAGAAGTTTGCATCGATTTGGGCTGTGATCTGAACCATGCCCAAGATGACTTATCTTGTGAGAGGATAGAGTTTCCAATTTCATATGGTTCAGGCCCCAAAACGCGTCTCTGTGCAAAAAGCTGTTTACCAATTAAAAAAAAAAAAGTAAATGAACCAAGTTGGGTTGGTCTAGTGCTTAACTCATTAGCAAGAGTAAGAGGTTCGAATTCCGCCTTATACATGCAACAATCCATTAGTCAACAACAAATTCTTTATATGGTGAAAAAAAAAAGAAATGAATGTATGCAGAATGCTTGATACTTACTATCTGTAAAATAAAATTTAAAATGCTTATTAAAAGTAACTATATAGTGAGAAAAGACTCACTATTGTTATTACTAACCTTCAATCCTAAGCTTACTAGATAGAAGTTATTACCAAGTTAATTTTCATAGTGGAGATGATGTGAAGATTTTGGGGTAAAAATGTCCAATGAAGAAATAGTTTATACTTCATATACACCTCTTCACAATCTATGTTCATTAATGAGTTCAAGGTTGAATTCATTGATAGAACCTGTTGTACTAGGGGGATTTTGTCCTGCCTAAATGCATTGTACTTGGTATCTCCTTGATCTTGTGGAGTTAGTTTCCCTTAACATAATGACATGCGCATGAATATAGCTAGTCATATTCCACCAACATCATCATCAATAGGTTTCAGAATAGTAATGTCCATTTATAATGTTCCTTCTGTTGAATAATGCTCTCAGGAAGAGTTTAGAGCATAACAACCGAATAAATAATAATTAAAAAAAGTAAACACCTATAATGACCTATATGATTATCACACTTGAATAACTTCCAACACCCATACTTACAGCATTGTTATCAACAAAGATACAATAAAATAGAAATATAGAACCTAACTTAAATGCTTTTTTCATACATTACCATAAAAGTTGTATTTTAATTTTCAATATTCAACACCTTGCAATTTTAAGCAAAGATATGCTGTAACTAAAAAATCTAGATGATGATTGAAGAGTGAGGAAATCTCCACCTGATTTGTTCTGAACCAAAAGGTGAGAACCCACCAAAAACCAGTAACACTAAGCTTGTTTTCTTTCTAAAGTGGTTTCATGAGAGAGCAACTTATAAGAAAATGACCCTTCAATTTGTCGTGTTGTATATCAAGCCTTCGTTATTCCTTGGTACACATGGCTATTTTTTTCCATATTGGTGCATTTTGATAATGATTGCATAAAATTAAAGATGGTTCATTCACTAGTGCAGTGCTGCGCACTAACTAATTAAAAGAGCATCCTAATCGAATCAGATATTACAAGATCATTCACATAACACACCATATATTATGTGCTATCTATATCCCCTATAATCTTATATTTTCTTCCTCTTTTACACTATCACTAGTTCATTTTATTTGCACAGATCACTAATTCACTACACAACAAGCTAGCTAGCATATATAATTATTATATAGCTGATGTTGCCATATATATCTATATTCCCTCGATATGACAAATACGCGGCAAAAAATGACATTGAATTTATGCTCATTCATCACCTATTGGAGCAAAGAAAGGAATAATTATTGGTGACTAAGGATGCTAAAAAAATCCGCATCCAACGATATCTGTGGAGATTATTTCCGACGGAAAGATTAACAGAATCTTTAAAATTTTCATGAAATAAAAATCTGTCTATGTGAATAAATGATGACAATGATGACAAAGACGAAGATTGAGATACTCGTCCTATAAGACCTACAAAATGTTTGCAAAAAAATTTTATTTAAATATTTATATATAAGTTGTGTAAAGTAATTTTAATTTATGTGTTAAAAATTTTATGTGTATATTATTATATTAAATTTATATTTAAATTATATTTAATTTGATATATTTGATTGAATTATATATAATTGGTTGTATTAATATTATTAAAAAAATTAAAATTTAATATCTACGGATATTCGTATATATCTATGATTTTTTTTCTGGAATTAAAAGTAGTAATATACCCTAATATTATAATTTTGAGTTATTTTTAAAAGTGTGTAAAGGACATAAATCGAAGGATCTAATTTTTATATTTCAACTTTTTTAATTTTTTTAATAGAAATCTCTTGGTCTAATTTCTGTATCTCTCACAAATTGAATGGTTCAATTTCTGTAATTCTTACAAATCGAACGGTCCAATTTCTGTACCTTTCATAAATCAGATGGTATAATTTCTGCTTTTCTAATTAAACAGTTCTACATTTAAAAATAACATCCTATCAGTTCACATTTAAAAAAAACACCATTATTACTTTAATATCAAAAACAAAAAATATATATCTGTTCCCACAAAAAAATAAAATAAGATCAATTCTATAATGTCTATAATTTTGGTGTCGAAATTGTCGAAGTTACCTTTTATAGTAAGTTTTAAATATTAAAAAATTATTTACTTTTATATTTTTTAATTTAAATATTAAATTTTATCTCATTTTAATAAATTAGATAAATATATATAGACACCATAGCATGCACCATAAAATAAAAATAGAAATCCATAACGAGATGAAAACCGGAGTATGAATTCTCTCCTACCTAGAGACCTATTGTCATTTGTGATTCCTTATCTTTGTATGTATAAAGTTGTGAGGCTAGTATGTAACTATGTACGTAGGTAGATGAAATTATTTTATAGAAAATGTAATTAAAAAAAGTGAAATATAAAATAAAAGAGGAGACAGTTGATGAATGATGATACATACGTCAGTGACTGAAAATGTCCATCTGTAAAGTTGAAAAAGATGCGATACATTATTCTGTGATGAGTGCTCATCCCTAACCACTCCTTTTGCTATTACCTGGAAAGGTCACAAGTACCACTTTCCCACTGCCATATATGCTCCTCATCACTCAATGACTCATGACTCATCATCAGATAG
The DNA here is from genome assembly GCF_014773155.1 of Arachis stenosperma. NCBI lineage: Eukaryota > Viridiplantae > Streptophyta > Magnoliopsida > Fabales > Fabaceae > Arachis > Arachis stenosperma. The sequence goes on along the minus strand of NC_080381.1, from coordinate 140,965,804 downwards.
GAATCAATAGCTACTACCCCTCAAACAAAATCTACACGTAATCATTTTCTTCAGTTTAATTTCAAACTTGTATATGTAGTGTAATTAACTGCTTTCGGGACTATAATTGAAGCCAAATTTAATATATGACTTTGATGATCTCATGTCATCCATGCATACATTGAAAATGAGATAATAAAACTCTCAACACATTTATAATTTATTTGCTAATTTGCATTAGAGCGAACGTTCTATGTAGATTTCTATATAATTTTTTGGGTGAAGGGGGACCGATATTATTATTAGAAGAGTGTTAGGAGTCAATAACTTTTGTATTTTATAACTATTAATTGGCCATCATTTATGTTTTTAATGATGTGAGATTATATCTAATAATAAAAAATTACTTACTTTTTTTTTATGATTAAGTGCTGACCACAAAATATAAAAATTACTGACCTTCTAGACTTTCTCTTATTATTATTGTTATAGCAAATTATATTAGCTGAGAATATTTAATGTAAACAAGGTCTTATTAGGGACCAGAGTACAAAGCATATGTTCTTACTTTTTGGCAACAAAAATATATTTAAATTTTTGTTCATTTTTTAAGATTTTATTAGGAGAATAGTTAAGAATATTATAAAATTCTTAATATCTTCTCTTAGATTTGTTTTGATAAAATTTTTTAAAAAAATGTGGTACTTTTTTAAAATACAAACTTTTCGTTTATAATTAATAAATCGAAAAGACTATACACTCTCTTTAAAGATAAGGATACTTTTAAAAATGTATTTTTTTAAAATTTATAGCATTTATATTTGATAAATTAAATTAAAAATAATTTTTAATAAACATAATAACAATAAGTACGTTGGTAAAATAATTTTTAAAATTAAAAGTACTATAATAAATATTAATATAAAAATTAAATATTAATATTAATTAATGTATAGGCTATATTAAATTTTTAATTTGATAAGTACAAGTTATCTTTGAAATGTCCTACTTTAGATGTTTTAAAAAATTTCTCTATCTTTTAAAGGTTACCAACATAAGTACATGATCTTTTTTATCTAACAAATGCAAAATGAGAAGTTTAGACTTTTAAGAAGTACAAACACATTTCTAAAAAATTTTACCAAATCAAGTTTTAAGATAGAGCTTTCTAAAGGTGGCATATGCTTATCAAAATTAAAAAATCTAATACAACTTCATAAATAAATGCATTTATGTGTTTGTGCTTATTGAAATTTATTTTTAATTTAATTTTACTAAATGAAGGTACTACAAATTTTAAGTAGCGTTTGTTTTCAAATACTGAAAGAACTAAGTAGAGTCCCAAAAAACTAAAAGTTTTGAAAAAAAAAAGTTTGAAATTATAACATTTTTTAATAACTAAGAATATTTTAATATATATTCTTATTTCATTACATATTTATCTTGAACTAAATAAAATACAAAGAGTAAACGAATTATACTTTATAGGACATAGGTACTTAAGTCCAATTAAATTAGTCTAACATCAACCAAAATCAATTATAGATAAGATTACTCTAAATCTTATTGTTTAAATTGATTAGACTTAATTCATAAAAAACTGTAGATGTGTAGTATTATTCATTAATAAAATAAATAAAAGGGTGAGATTAGATCTATATATTTAAACAAAAAAGATAGATATGTAAATGAAAATATAATTTAATTATAGAGTCAATTTTTTTGGTTAATATTACCTAATTTTTTAAATTATTTTTTATCTTAAATTTTAAATAATAAAATATATATTCTAAATTTTTATATTTAAAAAATTAAAAATAAAAAAATATATATAACAATAAAATGATTAATTAGTTAAATTTTGATTTTTTATACTTATTCATGAAAATAACAGACCAATTGATGATAAAGTGCGAGGAAGAGTGATAACCATTAACAAGCAACCAAATTAAAGGTTGGATGGTAAAACTAGATAGGGATGAATAATGTTGTGGGCGGCAAAGCATGATTATGATCTCCAATTTACGAAATAAAGTTGAAGCAGCAAAATTGTGAAATAAAAGATAGTGAAAGCTAAATTCAGAAAGGGAAGATTTGAAATCTTATAAACCTGTCCTCTGTCTCATTCAATGGTTCCGGGTCTTAAGTTGTATTGTCATGTTATTTGCACATTGTCTCCTTCAAACCCAACCAAATTTTCAATTCAAAGTTGTGGGTCATTCATGCAGTACATGCGGGTGATGCTTGCTTATTTTGATTATGATTTTTACTAATTCAAATTAAACAGTATATTTCTTAATTAACATTCTTTCCCACCATGTTAAGTGTCAAGATTTAATAGCTTTAAAACAAATCAAGCATTATTAGAAATAGAAGAAAGAGAATGCGAAAGGAATAACAAAAGTGTATGTTAATGTGTTACAATATAAAAGTGTCGTGCAGAATTGATATTAGCCTTATGCTTTCTAACTTTATATTAAGGGAACATACCCTGCATAAAAATTGTCTTTTAAGGTACTGTAATTATTGAATGATTTTAATGAATTATTGATGTCCTATCAATATGAACAATTGTACTACCAATAATACACACATTCAAGCTTACCCATTATTATCCTAAGCAAAAGAATATATGCAATGATATAAAATTACCCCTCTAAAATTATAAACTCAGCTACAGTCGACGTCACGTGAAGTTGATAATTAAGAGTCGTTAAATGAAAATTTAGTCAACTTTATATGAAGTAGACTACATTTGAATTTTCATCGTGCATGCACAAATAAGATTCTTTTAATAGTTTTTCCTTTTTTTTTACCAAAATTAAAAATGAGACTCGAACCTGCACTTTTACATAAATACGGAGAGATTATATCATTTGAATTATAGTTTGTTGGTGCAAAAATAAAGTTGTTAACATACACAAATTTGGGTGGATGTATTGGAGTACGATGAAACATATTCTCAAGTGAAGTTGGACGTATTGCAAAGATCCAAACTGCAGTGATGAAAAAAGTGAAGGAAGCACATGAAAACATGACATGCTACAGACAAATAAAGTCTAACGCACCAAACATTTATATAATTTGCAAATTCCAATTCTCGAATTCCCTTAAAATTAAAAAACCTTGCGCATGCAAAAGCACATATCTATGATAATGATATATAAAACGACATTGACATTGTCCTTGAAGATATAGCTCCAACAAAAACCTCAGAAGCCAACTAAAATTATGTACGAACACTTACAGTTTTGAAAATGACAAATACCTTTAAACCACACACATGGCAGTATGACACACTTGTAGATATGCCATCGACCACATAAAAATTATTTTATATATATATATATATATATATATATATATATATATATATATATATATATATCAAAGTCTATTAATAAGAAGCTATGTATCATTTGTGAACATGAATGACGATATCAATTCCAGCTGAATAAGTTTCATCAGAGATTAGTAGTAAAGATTTTGAAAATCTTTTTAGTGTTAGTGTTTTGATTGTTTTGTTTTTTGTAATCTTCTGTTGATATCTTATAAGTATGAAACGTAGACCTTTTCTCTTTTTATGAGTCGAAAATTTTATATATTATCAACATAGAGCAATGTAAATTATTTTAATTCGTTATTTCTTAAAAGAATAAACTTTTGTTATAGACCCATAATTTAACTTAAATGTCTACACACATACACAAATCAATTTTGTCCCTTGTCATTTACAAGTTCACATTAGAGGAGAGTAGATATTATTACTTCAAAATTGATAATATTATTCTCAATTTAAAAATATTTCTATTATACAAAATACAATTATAAAATTTTTTTATCAACTTGAAAATGGCATCAATATAAAAATTGTTAGAGATATAACTATTAATATTGTATTCTCCCATTAGTTTAAGTTTTTACCATCAGTGATTTCATAACATAATATCAAAAAAAATTTATAAAAAAATAAATTTCTTTGTGAAACTAGTCAAACTACCAGGATTGATGATCTATCATCTTTCATGAAACAACCCTAAAGTAACCATAATTAAATAAAGTGAAACATAAAAAACAAAATATACTACTTTAGAAAATCAGGATATTTTATATAGAATGAAAAAAGTTATCCCATTTCAATTTACATAAGATATTTTAAATATAAAAATGATGAAACTATATATATAATAAGTATATAACTTATAAGAGTATTAATATGTAAATTAAAAAGCTGCTCTGTGTTTGATCTCCTCACACTATTCAACCATAGACTCAGCCTTATTTATATCTAAATATCTTCAATATGTCAGATGCCGGATCCTCACTTCTAAACTCTATCTCCATTCACTTCTCACCAACAACAAATTAAAGCAAAACCCACTTTCTTGCCTCAAATGCGTCCCCTTTATTTTAAAATTAGCACTTACTTAGAAACTTGATACAATAATATAAATAATTAATATAATAATATTTAAAATTTTCAAAGTCGGAAATAAAAATAATATAAGCAAAGAAAGAAATAAGAGAGTTTTAAAGTTGTTAAATATATTAACAGTTGTTACATCAGAAAGTGAGAGTTCCTACCCTAGCAAATACCCTTTCTAAAAGATGAAAAGTAAAGAGAAGAATTGGGGCAAGGCAGAAGGGAAAAAAAGAAAAGCATAGATAAAGCCCCTATCCTCAAAATGATAAGAAAGCAAAGGCATGAATGATGACCACCATAGCTGTGCTAGCCACAATTACAGGCACCACTCACAAGCCCCCCCAACTCCAATCTACTAGGGACAACAAAAAAGAAAAAAAAAACACAGAATCTCAATCCCTCATAATTGGTATCTTTTCAACAAATGTCATCTTTGTTCCCATTCCCAATCACCAACAACCTCATGCTTTCTTCATTCTCTCTCTCAAAATCTTCATTGTAATTCTCATTCCTATTGCTACTATTATTATTGCATGGACCAATCTCCACCACCCTTGTGAGCTTCTCAGCCTTGAGGGCTTCAGCTTCCCAATCCGTCTTTGCAATCACAACATACAGGATTGACACGGCACACGCCGCTTGGGCCGACAGAAGCCCAAACCAAAGCCCACTAAACCCAATCTTAAACCAAAATGCCAGGCTCACAGCCACAGGGGTTCCCACAATGTAGAAGGATCCCAAATTGACATGGGCCCCTATGACCGGACGGGCTGTGCCACGCAATATGCCACAGCCCGTGGTCTGTGGGCAATTACCCAGCTCGCACAAGCCCATAATTGGCATGACCGACGCAACCAGGGCTTTAACCGCCTCGTCGGTTGTGAAAAGCCCGGCCCACCTTTGTTTAAGGATGACAGTCCATGTGACATTGATGAAGCCAATGAGAAAGGCACATCCTAGGGCAACAATGGCTGCTAGCTTTGCTTTGTATGGTCTGCCTGCTCCAAGCTCATTCCCAACCTACATTCATTGCAAGCAAAATAATTATTAAGTACTTCAAAAACATTATATTCTTGTAGTACTTGAAACATTTTGAACAATGTGTTACGTGATGAATAATGCAAATGTGAACAAGTTTGAAGGGTCCCATCGCAATTGAGAGAAGCGAGTAGTGGATATGATGGTTAAATTAAGAGGTGAAACAGAAATGTATTACGGGGATTGGAATGCAAGACTAAAGTGGAAAATGCACTTACAAGAAGTAGTTTTGTGACCTAACTGGGACCCTGTAGTTGACGCAATCATAAAATGAAATAAGAAGATTTTAATTTATTTTTAATATATATTTTATATTAATGACTAATTATGTGAAATGACATGGTCAAAAAAGAAGTACCCTGGCAGAAACACAGCCAGCAAGGGCCATAGGGAGAGTGTACATCATGCTAGTAGTCTGAATGAGAATCCCAGTGGCAGCCACTGCAACTGTTGGATTCTCCAAATAGCCAGCCATCACTGTCACAATCTCATACCACCACCACTCCAAACATATCATCAAGCAACTCGGCACCGCCATTCTCATCAACTCCCACATCTCTCCAGGCCCTCGAATCTTCTTCATCCCTCCCCACTTCATCACCATCTCCTTCTTTCTCCACACTATCACGTACACCGCCATCAGCACCACCATGTTCAGGTTCGTCACCACCGACGCCATCGCCACCCCCGGCACCCCCAGCCCCACCACCACCACCAGCACGTAGTTCAGCGGCACGTGGAACACCACCGCCACCAGCGAGCAGTACATCATTGGCTTCGTCACCTTCTGCGACCTCAAGAACACTCTCAGTGGCTGCAACAACGTGTTTGTTAAAAGGTCTGGCAGAGAGTAGAAACAGTATAGCGCTGCCATTTTTGTGATTCTTATGTCTTGCCCCATGAAAACCATGATCCCTTCCAGGTTCAGCCACAGAAGGCTTATGGGGACTATTGCCATCAGGAGAATCACCACCATGCGCTGCAGAGAAAGAGACAGAAGCTCCCAGTTCTTGCTGCCGTAGGCCTGCGAGCACACCGGCTCTAGGCCCGCTGCTAGGCCCACCAGAACAGAGTACCCTGTTATGTTGGTAAAGCCTATGGACAGTGCTCCACCTGCTAGCTCCAATGGGCCCAGTCTTCCGAGGAAGAGAACCGAAACAACGGCACGAACGAACACTAATAAGTTCATGGCTGTGATTGGCAACGCCATGCCCCACAGCTCCTTCAGTTCTTCCACTACCTGTGTGTGCAAAAGGAAGATGCTTTTTTATGATTATGTATATTCAAAATTTTTACTTAGTAGTAGCTTTTTACCTGAGCGGTGGTTGGGAACTTGTGGGAGAAAAAGTCCACGACTTTGTTGTCTCCCATGCTTGGATCTTTCTTTGATCAATATGCGTTGTTCTGCATAAAAGCGCAGTGAATCAAACAGTGAAGAAGAAGAAAAAGAAGAAGAAGAAGATGATGATTTTTACACGTTGAAGATATAAGAAAGAGGAAGAAGATTAAGATAACATGGTATGTATGTATGCAATATTATTAATAATTTTGTTTTTCTCGTACTCTTCGTCTTCGTGATGGAATGATTATTATGGATTTATGGTATAGGATCTAATACACCATAAATGAAAGAAAAAAAAAAGGATGCTTACAAGACGAACCCTGCGAAGTTGGGGTGGTTGTTTGTTTCTCTTTGAAACTGAAAAGGGTAAGAGGCAACGGGTGTGTGACAAGAAAGAAAGCAAGGAAGAGGGGAGAGAGGGGGTAGGGGGAGAGATATATAAGTAGTGGATTTTTTTTAGAAATAAAAAAAAATTATATTTTTTTAAATACCATTTTTTTAAAAATTTGTATTTAGGAAATTAAAGTTTGAAAATAATGTTTAAAAAAATATGATTTTTTTTTTATTTCTGAAAAAAACCTATAAGTAGTAGTAGTAGACTAGTAGTAATATTTAAGGGGTTAAGATTATTGGAGGATATGAAAAGGATTTTGGGAATTACCGATGATTAATTAGTACGACTAAGCTAGTTGCTAATTATACTTGATTATTTAAGACTCGCTCTTTCTATTTTATATTTTGAATTTCCTTAACATGTGTCCTAAGAAGAAGTAATAAAACTATTGGAAACATTTTAATTGTATCGGACAGTACCGGTGCACTAGTTGTTTTAACCGTTAATTTTAATTAATATATATTATATTTTTTTATAATTCAAATCAACTGTTAAAATAATTGAACACTAGTACTCTCGATGCACTTGAAATATTTTCAAAATTATTAATTAAAAAAAATGTATAACAAAAGCTATAAAATTTAAATTTTTAATATATTTATTATATATTATTAAAATAAAATATTTAAAATTTTTTATTATTAATAATTTTAACTCGCATCTTTAAAATATATATTAACTAAATTTTTAGAGAAATTTATGTGGTCAATCATTTTAGTATTTTTAATTTAATAATTTTTTTCTTTTTTTTTATTTTTTAATTCTGTTACCGTCGTTATTAATATCACTTCGGTCCAATTTGAGTAAATAATTTAATTAATTAATTTAAATAATAAATGACTATATTAAAAGTAACTTATAAATAAGTTATTTTGTATTTAGGTTTTTGTTTTAAAAGTGTTTATTTTATAAAAATGTGATAAAAAGTAATAGTATTATAAGAAAAGTCATTTATTTTTACTTCTCTATAAATTTTTAAATAACTTCTTAGAAAGCTGCCATTTGATTTTAAAAATTAGACCAAATATTAATACTACTACTATTCATACGTCAAAAGTTCAAAAAAATTACTTTAAAGCTTTCCAAACAAATCCTTTCTCCTCCTTCTTCTCCTTCTTTTTTTATTATAATTTCTTCTCTAGCTTCCTTTTCATCCTTTTCCTCCATCATCATCATCATTATCGTCATTATCTTCTTCTAATACATATCGTCGTCGTTATCGTCGTTATCATCGAATTTTTGCCACATTGATTCTGATCTAAAATTGATTTGGATATGTTTTTCTTTAAAATTAACTTAGTTTGTGCTTATTTTAAGACGAATTTGTTTATATATCATCATCATTAAGCAATTTCGAGTCATTCTAAATGTCATTTGGATTATTTTTTAGTAAATTTTTTACCATTCAATTTTGTTTGTGCTTATTTTTTAACACAATCAACCAAAACTCTTTAAAATTCTTTATTATATTTTTTTTGTTTTATTCTTTTTTCGTTCCTTTTCATAATTTTTTATTTTACTTTTTTAATAATAATAAAAATATAAAAAAAATTAAATAAAAAAAAGAAATACATAATATTAAAAAATTACTTGATAAATTTAAATGTATTTTTATTCATAATTAAATAAAATAATTTTAAATTTATTATTTTTATAATATTATTCCTCCTAAATTATCATACAGTATTGAAAAAAGGTAAGGAGAGATGAATGGCCATAATGATACTATGGTTTTAGTCTATCTGGTAATGTGTGACCAAGAGGCCAACTCCATCTCTTGAGATACGAAGATGGATAGATGCCTTGAAAAAGAGAATAAAAAAAACTGCTAGTATATTAATATTATTATACAATCCATATTCCAAAAATACTGTAGCACGTAAGAGAGAAGACACCTAAAACTCAAAAGTCCTTCTTATGAATTATGATTATGTTTTCGAGTATCCAACTGCGTCTACAACCACCTACAGGCTTTTAATAAAGTTAGCTACTGAGGTGATACATTTGTGGATAGGCCCATAATAAACCAGTGAAATTACAATTTCTTTTAATTAATTTATTTATTTTTTTATTTGAAACTTTGACGATATCTTTTCTTTTTTACTTTTAAGTGTATTTTCAATTGTAGGATAAATACCCTAGCTAAATTTGGACAAAATTTTAATTTGTCATTTTTCAAAAGGAAGAATTTTGTCTTTGCAAAAAGCATTGATTTAACTTGCACATTGGATATACATGACCCATCGCTAATAAGGGTTTTTTCCAATACAGTGTTGCTGAATTGATCGTTTATTATTCTTTATTATTGTTAAGATTTAAAAACATTCTTATAATCCATTGTGTCATTGTGACACCTTCTTCTTAGCATGCTTGGCATTGCTTGCACGTAACACTAACTATGCAACAAATCAATGTAAAGGCAATTCTCTTTATCAAGGGAAGAAAAGAGAGAAAAAAAATTTTATATAGCAATAATCCATTTATATATGCTATTATTTTTGTTTTATTTTTATTATTAGTTGATAGTTTATATATATAAATTTTGTTTCATATATATATATATATATACACTTAACACACATTTTTCACCATCATGAGATATGAAAGGAATTAAATGTGATATATATATGATAAATTCAGTATTCTTATGTAGTTGTGTTTGTGGTGGTTAGTGGTCACAGACTCACAGTAATTATATAATATTATTAAAATTAATATTATATTATTTTATATTTTAATAATATTTTTTAATAATATTTTTTAATAATTATTATTAAATAATAAAAAAATATTATTTTAATTTTAACAATATTTTTTATTAGAATTACTATATATAACTATATATATATATATATATATATATATATATATATATTTCCAAAAATAAATCATCAGTCTCATCATTTAAATTTATTCCCACAATAATACAACTTTCTGCCCTATGTATATGTGCATGCATGTATAGTATTTTAAAATTTGAAGCTCACAACTTATTGTATCATGTCTTTAATATATTAAATTCTTATATATATATATATATATATGAAAAATATTAAAAAATTATTAAAATTTATTATTTTTAGTTATTAATTAATTATTAATATTTAAAAATATAAAATAAAATATAAAATTAAATTATTAAATTAAAAAATTAGACTAAAAAAATTAAACTAATATTTAAATAATAACTAAAAATAATAAATTTTGATGATCTTTTAATATTTTTTAAAGTATATATTATAAACGTGTTGCTATCAAAACATTTTTATTACTTGTAAAAATATATAAGCTTCTACTAAAGAATCACAGGTGATGATTGGTTTTATTATTTTTATGCCAAATTATTCCACTTTAATTATTTCATAGCATTCCTAGATTTTTTATTGAATTAGAATAAATTCGATAGTGATCACGATCGAAGAACTATTAACTAATAATAAATTTAATTTTTTTTAGTCGTCATGTATATTCATATACGTACTCTCTCTTATAAATAACACGATTTAATTAATTATATGTATTAAATTTTAATTATTAAAAAATATTTTTAAAAAAAGATATTTTAGACGTCTTTATTTAAGTGGCTCCAAAATTAAAAAGGTAAAATTTGGTAATAATGTACTAATTTTAAAGACTACACTATTAATAATTTTAAAAAACCCTAAACTGAATCGAAGCTGAGTGTCAAAAGTCAAAACCCTGTTCAGCTGAGCTGAGCTCAGTGCAAACTGCTGAAGCACATTTCCAGTTGATAGAAAGCATGACGATGCGGCGGATCATCCTCTTCTCCAGCTCCAACCGCCTCCAACAGCCACTACGCAAACAGTACAACAACCTCAACCACCTCAGAACCCTATTCGAAGGCACCTTCAAGGCCGTCCGCGACCGTGGCCTCGACCACTCCGTCGAGAGAGAGAAGCACCTGAAGCCGCTCATCAGCCTCAAGAATCTCATCAAACGCGAACCCTCCAAATCCCTTCCCATCTCCATCATTACCCAAAACAAAGAATCCCTTCAATTGCCATTTCGCCCCATCGAATTCACCCGAAAATATCCCTCCGTCTTCCACGAATTCCTCCCAGTCGCCGCCGCCCTCAACGCCCCGCACATCCGCCTCACTCCGCAGGCCCTCTCGATCGACTCCGACGAGCAGCTCCTGTACCAAAGCGACGGTTACAAGGAACAGATCGCCAACCGCCTCTTGAAGCTCTTGATGATCTCCAGAATCCATAAGATCCCTCTCTCAATCATCGAACACCTCAAATGGGACCTCGGTCTTCCTCACGATTATCTTCACGGCGTTATTCCCGAGTTCCCTGATTACTTCCGTGTCGTCCATGAAAAATCCCGTGCATTTCGAAATGATGATGACAGGTATTGATCGTAACTAACTTGTAATTAACCAATGCTTACTTCCTCTCTGTCTAACGACTTTATTCGATGACAGGGTTTTGGAGCTGGTTTGTTGGAGCAATGAATTGGCAGTTTCGGTTATGGAGATGAAGAATAAGAGGAAAGGGAGTGATTTTGAGTTCCCGGTGCAGTTTTCGACTGGGTTTGAGATGGATAGGAGTTATCAGAGGTGGTTGAGTCAATGGCAGAAGCTGCCTTATGTCTCTCCTTATGAGAATGCAGCTCATCTATCAGCTTCTAGCGACGAATCCGATAGATGGGTCGTTGGTGTTTTGCATGAGATTCTTCATGTTTTGGTTCCTAAGAAGACTGAGAAGGACAATCTTTTAATCATTGGAGACTGTTTGGGTTTGAGGTCGAGGTTTAAGAGGGCGCTGCTTCAGCATCCTGGTATTTTCTATCTGTCTAGTAAAATTGGTACTCAAACAGTGGTTTTGAGGGAAGGTTACAAAAGGGGATCGTTGGCCGAAAGCCACCCATTTATGGATTTGAGGAGCCAGTATATTCACCTTATGAACACTACTATTAAGGAAGATGGGAAAGATGTTAAGGTAGTGCTAGCCAAAATCAACCAGGACGAGTCGAATGACAAGGACCTTGAAGAGGATGACAGGGAGATCAGAGGGGACAGGGATGAGTCGTCTGAAGCTGAAGCTGAGGATGCTAATGAGGATGCCTTTGAGGGCGAGGATGATTCTGAGGATGACGATGAAGAACAGCCTCGAAGAGTTAACTTTAAAATTGCACAGAGTAGTTGGGGCAGAGTAGTAGGGCGAGTGAAGCCTATAAGAGATTCTAAGAGAGAAAGATCAGCTGGGAGGTCAACTCAGAAATTTAGGGAGAGAAATCCATCAGAAACTTCTAGAAGATTACAAATAAGAGGTCGAAATAAAGATGTTGAGAGTTCTGTACAGCAATCAAGATCTTCTAAGAGCAGAGGGAAGGTTATTACCTAGGAAGAACAACCCTGTTTAGTGAAGATTCAATCTGTTTCTAGCATCTAGCAAATTGCAGGTAGCTTTTGCCTACCCTTTTACCTTGATCCGTCCCTGTTATAAGTTTTCAAGATTCAAAGTTCTAATATCTTATTGTTTTGTATGCTTATATATGGAATGTATCGAGTTTGGGTTCGGTGGATGCTTGTTGTGCCCTTGGTCCTTGAATTAACTGTTTCTGGCTAGCTTTAGTGGTTTTGGTTCTAGGTACTAGTTTTTGCACTTGTTTGATATGTATAGTTTGAAGGTTATAGATGCTCTCTCATGTTGATAGCATATTGCATATTGAAACAAGTGGTAAAAGGAGTATATTTATGGGCTGAAAATGTGGAAAAATAGGGTTTTTTTTTTTTCAGAAAAGAAAAAGTAATTGTTGGTAAAAATGATTCAAAGTCCTTGTATTGGAAGTAACTTTTGCTAAAATGTCCATTCTTGTAAAGAAACTTGCTCTGCTAATAGGCTAATAGCTGCCATGAAGGAAGGATAGGATATTGCATGGCCAGTGCCGGAGAGTGGAGATTCTATTACTTGGAATTTGCATCCATTTAAAAGAGATATGAAAGGAATTAAATGTGATATATATATATGATAAATTCTAGTATCCTTATGTAGTTGTGTTTGTGGTGGTTAGCGGTCACAGTAATTATATAATATTATTAAAATTAATATTATATTATTTTATATTTTAATAATATTTTTTAATAATATTTTTTAATAATTACTATTAAATAATAAAAAAATATTATTTTAATTTTAACAATATTTTTTATTAAAATTACTATATATATATATATATATATATATATATATATTTCCAAAAATAAATCATCAGTCTCATCATTTAAATTTATTCCCACAATAATACAACTTTCTGTCCTATGTATATGTGCATGCATGTATAGTATTTTAAAATTTGAAGTTCACAACTTATTGTATCATGTCTTTAATACATTAAATTCTTATATATATATATATATATATATATATATATATATATATATATGAAAAATATTAAAAAATTATTAAAATTTATTATTTTTAATTATTAATTAATTATTAATATTTAAAAATATGAAATAAAATATAAAATTAAATTATTAAATTAAAAAATTAGACTAAAAAAATTAAATTAATATTTAAATAATAACTAAAAATAATAAATTTTGATGATCTTTTAATATTTTTTAAAGTATATATTATAAACGTGTTGCTATTAAAACATTTTTATTACTTGTAAAAATATATAAGCTTCTACTAAAGAATCACCGGTGATGATTGGTTTTATTATTTTTATGCCAAGTTATTCCACTTTAATTATTTCATAGCATTCCTAGATTTTTTATTGAATTAGAATAAATTCGATAGTGAATCACGATCGAAGAACTATTAACTAATAATAAATTTAATTTTTTTTAGTCGTCATGTGTACTCATATACGTACTCTCTCCTATAAATATTAAATAAAACTAACAAACTACGATACTATAAGACTGTATTATAATTTTATAGTAACCTTGAAGAGCTATATATTTAGGTCTAAATTATCTTACAAATTAAATAGGTTTTTTATTACATTGTAATTTATTGAATTGAATTCGAGCAATGTTAATGAGTATGAATTTGATAAAAAAATTAAGAGATTTGAGAATGAATTTGATAGAAAATTAAAAGATATGAAAAAAATACAAATTATATATAAAGACATTTATTTCTAGCAAACTAATTACTAGAACTAAATTGATTTGCATATAGCCTAAATGTTTACGTGTGGATTCTGCCTATGGTATAAATAGGGTTGGTAACTTGGCAGTCTAGTTAAGGTCTCCATATGGTTATTTAATTTAATTTGATCTAAGATCAGATATAATAAATAATAAATAAGCTAAAAACGAAGTTAACTTAATGGGGCGGACAATACCTTCCTTTTGGGGCAATTAAAAATGGTTTTGTGATGCTAAAATCAAATTCCTAATGTATATATGTAGATTCGCATTTCACCTTAATTCATTTATTATATTTAAGTGAAATAATTTGCTCTAGCTTTATTGAAAGAGAATCAAACCAATAATAGGACTCTTAGTTTAATCTTCAATTAGTATAGTACTAGAAACCAAATATACATCTTCTTCTTGAAGAAAAAAAAATCTATTACTCTACGCACTACAACATCATCACCTTTAATTTAGAAATAAAATAACAACCTTTACAAAAATATCTTGGTAGTTGAATTTATTTTGGTAGTTGATAATAACGGTTAAAAGGTAATAGCACCTGAGAATGATCCTATTTAAAAAAGGAAACAGAATTAGATGCTCAGTTTTACCTTACGTAACAGCCACACAATTGCAAGTCCAAAAAGTCCAAAAAGACAAAAAAAAAAATAAATTTTGGGTTTTTTTTTAAATACTATTCCTACATTAAAATTAGATATTAATATATTTGTGTATAAATATATACGTAGTTTAATTTATTTTTAATATATATTTATATTCTAATATATATTTTATATTAGTGACAGATTTTAGTGATTGATTTTAATGTATATCTAGTATAGTTATTTTTTTTTACTTAAACAATAACAATTATCAATTTTACATAAAAATTACTACACGTAAGTTATTATTTTTTAAACTACCCGCATCAATTTTTCTGTAATGATGAACAATCTAATATAAAAATTAATATGTCTGACCTAATAAAAATTTGAGAATTAATTTAATAATTAAAATTGATTAAAAATTAAAATGATTGACTCAAAATTTATTAGGAACTAATTTAAGATATTACTCTAATATACATTATTTTATTATTTTTAACATATATTTTCTATTTCAATTTATATTTTTTTTGCACACTTAACGTAATTATTAATTCTTATCTCCTAGATCTCTATTTCTTGATTCTTGAAGTCTTCATAAATACACACTCAAATGGGAGTTCTGACTGAAAAAAAAATTGTGTATGTAACTTCTCTTTAATCAAGTTCTCGTTTTGAATGAAAAAGCTAATATGTTTCCAAAGGTGCCATGCACATTGGACTAAAATACAATGGCACAAGTATATAATATTACTTAAATTCTAAAAGAAGTTGATGTATAATTTGTAAATCAAAGAATTTTCCTTGCTTTGCACGGTGTTGTAAAGGATTGCAAAACAATAGTTATATCCAATCTATATATTTGCTTCAAATAATGTTATTTTCACACTAAAATTAATTATTAAATTTAATTATATATATATATATATAATTTAACTTATTTTTAATTTATTTTATATTAATAATTAATTTTAATATATATTTAACACGATTGATTCGCTTATTGCTAATGAAATTTCTTTTAAAACATGATGACAGCTAGTTAGGTAGAGCATGGAGCTTATGCTTAATAATCCCGCAAAAAGTTTCCTATATATCTATTGTAAAATTATTTTAAACAAAGTGGATTTCAATTCAATTGCCTATAAATTAAAGAGCAAAAGGCAACGAAGCCTTTATCCTCTTTGTCGAGATCCCTAAGATTAATTAAGAATCATAATCTTATTGTCATATACATATGCATGCATATAATAAAGCTAGTACAGACAAATATTATTTCCCGTTATAGGACTAATTAATTAATTAACTAACCATAGTGAAAGCACCAACATGTTCTCTCGTCTATTCTATGTTTGATGCTTATGTATTTCTTAATTAATTTCCCACTAACCTCAGCCCTTTATTGCATTCTAATTAATTTATCCCAACGCTGAAAGGTGAGAGCTCTTTAGAGTATGTAAAGTTTCTTTGACCCAATAAAGCTTAATTTCGTGTATTATTCTTTTGTTTAGTGCCTAATAACCATAGATTCCCTTGGAAGGAGGCACTTTGATAGTTAATATTTAAATATTCAGCTTTGCTTCGTTACTCAGTTCAATAATATGTTTCTAATCAATTATGTTATATGTATATTAAAAGTAGTTACTAAAAGTAGTTATCAGTATAAAATGTATATTAAAATATAAATACATATTAAAAATAAATTAAAATACATATATATTTATATATAAATATGTTTTTGATTAATTTTAATAATTAATTTTAATATACGAATAATATTTTTAGTTTCTAATTAATAAGATTACGTTACAATTAACATATATTAATTAAGGTTATTATTGAATTGCTACACCATTATTACATGCGTGTATTTGAATAAAGATTTTTTAATTTATACCAATCAAGAAGATTAATAATAAACTAAAAATTAACCTAGATGCATTATTCTCGTTAAAATTACCTTAATCTAAACTTGATAATACTAGAGAGATAATAAAAAAACAATTTAAATTAATCTTATTTAATATTTATTATTTTTAGTAATAATTAATAAATACTAAATAAAATAAATTTGAGTTAGCAGTTAGACTGATTTGTTATTGTCTTCTAAACATTATTAGTTTAAAATAAAAAAGAAAATATATTTATATGTCCACCAGCCATATAGTTATCAACTTATTATACTCTTGATGAGACAAAAGAGAAGTCTTTATCTATATTAGAAACATTTTAGCTAGTATGTATTAAAAAAGTATTTAAATTAATTATTTTATTTTAAATATCAAAAATAAAAATAAGTAAATAGATATATTTTTAAAACTAATAATAAGGAATAGCTTGTAAATGTTTATTGGGACAACAAATCAAAGGTCATCATCAGCATTCTACAACAAGAAAGCATGCATAAACATCTACTAAATAGTATATATTAACCAGTGTTTTGTGTATTCATGTCATGTAACAAGCAGACATTATTGTGCGTAAAATTGTCTATATATAAGGAAATTATTGCTAAACCCACAAGAAAATAATTGACCATACGCTAATATAAACCCAAAACTAGCTAATGGATTGAAGCAAATGAAGTTAGCAAATTAAATCATGCATGCAAGTAGATGGGTTTATACATTATTGGAATGACATATTATATTTGGATTGAAATGCTCCTGCTATTTGGGGATGATGTTTAGTTGTTACACTACGCATCTAGCTACCTGTCACCACCATGAAATTAATTGAAGGCTTTTATTGTGTGTTCTTATCTTTGTTTCATGCTGGAATGAAAGTAATAGCACATATATATTTTTTAATTTTATTTTGTTAATATTGCAAGTGTGAAAAATGTTAAAGTTAATCCCATATCAAAAAAAAATATAGAAGAGTAAATAGTTTATAAGATGAGAGACCCATTAATTTGATACATTAAGATTTTGAGTTGGATGTAATATCTTCTCATCTTATATTTTTTTGCTTAATTCTTTCCGAAGTCTCTACTTTTAGAATTAACAGCCTTAAACTCATTGTTTATTCAATTTGTCAGGTGAACCATGAAATGCATCTGCGGAGGAAATTATGTCACTCGGTACAAGTATGATAATAAAATTGAGAGAGTAAATAAATAAAATTTGTGTATTTTTTATTCAATTAAAAATATAAAATAAAAAATAACTAACTATATATATATATACACAAATACAAAAACAAATTAATAGAATTTTAAATTTTAAACTACGTGAACAAATTAATAGAATTTAAAGTTACATTGTTCCTTAATTGAATTTTTTTTATAATAATGACAGTCACATTATATTTCTGAAGAGAGAAGGGTCAGAATTATATGTAGATAATTTTGTAAATGACTTATTTTAATAGAGTTTTAACATTAGCATTTTATGTGAAATTAGCACCGAAATTAATTAGTAAATTTGATCTACAAGTTAGGTGCTTATTGACTAAAAATGAAATTTTATTTGGAGTGTAAACTAACCTGTTTACTATCTAGTATCAGGAGTGTTTAAAACTCGGCTCGATCCGAAATTCAGTTTGGACCCGAACCATATTTTGTCAAGTTGGATTTGTCATTTTTATCCGATATTGTTTACGGGTCGGATTCATGTTATACTTCACAACCTAATTCCAAGTTGACTTTTACGATAAAAATATATATTTTAAAGTGAAATTAGTAATATTATATTATATTTTTATATTATATAATATTATTTTTATTTTAAAATAATTTATTTTAGTATAAATATGATATAACATTTGTTAAATTTAATTTCTAAAAATAAAATTTTATTACTTTAATATATAAAATTTAGTAATTTACAAAGTTGTATATACTAATTTTGTATCGGGTCAACTCTCGATTTATTTTTGGATCACTTTAGTTCGGATCAAAATAGACTCAATGTCCTTTTAAGATTGAGTTCGAATCTATTTAAATTTGGTCTAATCTATAAATACCCCTAATTAATATAAAAGAACCACTGAATAAAAAAAAGAGAAGAATGGTATGTCCAAAAACATCTACCAAAATTTTATTGACTAGTCAACTGTACATTATTGATGGCGGTAAGAGTTATGTGATAATTGTAATATAGTGAATTGTACATTAATGTTAAATGAAATTGTATATTAATCACACCAAAATTCACATAAAAATAATTATAGAATTTTTATTGAAGTATCCACTAATAAATATATTAGTCATTTACAAATTTTAATATTAAAATTTAAAAGCAATACTATAAATCACCTATTTAATTATGGAATTTTACTATATAAATTAAACGATAACTCAATCTTAAAATTTTACAAAAAAATCTTAATAATATAAGATTTTAGAATAATTAAAATATTTATTTAGTCTATATAAAAAAAAGATTTCACTATTATAAGATTTAGGATTTACGATTTCTACAATTTGTTATTTCAGGAGTCATATATATTATTTTTTGTTGGATATTTTATTATTATAGTAATATAAAATTATGACAAAATGTCAAAAACAAATGGCAGTAACTTAAAAACCTCTATGACCATAACTAATCTTAATTTTCAAAGGGCAAAAAATTACGTTAAATTATGACATTTTTTGCTTGGTAAGTTTTTTCATTTGCATTGGCCTCTCCAATATCTTTTTTTGGTCTGTGCCTCTCCAACTTGGTATATAGTTTGTGTCCAAACTCCAAATTTCATTCATTTTTTTTGGTTGAAGACCAAACAATCTTTCATTGTTGCGTTCTTGTCCACACAGTTATAGGCCCACTTCACACAAACAATATTCGGCCTTTAAAATTACATAGTTGTTCATGCGATAAACTTTTCAAAGTTATAATGACCCAAAAAAATAAAAAAAACTTTTCAAAGTTACCCGTACTTATTTAAAAGCTACTTATTTAGGTCTAGTTTGGATAAACAACTTAATTAAATTACTTTTAAAAAATAGTTTAAATAATAAATATTTATATTAAAAATATCTTATAAATAAATTATTTTATGTTAGGTTTTTTAATTCTAAAAGTACTTATTTAAAAAAAAAGTGATAAAAAGCTTTTTATTATGAGAGAAGTCATTTTTTCTTAACTTCTTTAAGTACCAAAATAACTTTTTAGAAAGATACAATTTTGTTTTAAAAATTGTACCAGACATTAATATTATACATTTTAATAAGTTAAAAGTTAAAAAAAGTCACTTATAAACCTATCTAAATTGGACCTTAATTCACTTCTCTTGCCCGTCCTTAATTCATTGATTGGTCAAATCTTTGACATCCTTAGTCACCATTATCCATTTATCCATGTCACCATATATATTATTAAAATGACAAAACATGGTTAGTTTAAGGTTATTATCTTTAGCCCTACCATTGAAATTGATACAAAATAAACCCATGAAAAGTACAACAAAGAATGGTTAGTTGAATGTGACAAAGCCATTGAAGAATGACCAATTTTTGGAATTAATGAAGAGTCTATGGACACTTCACAAGTTTGAAATTCCATAATATCTTCAAAAATGGTAAACTAAAATTTATTAGAAGGACAGAGAAAAATCCACAGCTTTGAGCCTTTGACATATTAGTTGAGTGGAGAACGGGGTGGTTGATTAGAAAACTGTAGCTTCCAGTATTAAAGATTGTCCATGAACCTATAAGCCATTATATATATAAAAAAAATCTCAAATATATATAGAAAAATTATTTATCTTCTTAATGAAATACTATTCTATTACTAGAGTGACTCACGTGAAAATTTATATTAAAAGGGTAGTGCTAAAGAGCCAATGGTCTAAGCGTAATAAAATGAACATCACCCATACTATCCAGAATAACCATCCGGATATCAGGATAATAAACATCTCATGTCATAAAATCACGACCTTTCAGATCTAGAACTCTAATACCATATCATGAACCCACTCATCGCGTAACCTGACAGGATAATGTAACACTAATGTTCATATCTCTAATACTTCCTAAACTTCCATTGTGCACATTGTACGCTTAGGCCATTGGTTTTTTATAATTTCTCATATTAAAATAAGTCTTTATTTGAAGCTTTGGGGTAATTAAATGGGTAATTTGGTAACTTCCAACTTGACGAAAAGCTACTCTCTGAATTGTGGCACAGCTGGAGCCAAGTCATATACTCATATTGGTATATTCTAATTGGAGTCGTTAGACATTAAGACTTTGACGCGTTCACAATTTCATGTATATATGTTTCTTCTTCTTCTTCTTCTTCTTCTCAATATAAGTCAGCTTCAAATAACATACCCAATACAATACAATACATGAATACAATGCATGATCACATTCAAATAATTTTACATTGGAAGGGTGATTGAGGTGGATTTTTTGAAGACCATGGGAATTTTTAGAGTCACGGGTATACAAAGTACTAACTAATACATTGCCAATCCATATATACTTTAGTTTATAAAAATGCTATTTATACACCAAAATTAATCACTAAAATCAACCACCAATATATTTATGTATAAATATATGAGTAGTTTAATTTATTTTCAATTTGTATTTATACTCTAACATGTATTTTATAAGCAGCATAGTTCTTTATTTTATAATCATGAACTAAAATAACATTAATTTGATAAAGTGAACAAACTGATCATTTGATAATATTCTGCCCATTCATTATGGATATACCTATACACATTATGCAAAAAAATTACAGGAATTCAATACAGATGATTGCTTCTGCTTTTGCTTGCAATCCCTAATTACAAAGTACAAACTAGTATAAGTATACAGTGATGTTGGTAAATACACACTATGTTGTGAATATTATGATACAAGTTATTTGAGCAGCAAAGCTTAGTTTTGCTGTTCCAGAATCAAATAGCAAGTGAATGTGAATGTAGCTGAGGCAATTCTTATTGGTAATCATGAAGGAAAAAAAAGATTGGTAACCATTCATGGTTCTGATTGTAAGAGAGATGAAGATACCTTCTCGGTGTTCCTTCCCAAGGTTAAGGTGGAGACACTGCTTGTCTGAAATGACGACGACGACGAAGGACCAAGGGGTGAAGCTGCAGCTGTGGAGAATGCACTGACATTGCTACTTATGTTTGTGCTTGTTCCACTAACAACAGGTCCTTCCATAGCCAACCTTGGTGCCGGCGGCCTCTCTATCTCAGCAACGCCTTCAAGCATTTGAACCACTCTGCTCATGGTCGGTCTATGGGAGGGCTGCTCCTGGATGCACCAAAAGCTTGCCTGAATGGCTCTTGTCACTTGCGCCATGTCGACTTCTTGGTCGGCTAGCCTTTTGTCCACAATTCCAATGATGTTGCCTTTCTCAAACTCTTCATAAGCCCAAATGGAGAACTTTTTCCTATTAGTTTCCTCCGAGACTTCGAAATTCCTCCTTCCACTCACAATCTCCAACAAAACCATGCCGTAGCTGTAAACATCGGACTTAGATGTTATGGGAAGATTTGCAAGCCACTCGGGTGCTAAGTATCCTCTGGTTCCTCTCACACTGGTCAAGGTCCTATGCCTATGGTCCTTTGGATTTACAAGCTTTGCAAGACCAAAGTCAGATACCTTAGAAACATAATTCTCGTCTAAGAGAATGTTTTCAGGCTTTATATCACAATGGACTATGCAGTCGCGACACTCCTCGTGAAGGTATGTGATGCCCCTCGCAGTGCCAAGAGCGACGCTGTATCGATATTCCCAATTCAACAATTTTCCTGAATGTTCCTCTGACATGAATAGAAAATTATCTAGAGAACCGTTTTTCATGAACTCATAAACTAAAAGCCTGTGGCGCCCTTCCGAGCAAAAGCCAATAAGCCTAACCAAGTTGAGATGATGAGTGCTACTAATGGTAGCAACTTCCATCCTAAACTGTTTCTCACCTTGCTCGATGCCCTCGAGTTGCTTCACTGCAGCCACGGTTTTATTAACAAGAATTCCTCTGTAGACAGCACCAAATCCTCCAGCTCCAAGCTTCTCCTTGAAGCCCTTTGTCGCGCGCTCAAGCTCCTTGTAGGAGAACTGGACGGGCGCACCAGAAGCATACTCAAGGAGAGCATACTGAGCAGACAATGCACCAAACCTTTTGTTGTTCCTACAACACCACATCCACAAACCACCTTCAAAGGCAACCAAGGCTAGAAGAGTGCCCAAAACCACAACCACCACAACCCAAGCCGGTACTCTCGAGCTCTTGTGATTCACAGACACCCCTGAAGGTGGCGGATTCTGAAGCACCGGTGGACAAACCTTGATATAAGAAGTGCTAGGCAGTGCTGGACTCACATATCCGGAGACCAAATCTTGCGACTTCAAGTAACATTGCCCCGTGCCATCCCCCAAGGCAGTAGAAGCAAAACAACCGTTAGTGTTGGAAAGACAATTTCCTTTGCAAGCTGATATACCGATGTAGAACACCTGCGACTGAACCTCAGGGGAATAAGTGAGCAACTGAGCATGATTCAAGGTCAACATGGTTGCACTCCCTTGGCAATTGTTGAGACTCACCTTCCTCCTACACCCTTTCCTACTATCATTGGGATCCACCATCTCAAAATTCTGAGAAGGGCAACCACAAACGGGATTCGAAGCATTATAACTACAGATACCATAGTTCCCACAATAAGCATAAACCTCACACTGATCCTCAACTGCAGCCCACATAGCAGTAGGGTTTCCACTACCCTTGGAAGTGGTATAAATCCTCAAATTTCCATCATTATCCAATTTCAAAACTCTCAAAACATCACTACCACCCTCAGCATAGTCATTACTATAAGCAACAATAGCTGCACTTGTCAAATTTGTATCAGAAAGTTGCAAAATTCCAATGGATTGCAACGCCAAAACAGGATTACTCACAGCATTAACAGAAGAATTCAAACCATGGTTCCAATACAACATGCTATCGTTCCAATACAGGGTTAAATTCCCATTACTCTTAAGGATAAAAGAGTAAGAACCAGATCTCAGAATCTTACCGGAACTGAAATTCTGAGAGGGGACAAGTGTATCGGTGGGGTGGTCGAACGATTGCCACAGAGGGGTGCGGCTTCCGTTGGAAATTACCAAATTGCCACTGTCTTCAAGCGTGGCGGAGGAGGCGCCGCGGTTGGCCGTGCCGGAGTCCCAGACGGTGGCGCCGGAGCCGTTGAGGAGACGGAGGGTGCCGGAGGATAGGAAGCGGAGGGAGGCTCCGGAGTCGACGGGCGTGGCGTTGGCGGCGGACCAGACGACGGGGGAGTTGCCGGAGTAGAAGATGGAGGCGGTGAAGGTGGGAGGGGTGGTGGGTGGGTTGACGGGGACGAATCCTAAGAAGAAGGTGGAGCTCGATGAACTCCATGTTTGATTGGAGGTAGCTGAGAGGGTGGAGCCTGGTGATATGGCGGTGGTGGTGGTGGTGGCAGAAAGGACAACAACTGTGGTGAGTAACAACAAGAGACCGTGTTTTCTGAGGAACATGTTTGGTTTGGTTTGGTTTATGTTTCAATTTGTTCTCAGCATTTAATGGCAGAATAGAGAATGGAGATGGAGAAAATGGAAGACTTTGACTTGGCTCAACTCTCTGCTGTGTTGAATTTGTGTGAATCTCAGTTTTTATTTAGTGAATAATAAATAATTAATAATAATGGAGTTGAATGTTCAAAGGTGTGGTTTTCTTTTCCATGATAGTGAGCGAGTGAGAGTAGAATAAGTCAAAGAGCTGCTCATTCACGGTTTGCAAGTGAAACCAACTTTGAAGCCTTGCTCATTGCTGCTGAATCTTCTCATAGGAGATGCATTTTGAATCTAATCACATTCAACCTTCATTTCCTCTGCAATACATTGGGTAGGATGGCGCTTCCAACTTAATTCTATTTTCCATTTTAAATTTTTTAATTTAAATTCTATTTACACTCAAATTTTTCAATTCAATTCTACCCCATCTGTCATTACTCATTACTAACGATTTTTTTTTTTCCAATAACTATTTTATATTAACGAAATTCACCGATAAATTCTAATGTTTTGGTAAATCCCACGAGACAACCCAATATTTTAAAAAAGGTGAATGTTATGGTGTATTTGAGAATATGTCTAATTTATTAAAAAAGATAAATAGATAATATTTAATAAATTTTAAATATTTTATTTTTTATTTTTAAAAATAAATTAGACAATTTAAATACCATAATAAAAGACACTATAGAATTTATTTTTAAAAAATTAGTAGTCTCTTTATTTTATCCAAAAATTTATTTCTTGTCTCAAGCTATTTTCTTTACATTTATTAGTAGTATCTATCTATTTCTATTATCTATTAATATATATATATAATATAATATAATAAAAGAGTAATAAATGGTTAGTTGATTAACAAGTGGTGCTTTATATAATAGATAAGTGTTATTTTTTATTGCATGACAAGTGGCAAAACAACAAAAATTAATATTAATTAATAGAGTAATAAAAAATCTAAAGATCTATGAACAAAATAATTGGTAGGATTTTGATTCAAATTGAAATTTAAAATTATTTTGTAACATTTGGGCTTATACTTGAAATTTAAAATAATTGGGCTCCTTGTTGGAGGCCCATTTGATGGGGCCTGCAAGAACCCAGCACTTGCTTTTGGGCGTTCCTTGGTGGGCTGGAGATGGCACTACCACTGGATCTATTGGGTTGGCCCACTCATTGGTGCAGCCATTGCAGCAATCAAGTATGAGTACATTATCATCCCAGTTGAGCCTCCTCATATTCATCAACCTTTGGCTCCTGAAGATTACTTGCTAGCTCTTACCTCTGCCTAATAACACTGTATCGAAATATTTTAATCTTAATGTATACTTTGTGGTTTTTTGTTTTTTAAATTTTGTTGTGGGGTTTCTCTGTGTCTTGTGTATGCATTTTACTTCCAATTATGTGCATTTTGGGTTTTATTTAAACCCAAAAAAAAAAAGACTGTTGTTTGTGGGTTTATCTTTGTTGTCCTTTGTCTCTCTTTACTTTTTGAATAAAATATGAACCTTATTTTGTATAGCAACACACTTCTATGTAACCTTAATAAATTTGATGATGCATAACCTTTCAAAGTTCTTTGTTGTCATTTTAGTATTTTTATAAGCAATATAGAATCTATATTAAAATATGAAATGTACAATGAAATGCACAGCCTATATTGAAAACAGTTTAGATCATACAAGTTCTGATACCGTGTGATGAACCATTTATTCCAAAAGATTAAACTGATGGGAAGAAACACATAAATGCCTATATTTCTAACATTTGGTGAAATTCTACAATCAACATTTACCTATAAGCTAGAATGATAATGTACAAATATCTGATACAATCAACAACAGCATCAACACATGGCAAGCAGATGATGCATCCTTCCTTCCCTCAGCACCATGAATAGACCTTATTCTATTTTCAAGAGTCTGAACCAATTATATTTGGAAGCTTAGGATAAAATAACATCCTCTTCTCTGGACACAGTTCCTGCCTGTCAATCATATAAGCCATAATCAGAATAAATATCATATGCTTTTCTTGGAAGTTGAAGTTGGTCCTCAACACCGAGACATATCACAAAAAACATGCAGAGAAGAATAACCAAGAATTTAAGCAAAGCATCAAAGCAACAATTTCAATGACAGGTTGATTATCACCTTGGAACAAAATGGGAAAAGGTAATAATGTGATCACATTTTATCTTAACCTCCTTCATCATCTCCAGTTGCTTATCATTCATGGCATCAAAATACATTGAAAGGGACATATCTCCATTTGAAAGTCCTTGTGGCCACTTACACACATGGAAGTCTTTACATGCCTATCGAAAAGTATAATCGAAAAAGGAAAAAAAATCATTTTAGGTACAAATTCACATCAAGGTCAGTCTATTTGGCAGCATTTATGCCGATCAAAATCAAAATCAACCATGACTTTCAGATCCATATAAAGAATGGTAAAGCAATCCCAGAGCAACATAAAGAAATAGAAACAAGATTGCTATTAGAGATGAATATTTCTATAATAATCTGTGCACATAGTATTCTGGATCTAATCAGACACAAGGTATTGTAGTTCCCTAATGGAGATCTTACAGGAAGTCTGGAACAGAAACCGAACAATGGAGTGTTTACTGTAATATCACATAATCTCAGGGGAGATCAATATAAGTTATTGCTAAGAGATAATAACATGAAGTTCTTATGCAGGCACTCCTTAATTGAAAAAATGGCTTACTAGGAGTTAAGAGAATAGTCACCATCTCCAAAGGCGGGATGTGAAATCCCGTTATGTCCTTCTCTCTGTCAAAGCTCTGCGAAAGAAGATGATTGAACATTCAAATAGACTGCCTTTAAGCAGCAAATTGGATCCAGTATATCATGGTGTGAAAGAATTAGGAGGTAACAAAATTTGGCACTATGGAAGTAATCACCTCATGGTACCAAGAGAACAAGGGAATGATTCCTAATTCACCTATAACCATTGGTTGTGTTTCAACTCCAAGTGCCTTACATTCTGCAAGCAACTTATCCAGCTTTTCAACAGAATCAACCTAATGACATATCAGTGAAAACTTTATCAGAATGAAAGGATTATATAGTACATAAAGGAGCCAAGCCAACAACATCAATGCATATATTGACAAACAATGGTTGCATATTTAAATTCTAGCAGAATTAGGCCCCCCTTTTCTCCTAATTTGAGTCGCATAAAACTCCATTCTCTAGGCTATAGATTTCATAACTTCGTCAATAATAGCTTGTAAATTCTAATACTAACACATGTATTTGAGCTACACAGAACAATAACAACAACTAAGTTGTGTCTTGCTAGGTGCGATTGGCTACACGGACCAAACAACACCATAGTGTTCTGTCATAGACCATATCTATGTTCAGCATATAATGCAATGACCTTACATATTTTTGTCCCTCCGGACGGCACCAAAGGTCATGATTTCTAGGCACATAGAACACATGCTCAAATCTTTCTTTCAAGAGAGACATTGTCACAACAAACAAGTCATATGTCTCAGCAACATCACCAGGCACTTCACCCAATTCAAGTTCTCAGCATAGTCAGTGTGCAAATCAGACACAACAAACACACGCAAACCCTCACCATTCCCCAAAGGAGAAGGAAACTCTATCTGGGGCCTTGAAGTTCCACCTCTTTTCATGTGTCTCCCATAACTGCTTTTAACAGATACTTGTTTGGAGAAACAAACAGAGTGGTGAGGATGTTGATACAGTGTGAGACACGAAGGGTTAAACCTCACCACCATGAGCACACCCCAAAAAGCTGAAACCAAAAAAATCAATCTTTGATCTGCAATGATTCAAAATCACCGCAAAAACATTGTCATATTAGTCAAATGGGAAAAGGGTGGTTGATAATTAGCTTCTAACAGCATAATTGGGTTCAAATTTTGCAACTTGAAGAAATACATAGGATTTCGATCCAAAAGAAAAAAAACCGTGTTAGACGCAGAGAAAGATCTGGGGACCTTAACCCGATCAAGCAAACGATTTTGTAGAATATTCGGATTAGAAAAACGAAAAATAACTCAACTTTATGCTAAATTGCTAACAGAACAAAGATTTACAAGTGTGTCTCGGAATGAAAAATAAAAGTTTATCAATGTGTATTAGGAGCCAAGTACCTCATTTATCCCACAAATACGCAAAGTAAGGACAAAATGGCTTCTAGATGATTGTTCATTCATCTGTGTCCTTCTCACAAAATATTTCAGCTCCCATTCATAGGTATAACCACATGAAAACCAGGACGAAGTATACTAGGTACCAACCTGCATTTTGTACTTCCAACCCTGATCTTTCAGAGATTGACTAGTCTGAAATATCTGTTCTAGAGAAGGTGGTATCAACCCTTCCAAATCTGGAGCATCAGGGCTGCCCTAATCATTGTATAAGTTTTCACCGAACCTGTTTGCCCATACGCAAAGATAGACACCTGCTATGAACAAACAGGAGCCGGCAAGAACATATAAAATGCTGGGCACGCCAAGTTGAAAGCTTGTCATCTACAAATATCAAACCAATGGAAGCCTCCTCAGTCTCTTGAATGGAAAATATATAACATTACAATTCTCTTGACCGGACAGGTGAGAAATGCATGTTGCAGAGTGGATGACACAGCAGGACAGGTGAGAAATGTGTGAGATGAGGAGACAAGAAGTAAAATGGAAGTGGGTGAATGATTCAATGGTCCAGCATCTTTTTTCACCAAAATTGGAGAACGAGAGAGACGAACAAGGGGAGCGGGTGCTACACCAGTAACGTAGGGTTGCGTTTGCTTCTTGCCCGACCCGATCTGTTGTTTGGTTTGGCATTGGGCCAAAGGCCAAAAAATAAAAAATAAAAAATAAAAAATAATTTTAGAATAGCATTATATTTTTTTTGGGGTAAAAAAATTAAATTAAAATACTGAATTAGTGACAATATACTATAAAATGTTAAAATTAAATTAATATTTTGACCCAAAAAATGAACAACAAAAATTTTATTTTTTAAAATTAATTTTAGTTTGATAAAAATACACATTTTGGGATAAATGACAAATAATTCATGTATTTAATTCAGCCTTTTGTTGGGTTATCTAAAAATTTATTTAGAAAATACATATAAAAAAAATAAAAAATATCTTTAGACTATTTTTAATATTTTGTCAATCGCATAAAAGATACAGAAAAAATCATTTAAAATAAAATTACCAAATTAAAAAGATTATTTGTTTACTCTTTTAAATAGACTTGCAAAAAATTATATTAATATTTATAACATTTTAAAATATATCTCCAAATATTTAATATATTCTTTTAAATTAAAATATTCTTAAATATAAAGTATCATTCCTTTTTCCAAAAATTACTTATCAAAAAGTAATTCTTTTCATAGAAAAAATAATAATTTTTTCTTAAAAAACAAACATAGTGAGGATATCAAAAATTTATTCCACAACATTATTGTTCAATGAAAGTAATAAACAAAGAAATAACAAAGGTTCTGCAGCATAATGAATCTTTTATTGTAGAAATTTTTTTGACAAAATTTAGAACATGTCAAGTATCTCATAATTATCTTTAAAATATAATTTTAATTTGACAAAATTTTAAAATATGCCATATATCTCATAATTTATAAATATCAATATAATTTTTTGTAAATATGTTTAAAGATTAAAAAATTATCTTTTTAATTTGGTCATTTTATTTTAAATATTTTTTTTATATCATTTACATGACTGAAAAAATATTTAAAAAATTAAAAAATAGTAAAAGAATTATTTTATTATTATTTTTTATATATATTTTCCAAATAACCTTTTAGATGACTCAACAAAAGGTTGGATTAAATAAATACATTATTCATTATTTATCCTCAAAATGTATATTTTGTCAAACTAAAATTAATTTTAAAAAATAAAAATATTGTTACTTTTGTTTTGGGTTTATTTTTTGTGGGTTAAAATAATAATTTATTTTAACATTTTACATCATATTTCACTAATTCAATATGTTTATTTTAATATTATTTTAACCGAAAAAATATTTTTATGCTATTTTAAAATTATCAGGATAGGTGGACTTCAATAAATAGAATATTATAAGGCTTAATAGTTTCGAAGGAGAATTGAGCCTAAGATCCAACTGTCCAACAGCGTAAAGGAATGGTTATCTTTCACCAATTTTGGTGAAAATAGATGCAAGGACCATTGAATGATTTGAATCATTCACCAAGGAAGTGGTTATTGAAAGTTTTTTTTTTTTTGGACATGTAGTGGTTATTGAAAGTTTGTGTTAATTGAATTGGTTATTGGTTTTTAATTATTATAACAATTGGGCTGTTCTTTTATTGTTGCAGTTTGGATTTTTTGAGAGGTTGATAGATTGGACTGACTTTGTGGAAAAATTCTCAAATTTGTGATGTAAAAAGTCTTCCTTTCCTGAATTTGTTTTCTTATTTTTTTTTCCTTTTTGGGCTGATGCCCCTTAGCTAGTTTTGGGTTTATATTAACGTATAGATGTATAGTCAATTACTTTCTTGTTGGGTTTAGCAATAATTTTCTTATTTATAGACAATTTTACGCACAATCATGTTTGCTTGTTACATGACATGGATATTGTTACGGTAGGTAACCGGAGATTAACACAACGGATGGCGTTCGGCGGTCCAAGTGTATGAAGGAGGAGAACTCCGGGTGGATCTGTAACTCGGGAGGCTCCGTCCGACTTGTGCTCGCGAGCGAATGGAGGGTGGTACCTGCAAAGACACTCCGATGCTTAAGTTAGCAAGAGCGTAAGCAGATCTAGAGAGTATTGGACTTGAAGATACCTGAGGCGTGTCAGTGTACTTATAGTGGTGAGCCAATAACCACCGTTGGTGTAGTGCCGTATCTTTGGGGTGCTAACCGTCCCTATTATCTTGGGGAGGTTAAGATATGGCTTTACGAAGCGGTTAGAGAGATTTTAGGGGCGGTTACTCATTTGAATGAGTGTTTATCTGCCAACTAATCCCACATCCGACTTCTTTGTACCAAGTCGTGGTTGATACCGACTACTTACGTGGAGGTCGGTACTTAGCTAGGCTTAATCCTTCAGATTAGGCCTTTTAGTTGGACCTGGGTCTTTGCATTGGGCCAGGGTATGAACAGTGCCCCTACTTGAGCCCAAATTTTCTTTAAAGTTTGGGTTCAAGTATTCAACTCGGGTACGTGGTCGACTTGTTTGAAGGAAACACGGGTCTTGGGAACCGACGTGATTTTCGCGACCTTTAGTTTCTGACAGTTACGTCAATTCAAGCGTCGTGTCCGTTGAGGGATCATTTAGGGATTGAGGGCTTTGGTAACGGTGCAATCGCATTAATGACTGCCTCGTTTTTACCATTATGCCCCTTAATGTGTTTATAAATGCTTTCCCTCTCTTTCGTTTTTCCGTTTCTGCAAACTTTCAAACTTCTTCTTCCCTTGTTCGTGTTGCATTCTTGTGTTCGAAGATTTCTGCTCTCTCCAACCTTCATTTCTTGGATAAAGGTTAGTTTTATTTCTTCCGTGTCATGCCTTATGTTTGCATGTTTTTGTTTTGTGAGTGGATAGGTTGGCCTGTAGATTCTAGCCTCGTATCTCTCCTCTTTAGGGGCCGTGTTTTTGATTTTTCTTTTTCTTTTTCCTTTTGTAGGTTTCTGCCACTTTTTTTTATATATAAAAAATGGCTTCTGTAGACGTTCTTTCTCAGTGGGTTGACGTTACAGTCCTTGGGGAGGAACCGTTGGTCGATGCTGAGTTCATCACTCATCTTCGTACTCATCACAGGCTCTGTACTTCGGAGGAGGACGAGCCAAAATATGAACTAATAATCCCGGGTCCTGAAGACCGGGTCTGTTTTGGGAGAGAAAATGAGGCGGCCCCTCATTTTTTCTTTATGTATGAGTGTATGATCACCCGTTTGGGTGTTTTTCTCCCTTTCTCAGATTTCGAGATATCTGTTTTGCATCACTGTAGAGTTGCCCCTACTCAACTTCACCCCAATTCTTGGGGTTTTTTGAAGATCTATCAGTTTATAAGCCATGCTCTGGACTTTCCGACCTCTCTAAGGATTTTCTTCTTTCTCTTCCATATGACTAAGCCCTTTAGTGGGCTAAACAACAAACAGCAATGGGTATCCTTCCGAGCCATACAAGGTCGGAGGATTTTCACCCTTTTTGACGAATCTTTTCACGACTTCAAAAACTTCTTTTTCAAACTTCAAGCTGTAGAGGGTCACCACCCCTTTTTCCTGGATGAGCATTCCTCTCCCCGCTTCCCCCTTTATTGGTCGCCGCCTTCCTCTTGCGAAAAGTATGGTCCAGATGACCTGGACGAGGTGGAGGCGGCTATTGTGGGGTTTTTTCAAGAAGCGTGGGGGAGGGCCCCATACTTGGATACCAGGAAAATTCTCCAGGGTACACCGACTTTTGTTCAATCTCAGCTAGGTAGTGCATGCATTCTTTATTTCCGAGTTGTTTCTGCCGACTTGCATTCTACCGACTTGTAATTTTTGTTTTCTTTTGTAGATATGGCAAAAAGGAACGCTCAGGAGGCCTACCAAAGGGTCCAGGAGGCCAAGGCGAAGTCCCGAACTAGGTCTGGTGGTGCCAGGGCGATCACCTCTCCTCCTCCTCCTCCTCCTCCTCCTAAGAATACTGGCACTCCCTCTCAACCCATTGTCATTTCCTCCTCAAGTTTGTCTCGACCACCCCCTTCTGCCCAAATTCTCTCCGAGCCAGAGAAGAAGAAGCGCAAGACTTCGGAGTCTGGCTCTTCTTCTTTTGATGGTGGGGTTAAGGCGGATGCTATGGCATTCGTCCGAAAGAACATCTATCCTTTTATCAGTATGGATGATGTTTCTGTTCGAAACCACCTCACCACCATGGCTGAGGAGAGTTTCAGGGTAGCGGGTGTTTGTGGCAAACTTTTGGACATTTTCGAGAAGGCTCCCCTCAGCTCTTTGGGGGCATCCTCGAGGGTTGAGGAGTTGGAGGGGAGGCTTCTTATTTATGAAAAACATGAGAAGGAGTTGAAGGAGGAGAGAGATAAGTTGAGGAAAGAGAGGGATCACCTGAAGGAGGAGGAGGGTAAGCTGCGGGCCCAGTGTACTTTGGAGGCGAATCTGAGGAAAACGGCGCAAGATAGCTACCACAGCTTATTTCAAGATATTGTGGCCGTGAGGAAGGACTTGCTGAATTCTCGGAACGCATACGCCGAGTTGGAGGACTCAATTGCCGATGGCGCCGAGGAGTCTTGGAGAATTTTCCTGGAACAAGTCAGAGTTATAGCTCCCGACTTGGACCTTTCTCCTTTACATCCTGATAAAGTCGTCATCGATGGTGCCATCGTGTATCCTCCTGCTCCCGAGGTCGTTTCCGAGTCAGATTTGAAGACTCGGGGGCAGAGGATTATTGAGTCTCCTCCTCATTCTAAAGATGCTCCGACCTCTTCCTCCGTTCCTCCGACCGGTCCTGGTGGCGCCCCTCCTGAGCCTAGCGGTGGTGATTCCTCTACTCCTTTGAAGAAATGACTCTCATTTTTTATGGCTATATGGGGGCCCGGCCTGTGGGTCCCCCCTTTTTTAAACTTTATTTATCTGTTGGTGGTTGTGAACAATTTCTTTTTGGCCTTTTAAGGCCGTAAACAAAATATTCTGATCTGTGCCCTTTTTGGGTAAGGGTTTTTAAAACCAAGTAAATGCCCTTTTTTTGGATAAGGGTTTAAGTTACCTTGTGTGTGTGCATGCTTTTCTGTTTTTGATATTTCGAAGAATCCTTTCTGGTTCTTTTCTGAAGACCTTTTTCTTATCTTGCTTTTTCGAGCCCTTTAGTTTGAGGGCTTTTTACGCAACCTTCGATTCTAGGTTTTCCCATTTCTTTTTGGTATCCTTTATACTCAACTTTTGCTTTTTGATGAGTTTTCATGACTTAGGTTATTTTTGCGATGCGTTTTTCTTTTACTCGGAGCTCGGTTCTCTTTTACTCGGAGCTCTTTCGAGTTTGTTTTACTCGGATTTCCATTTCGACTTAAGAGTCGGATGGTTCCTGAGTTCTTACGATCAACTCATATAACCTCTTTACGCCGACTTGTACCTCGTCGTTTTATCCTGACGACCATCTAGGTCGGTTCATGGGATTTTCACGTTTTGTCGAGCTTAAGTCGGCGCGTTTCGTAGAAAGACTTAGAAAAAATAAAGGAGGATACTATAAGAGATATTGCAAATGAAAAAGATCTTTATTAATTAGGAAGGTACCTTCTTGCTACTAAGGGTCTTGATAGCCTATTTTCCCTTAGCCTCTACTATGATGCCTCGTTAAAAACCCTTCTCCAGAAAAAACCCTTTTGGGAAAAAATCATGAAGTTGGGAAAAGAGTACATCAGGGAGTAGAGTTCGCTTCTAACTGTAGTACCTTTTCATATTACAAGCATGCCACGACCTCGGTAGCTCGGTTCCGCTTAGGTCGGTTACTTTATAATAACCTTTCCCTAATACTTCTTTGATTTTGTATAGTCCCTTCCAATTTGCGGCGAGCTTTCCTTCTCCCGATCTGTTGACTCCAATGTCATTTCTGATTAGGATCAAGTCATCTGTAGCGAATGTTCTTCGAATGACTTTTTTGTTGTACCTTGTAGTCATTCTTTGCTTCAATGCAGCTTCTCTTATCTGTGCATTTTCTCGGACTTCGGGGAGCAAGTCAAGCTCCTCTTTGTGTCCCTGTATATTTCCGACCTCGTCATGGAGAATTACCCTTGGGCTTTGCTCATTGATTTCTATTGGAATCATGGCTTCCACGCCATAGACTAGTCGGAAAGGTGTTTCTCCCGTGGCGGATTGAGGAGTTGTCCTATAAGCCCATAATACTTGAGGGAGCTCTTCAGCCCAAGCTCCCTTTGCTTCCTGTAGTCTTTTCTTCAATCCTGCCAGTATGACCTTGTTAGCTGCCTCGGCTTGCCCATTGGCTTGTGGGTGCTCCACCGAGGTGAACTGGTGCTTGATTTTTAGACTGGCTACCAGATTTCTGAAGGTGGCGTCGGTAAATTGGGTTCCATTATCTGTGGTGATGGAATAAGGTATTCCATACCTTGTGATGATGTTTTTGTAGAGGAACCTGCGACTTCTTTGAGCGGTGATAGTAGCTAATGGTTCTGCTTCTATCCACTTTGTGGAGTAATCTATTCCCACAATCAAGTATTTTACTTGTCCTGGTGCTTGGGGAAAAGGACCTAACAAATCCATTCCCCATTTTGCAAAGGGCCAGGGAGAAGTAATACTGATGAGCTCTTCTGGTGGAGCTACGTGGAAATTCGCATGCATCTGACATGGTTGGCACTTTTTCACAAAGTCTGTGGCATCTTTTTGCAAGGTCGGCCAGTAGAATCCAGCTCGTATTATTTTTCTGGCTAATGACCTTGCTCCGAGATGGTTCCCGCAGATCCCGCTATGTACTTCCTCCAACACCTCGGCGGTTCTTGAGGTCGGTACGCATTTTAACAACGGTGTTGATATTCCTCTTCGGTAGAGGACATTTCTTACCAAGGTGTAATGCTGTGCTTCCCTTCGGATTCTTTTGGCTTCCTTTTCCTCCTTAGGGAGGATGTCGAATTTCAAGTATTCGACTAAGGGATTCATCCATCCGAGGTTTAGGCCGGCTACCTCAAGTACCTCTTGTTCATCCTCTGTTTTTGATACCGAGGGCTCTTGGAGGGTTTCTTGGATCAGGCTTCTGTTGTTCCCTCCGGGTTTGGTGCTTGCTAACTTGGATAGGGCGTCAGCTCTGCTATTTAGATCCCGAGTTATATGCTTAACTTCGGTTTCCGCAAAGTGCCCAAGGTGCTCCAAGGTTTTCTCCAAGTACCTTTTCATATTTGGGTCCTTTGCCTGATATTCTCCACTTATTTGGGAGGTCACCACTTGCGAGTCACTGTATATCATCACCTTTGTAGCACCGACTTCTTCTGCCAACTTTAATCCGGCTATCAAGGCTTCATATTCTGCCTGATTGTTTGAAGCCGAAAATTCAAATTTTAAGGAGACCTCTATTTGGGTTCCTTTTTCATCTACCAGTATTATGCCTGCGCCGCTCCCTGTTTTGTTGGAGGATTCGTCTACATAGAGTTCCCATGTAGTCGTCTTTTTCTCTTGTTCACCTGCATATTCTGCAACGAAGTCGGCGAGACATTGGGCTTTAATTGCTGTCCGAGTTTCATATATCAAATCAAACTCGGAGAGCTCGATTGCCCATTGAACCATTCTCCCTGCAACATCCGTCTTTTGGAGGATTTGCTTCATGGGTTGGTTCGTACGGACTCTTATTGTGTGAGCCTGAAAGTAAGGTCGTAACCTTCGTGAGGCTATTACTAAGGAGTAGGCGAACTTCTCTAGTTTGTGGTACCTTAGTTCAGGGCCTTGTAGGACCTTACTGGTAAAGTAAACCGGGTGTTGCCCGACCTTGTCTTCTCTGATCAGAGCTGATGAGACAGCCCTGTTTGCCACGGATAGGTATAGGACAAGGTCTTTTCCCAGTACTGGTCGTGTTAAGATAGGAGGTTGACTTAAGAATCTTTTGAACTCTTGGAACGCCTCCTCGCATTCCGGAGTCCATTCAAATTGGCATCCCTTCCTTAATAAAGAAAATAGTGGAAGGGATTTCAGTGCCGATCCTGCCAAAAATCTGGGGGGAAAACACTTTGTTCATCAGCCTTTGATACGTGGCTCCTGCATTCTTTAGTCCGAATGGCATGACCACGTAGCAATAGTTGGCTTTTGGTGTGATGAACGATGTTTTCTCCTGGTCGGGTTCATGCATCGAGATTTGGTTATATCCCGAGTAGGCATCCATGAATGATAGGTATTGGTACCCCGAGCTGGAGTCCACCAGGGTATCAATACTCGGTAGAGGATAAGGGTCCTTAGGACATGCCTTATTCAAGTCGGTATAGTCGACGCACATTCTCCATTTACCATTCTGTTTCTTGACTAGCACTACATTGGCTAGCCACGTTGGGTATTTGACCTCTCTAATAAAGCCGGCTTCCAAAAGCGCCTGTACTTGTTCTTCTACTACTGAGGCTCGTTCGGGGCCGAGCTTGCGTCTTCTTTGCTGTACAGGCCGGGACCCTGGGAAAACCGAGAGCTTGTGGGACATGAGCTTGGGATCAATCCCGGGCATGTCGGAAGCCTTCCATGCGAAGAGGTCGGAATTAGCTCTTAGGAGCTCTCCCAACCTTTGTTTTAGGGTTTCCCCTAGGTTGGCTCCTATGTAAGTGTTTTTTCCTTCCTCCTCACTGACTTGTATCTCCTCGGTTTTTCCTCCCGGTTGGGGTCGCAATTCTTCTCTGGTCCTTGTGCCGCCTAGCTCTATGGTGTGAACTTCTTTGCCCCTTCCTCTCAGATTTAGGCTTTCGTTATAGCACTTTCTTGCCAATTTCTGATCTCCCCTCACCGTTGCTATTCCTCCTGGAGTCGGGAATTTCATGCAAAGGTGAGGAGTCGATACCACTGCTCCCAGGCGATTAAGGGTAGTTCTGCCAATTAAGGCATTGTAGGCTGACCCTTCATCGATGACTATGAAGTCTATACTCAAAGTCCTTGATTTTTCCCCTTTTCCGAAAGTGGTGTGAAGGGGTAAAAATCCCAGTGATTTTATTGGCGTGTCCCCTAACCCATATAGGGTGTCGGGGTAGGCTGTCAACTCTTTTTCATCTAACCCTAGCTTGTCGTAGGTGGGCTTGAAAAGGATGTCCGCCGAGCTTCCTTGGTCTACTAGGGTTCTATGGAGATGGGCATTAGCTAGGATCATAGTTATCACCACGGGATCACCATGCCCGGGTATTATCCCTTGCCCATCTTCTTTTGTGAATGAGATAGTGGGGGAGTCGGGTGTCTCTTCCTCGACTTGGTAGACTCTTTTGAGATGTCTTTTGCGAGAAGATTTGGTGATCCCGCCTCCCGCAAATCCTCCTGAGATCATATGGATATGTCTCTCTGGGGTCTGTGGTGGCGGATCTCTCCTGTCCATATCATCTCGCTTTCTCTTCCCATGGGTATCCGACCTCTCCATGAGATATCTATCAAGCCGACCTTCTCTAGCCAGCTTTTCTATCACATTTTTGAGGTCGTAACAGTCGTTGGTGGAGTGACTATATATTTTATGGTACTCGCAATACTCACTACGGCTTCCCCCTTTTTTATTTTTGATAGGTCTTGGGGGTGGCAGCCTTTCAGTGTGGCAAATCTCTCTGTATACATCCACTATAGAAGTTTTTAGTGGAGTATAAGAGTGATATTTCCTGGGCCTCTCGAGACCGATTTCTTCCTTCTTTTTGACTTCCCTTTCCCTCTCCTTAGATGAGGAAGTGGGTCCAGGTCGCCAACTCAGGTCTCTTAATTTTGCATTCTCTTCCATGTTGATGTACTTTTCAGCCCTTTCTTGTACATCACTTAGTGAAACGGGGTGTCTTTTAGATATAGACTGTGAGAAGGGACCTTCTCTAAGTCCATTGACTAACCCCATTATGACTGCCTCTGTGGGCAGGTCTTGAATCTCTAAACATGCTTTGTTGAACCTTTCCATATAGGCTCGCAGAGACTCTCCGACCTCCTGTTTTATTCCCAGGAGGCTCGGTGCATGTTTTATTTTGTCTTTTTGGATTGAGAACCTCATCAAGAACTTCCTTGAGAGGTCTTCAAAGCTAGTGATGGATCTCGGGGGAAGGCTATCGAACCACTTCATCGCTGCTTTCGATAAAGTGGTCGGGAAGGCCTTGCATCTCGTAGCGTCGGAAGCATCAACTAGATACATCCCACTTTTGAAGTTGCTTAGATGATGCTTCGGATCCGTGGTTCCATCGTAGAGGTCCATATCAGGGCTTTTGAAGTTCCTCGGAACCTTTGCCCTCATTATGTCCTCACTGAACGGATCTTCTCCGCCCGGGAGTTGGTCTTCTTGTTCATCGCGGGAGTTTTTGAGGGAGGATTCTAGCTGTAAGAGTTTTCTTTCTAACTCTTTTCGCCGTTCCATCTCTTCTTTGAGGTACCTTTCGGTTTCCCTCTGTTTCTCCCGCTCTTGCTCCAATTGTTCCAAGCGGCTATGGACCAATCCCATTAACTCAGCTACATGGGGTGGTCCGCCTTTTTCTGATTCACGCCCATCTGAGGAATTTACCTTCGGATTTTTCACTCCGGAGGTGCCCTCTCTGTGTTGATTGTTATCGTCCTGGTGTTGGGCCAGGTTTTCATTCTCATTGCCCATGTCCAGATTCTCTTGTTCAGAATCTGTTTCCACATGGCCTTCCTCGTGGGATCTGTCCGCCATCGATGGATGATCTCTCGGGTCCCCGGCAACAGCGCCAATGTTACGGTAGGTAACCGGAGATTAACACAACGGATGGCGTTCGGCGGCCCAAGTGTATGAAGGAGGAGAACTCCGGGTGGATCTGTAACTCGGGAGGCTCCGTCCGACTTGTGCTCGCGAGCGAATGGGGGGTGGTACCTGCAAAGACACTCCGATGCTTAAGTTAGCAAGAGCGTAAGCAGGTCTAGAGAGTATTGGACTTGAAGATACCTGAGGCGTGTCAGTGTACTTATAGTGGTGAGCCAATAACCACCGTTGGTGTAGTGCCGTATCTTTGGGGTGCTAACCGTCCCTATTATCTTGGGGAGGTTAAGATATGGCTTTACGAAGCGGTTAGAGAGATTTTAGGGGCGGTTACTCATTTGAATGAGTGTTTATCTGCCAACTAATCCCACATCCGACTTCTTTGTACCAAGTCGTGGTTGATACCGACTACTTACGTGGAGGTCGGTACTTAGCTAGGCTTAATCCTTCATATTAGGCCTTTTAGTTGGACCTGGGCCTTTGCATTGGGCCAGGGTATGAACAGATATATACACAAAACACTACTTAATATATAGGGAAGTTCTATGGTGCTGACGGTTAAAATAAGCATAGCATGCTGAACCTGCGTGTTTAAAGAGGAGAGCGACACGTTGGGGTTTTAGTTTCCTTATAAAAATATGGGATAAACGCCGTTTCATTCCATTTCCTTTATTACAAAGTTAATTATTAATAATTAATGTTTTGGGTAACTCTTGGACAATATCTGTCTTTGGTATTGGACTGGAAATTTGTTTGTAAATGACTAATAAAGACTGAAAATTTCTTTTCATTCACTGTGATTAGTAAATAGACAATTATATTTACGATTGCCAAAAACAAAAATATAGGTATGGTTGTTAGTAATACTTAATTAAGTTTTGGACTATATCATGATATCTCTTAATTAAATATTTTATTTATCAAATATACAATTTAAAAAATATTTATTAATCTATTTAATATTATTTATCTCATTTATAATGAAAAAAATTATACATGCATTTATCTCAAAATTACATTTTTTTACCCTAAACAAGATACATGTTATTATTATTATTATTATTATTATTATTATTATTATTATTATTATTATTATTATTATTATTATTATTTTGCCATATACCTATTTTGTTCCCGTTGTAAAGGAGATCAAACTAATAAACAAAAAAAGAGGTGTTTGTAGTATATTTTTAGTTTATTTAAAAGGTAATTAATATATTTTGTTGAAAATAATAAATATTTAATAATTTTTAATTATAAAACTATTAAAACTTAAAATTTAGATAAGTTATATAAATCGATACAATGTAAATCGTAATAAAATTATATTAATTTTTATTATATTAATTTAAATTTGAATAAATATGTAATATAATGTAAAAATATATTGGTTTAGTTTTTTTTAATTTAAATTAAATTTTTTCAGTCAATAAAATTTTAAATTTAAATTGAATTCATCCAATTAATAACTATTCATAAAAGTCAATAAAATTTAAAAGAAAATAAATTATGAACGGACAAATAAATCCTCTCAAAATAAATAGAAATATTTGCATACACACATTAATTACCATTTTCTAAAAGCTTAAAATAAATGAAAACTTTTATACTTTTTCACCATAATTAAAATAAATAAAAACTATTAAAATCAATAAACATTACTATTTTTTAATAAAAAAAAAGATATTTTCAAACTTAAAAAAGGAGTCAATAAATTATCAACCATTGTTATTTAATCTCTATTAGTCATTTAAAATAATTCTCATGCCAATACCAAAAATAATTATTATTCAAGAGTTACTCAAGAGTCAAGACCAGTCCAAAAAAAAAAAAGAGTTACTAACATTAAAATTAGCTTTGTAAGAAAGGGAATAGAACAAAACAGAATTTGTAGTAATGCTCTTATAAAAAAAATTTAAAACTCCCACATGTCATTCTCTTCTTTAAACACATATGTTCAGCATGCTATGCTTACTTTGGCTAGAATTTTCCTAATATATATACTTAGTAGTAGATGTTTAGGGATGCTTTCTTGTTGCAGAATGCTGATGATGACCTTTGATTTGTTGTCCCAATAAACATTTGCAAGCTATTATTAATTTTAAAAATATCTCTATTTACTTATTTTTATTTTTAATATTTAAAAGAAAATAATTAATTTAGATACTTTTTTAATACATACTAAATGTTTCTAACATAGATAAAGACTTTTCTTTTGTCTTAAGGGTATAATAAGTTGATAAGCATTGGCTGGTGGACATCTAATAAATATATTTTCTTTTTTATTTTAAATCAATAATATTTAGAAAACAATAGTAAATTAGTCTAAATAGTTTAAATTTATTTTATTTAATATTTATTAATTATCACTAAAATTAATGAATGTTAAATAAAATAAATTTAAATTAATTTTGTCTTTTGCCTTTCTATTATTATCAATTTTAAAATAAAGTAATTTCAACGAGAATAATGTATCTAGGTTAATTGTGAGGTCATTATCAATCTTCTTGATTGGTATAAATTAAGAAAATCTTTATTCAAATACACGCATGTAATAATGGTGTAGCAATTCAATAATAAACTTAATTAATAGGGTAATTTATCAAAATAAATAATTTGGCTTTCAATTTATCAGAATATATATTTTACAAAATAGATATTAAAATATATTTTTTTGTAAACTGCGACAGGGACCTACGGTTTACAAATAGACGTAATCGCTACAGAGGTCTCGCGGATTACGTTCAAAGTCAAACTGCACATAATTTGCGGTAGGATATCGCAGTTTGTGTGTGAATTGCAAACGTTCATAAACCGCTACACTCCTATTGGGGTTTATGTTGATATGCAAAATGGCTAAAAACTGCTGTAGAGGTCTCGTAGTTTGTGTGTATATGTGTTTTTTTCTTTCAGTTGAACATTTTTTCAACCTGAATCTTCAACTTTAGCATAGTTTTTACCAGTTTCAGTGCTTCACTCATGTCTGACATCTCATCAGTGGAAAGAAATCTCATCAGTAAAAAGCCCCCTGACACTTGACGACCAAGGTGTGGTTTTTGCTATTTTTTTTTATATAAATAAATAAAATAAAATGATTATTTATTTAAATACAACAGAATTGCACATCATTTCAGTCGTGATGCCTATGAATTGGAGGCTGAAATCATCTTTTTATATATGTCCCACTGACACCTGCAAAATGAGATACCTACAAAATAGAACAGCGGCCATTTTTCTGTTGTTGCAAGCCAAATGACTTCCATTAGAATATTAGGATGGATAAGGAATGATCATATTGAATCTTCCTACTTAAACAATAATAAGCTTGGATGTTTCACAAAAAGAGAGAAGCGGATTGTTAAGAATAGGTGAAGTTTGTAGAAGGCTTAGAGAAAGGGGTTGAATCTATGACATTCTTTTGTGTTACTGAAATAACCCTTTAAAACAAACTTTCAATTTTGATTCTATTTACGGAAAATTTATGAGACAATTTATTTTTGTCTCATGAATATCAAAAAACATAACAGAGTAGGGAAGAGAGAAGCTGACACCATCATGTATCCTGGTTCAGTTGCCTTATGCAATACAACCTACATCCAGTCTCCACCACAACAGTGGTGGAATTTTCACTATAGTTAAAGTATTACATACACCAATTCCACAGGATTGACACAATCCTTTCACTCTCAAGTTCTAACCTAACTTGACTTGGTTATGCTAATACCTAACTATTCACTTTTAGTGCTCACCCAACTAAGAAAGGGGTACCTCACATGTACAAGATACAAGACACAGACTTAACCTAAAGAAATCTGAAATAACTCTAAGCTTTTCACTCATGTGTATCTCTCTGCCTTTTTCCACTCTTAGGCTCTTTCAATGACTCTTTCATTCAGCTTTTTACCTAAAAAAATTACAGAAAAATAAACATTGAAAAGTAAATTACAATATGTAAAACATGAAGGAAAT
The DNA here is from genome assembly GCF_014773155.1 of Arachis stenosperma. Lineage (NCBI taxonomy): Eukaryota > Viridiplantae > Streptophyta > Magnoliopsida > Fabales > Fabaceae > Arachis > Arachis stenosperma. Next base: position 140,922,010 of record NC_080381.1, on the reverse strand, counting down.
TGACTCTTCAACAGCCTCTTTGCTATGTGATAAACCAGATTTGCTAGCCTCTGATTCGGTTCTTCTTTCTGGCAGGATGCTCCTTTGACTAGGAAGTACTGTCCAAGTAGATGAATTTCTTCAGAGAGCTCTTCTCAAAACATACACCTCAAGAACACTGATTATTTCTCCTTAGCTTATGAATGGTGAACCAACTTTTTTTATATCTTCTTGCATGTTGCTGAGTTGCTCTCTCCTAGGTCAACTCTCAAGCTTTGTGACTCACCAACCCACCATCTCACTTTTTTTCGTTAATCCTTAAAATAGGAACTTTGGTTCTGACCTTTCCTTGTTGACCGAAAGCCACAAAACAGCAGAAACAGATATCATCAATGGTAAACCCAGATATTGGCCATTGAAAAATAACTTGGTCCTCAAGACACACTTGTGACCGTAGATGTACAGCAGTGAAGAGCAGAGATCATCTTTCCCATGTAACTCAGGATGGATAGGCAGAGCGTTGAAGATGAAAAGAAGAAGATATGATGCATGTATAAGAAAATGAAATCACCTTTTAGCTTCTGAATTCTTAATACAGTTTGATATGGGTGATTAGACTTTAACCTTTTTGCTTAAGCCTTCTCTTTCTTGCTTCTTTGGTGAACAACTTAGGGCTAAGCTTTCTCTCTCTCTTTCTCTGAGTTCTGATTGAAACAGGAAAAAGTGAACGTTGCTTTGGAAGCAAGATGGAGGGATTAGCTTAATAAAATCAAATTGGACTTGGGTTGGTTCTATTCAAGTTCAGCCCGTTTGCATTCTTTTTATCATCTTTGGGCTTCTTATTAATTTGTGGCCCACTAAGATATATTCAGCTTGCTTTGTATTGGGCTGCTGCAGCAATATATTTTAGCCTGCAACATTTAAACATAAATAATCAACATTCTTTATTTTGTCCAATAAAATAATGTTTGTCATCATTAATTAATTTTGTTAATTTCTTAACTAAACAACAGGTTTAGATTTTATTTTTTATTTTTATTTTTTAAAAATAAATTTTATTTTTAATTTTTTACATTTAATGTTTTTTAAAAGATACCTTATTTTTAAAGGTTGAAAATAATAAAAATATATTCAGCTGGTCTATTTTTAAAATGTATTTTTTAATATTTTAAAATATAAAATTTTTATTTTTATTAAATGTATGTTTTTAGTTATTTAATTTTTTTATTAAGTTAACAATTTATTTTTATATAATATCAAACATGAAATATATTTGTTGAATTTATAGTCAATTTAGTTCTAAAATTTAGGATTGAAAAAGTATATTTGTTAAATTTTTTTTATTTAGTACTGAGTATGTACTACTTGAATTAAAAAGAGCTATGGTGAATAATATATTAACTTACTAGTCTTATTTTTTAATAGTTGATCTATATAAATGCAATTAAGTATTTTAAGATTGTAATTTATTTCATATTTGATATTATATAAAAATAAATTATTCTTAAACTTGAAGTAAGAATCAGGTCATTGAGATTCTCTTGATCAAATGACAGAAAATTTAGCCAATGAAATGAGCCCATAATTAGAGAAAGCATAACCTGAAGAAAAACATGAAAACAAAACTAAATAAATAAACACAAATATTGATCATATGATAAAATTAAAACAAAATAATAAAAAAGTCCCTGAAAAAATCAACAAATATATATATAAAAAAAGCGGAATAACTTGAGAATTGGGGAGTATGATGGGAGAATCAAGCAATGCAATGGGACTAATGCCAGAGTATAGTGATGCAGAACAAGAAAATGGAGATATAAAAGCGAAAAGATTCGCGGTTTATGGTTTATGGATGTTTGCAATTCACACACAAACTGCGACACCCTACCGCGAATTATGTGCAATTTGGCTTCAAACGTAATCCACAAAACTCCTATACTAATTTACGTTCATTTATAAACCATGAATCCTTGCCGCTATTTATATAATTTAAAAAAAAAATACATTTTAGTATTTATTTTACAAAATATATATTCTAGTAAAATTGAAAACTAAATTATTTATTTTAATAAATTACCCTTAATATAGATTAAGAAAACATCAAGATTATTTGATCAGCAGCACTGGCACTCAAGGTGATAAAGAGCTCATCAATAATGTCCACTCTTCCACTTCCTCCCACCAACTGTAACCTTATTTTTCCCTGACCTGATAGCTTTCATTTTTGGCCTCAAGAGCAGTTAATTGAAAACAGAGTCCTACATCTTGCTAAAATCATGGTAATTTTTTATTTTTTTTAAAGTCTTTACGTTTTTCAACAGTGTTCATTTACATATATTCTTATTACACTATTATATTCTTATTAAACTTCATGTTTTAGTGTTCATAGCAGCGAACAAAGCACAGAGCAGAGTTCCAAGAAATTGTGTTTTGCTGTTATTAAATATTTTTTCTTTATTTTTCAAAGTAAAGAAAAAGAAAACATTTTAATAGCTATGCTGAGTTCAGCTGCTTCTTCAACTGCAGGAAGAAGAATGGACCCTCGGTAGGTATTCTTTTTCTCTGAGAAATCATTTTTGGCAAAAGAATGTATTATTTCTTTCAGAAATGGTATAAATACAATTTGTAAATGGATTATTGAAAGATTCGAGGCTTTATAGGATGCCATTGAAAGCATTGATTTGTAGATGTATAAGATTCAGTAGTTACACAATCAAACACAATTACTACAATATTCTTTTACTAGAATTGTATGTATGCTCATACCCATTTTATTCTTTTTGGTTTGGAATTTAATTAGAAAATTGAAGCTATTTTTTTAGAAAAAATATTTAGATGTGTATTCATTTTTGTGCATTTTGAATCTTGGAACGTCAAGTACACAAATTGGGCTTTGGACAAATGGGATACTTGGTGAAGGAGAATGCCTTGTTTTCCAACACTGTCAGGAGCTTAGACAAAGATGTCTCCAAGGTGCAAATTATTAGTATATAATAAAATAATTTTGTCTTTGAAGGAATAATTGTTAGCTTCTTGGCTTCATTTATCGATTTTATTGAAGAGTTTAGGACACATACAATTCTAATTATGTCTCTCGCTTGAATCTTTCTCTCATTTCTTCTCAGAACCACGTTCTTCCCTTTGAATTCAAATTGCAGACAAGAAAACCACATGCAAATGCAAAGCAAAGAGAATGATGGACATAGGAGGAGCATACGCTGTTTCTAGGAGCCATAGTGCTATATGGAAGAATTGCAGAGCATGGAAGGTAATATTTTACTCTCCAAAAACACTTTTATAATTTTTTATTCTTGTGGCATTTCATCTGATGCATGTTTGCTTTGGATTGCCAATTAATCTAGAAATGTATTCGGGCTCAAAATTTTGAAATTGATGTCATTGTTTGTTTCCTTTGCATTTATCTATTGAAATTTGATATTTTCTTTTGTTTTATTAATTTTTCCTCCGCAAGGCCTTTTATTTGCTATTATGAGAGCAACAGTGAGAAAGAACAACAAAAAAATATTTTAAAATGAATTTAACTATTTAACTATATAAATTTTGTTCATAAGGCGATCCTTATCCTTTTTAATGCTATAATTGTTGTTGTATTTAGATGAAGGTTGACCAAATAACCATTTCAGTTGTTTTAAAAGTAAGCTAAAATTTATATTTAAGCATATCTTGATGAGAAAAATCAAAATGTAGATTCAGGTAGCATTTGCAAGACGGGTGCTGAAAGATTCAGATTTGAGGATAGCTCATAGTTAGGCCTTTTTCATTTTCAGTTATGTTTGTAGTTAGTAGCATTAGGGATATAGATGTTATGGTTTAGGTTTATGAATATTTTAGCTTTTCTTTTACCTTATTGCCAATAATATTCACTTCCTTCAGCTATTTGGCATTTATTCAAGCAATTGTTATAAACTTTAGGTATATTTTGTTTGATAGATAATTCTCAAATAGTACATATCTCAATAGCATGTAATGAATGAAATTTGTTTGGTGGAAAGATTCTGGAATTTTGAGAAAGAAAGTGAAGAGGTGGGAGGTCAAGGTGTTGGGTTTTAGCTCAGAGATGGAGAGGAAATTGAGCAGCTCATCAAGGAGGTATTTTTTTATTTGAATACCAATCTATTGTTATTTTATTTTATTGAGACTGTCTATTTACAAAATCAGAAGTTTTGACTGAGCTTAGAAGGGCATGTTGTCCCCAATAAGAAATTTTGGGCATGTTGTTATTTCCTTTCTTGAATATAAGATGATAAATTTTTGCATAAAGGAGGGTGCTGATGAGGAGGGTGTGGAACCAGTGAAGGAACAAGAGGAGAAAAGTGTTAACTAGCATTGTTTTGAAAGGTAATGCATGTTGGATATTGTTAGCACTTGCATGCTTGGTCATTATAGGTTCCTTGCTAAGGTGACAAAGCTAAAGCCTGCAGATCTGCCTTTGTATTTGATGAATACCTTTCTGTCTTCATAATTCTATATTTTCACAGTTGTTTTCAATCTTTGAATACTCGGGCATATCTGTTGGTGCATAGCTAGAACTTCAGTTAGTCTTTCTTTGATGTTGGAACAAAGCTTTGGAGAAGAGAACTAATTCAACAGGTGAGACATAGTGATTTTCAACACCATATCCTGTTGTTGAGTTACTTCCAATATTGTTGAAGAGCAGAGAAGTAGATTATGTTGTTGAAAGGTACCGCTTATGGTGGTGTCTGATCCTGCAAGTTGGAGTGAAAGTGGTCTTATAGTAGAAAGAAACAGCAGGTAAAGCTGAAGGAGAGGACTGACAAATGCTTAAAAGAAAAACATATGCTGAAATTTGCTTCATTATGCTTCCTTATAAGAGTTTAATTAGAATTACGTAAACATAATTTTCCAGAATTTAATTGGTAGTTTTCTTCTATGCTTCAACATCAATGAACTTGTATTTTTTGTGCTAGAGTAATATTTTTGTGATAGAGTTCTATATCTTCTATTGAATATGCAGAGCTAAAGAAGCAAAAAGTTTCTGAAGCAAGACTGGAATTGATGAGGCAGAAACTTTGGTTCTCTCACCACCCTCTTTTTTCTTTCTCTATTTTTTTTAAAAAGCTGCCTTAATTTCTCATTATCTCATATAGTCTTTTTTAAGAGGCTTTGGCTTTTAAATAATGACAGTATAAAAATCTCATATAAGTAATTTTTTTTTGCTTTTGGTGCACCTATTTGCCTTCTTAATCTGTGATAATTTCTTAATATTTGTAGGTATTACAAAAAATATCATGGCCCAAAAGTTCAGAAGCTCTTAGATCAAACAAGCTCATATTCAATTACTATTATCAAGGAGTTAGGAAAAATCACTGTTCTTAACCGATGTTGCTCATGTGATATCATCATAGATAGTCCCCCTAAATGGTTCCCATCAAGAATAATTTGATGGACTAGCAGAGGATGAGGGAATTTTTTTTTCGAAAAACTTTCAAAGATGCTATCAGTTTGTAAAAGCTATAGAAGAAAAAACCAGCACAATTATTTATTCAAAGAACTAAAAGAAAATAGTTATTTCACTAGGTATGAGCCATTAGCAACTGAAGTAGTTGATGGTTTATATGATTTATGCTTTAAGGCATTACATTTTTTTTTTTATTTTTGTTTTTGTGTTTGTGTGCTTGTGTGTAAGGATGTTAACATGTGCTTGAATGTTGATTTGTGTTACTTAAGCATATATGCTTAAGTAGAATAAAAATGTTGATTGTGTTGTTGTATCAATGACTGTGTTAGATAACTATACATGTCAACTGTTGCTTATAATTAGGCTAATGAAGGAATGTGTGTAATTTTCTAAGAATACATTAGTAATTTATGTGATTAATAGTTGGAATTTATTTATGAGGCAGTGTTTTAGTAATTTTTTATTGGATTATAAGTTTGAGGAAACACTTCTAATTTATTTTTCTTTTTTCTTTTTTCTTTTTTCAGTTTTACAACAAATAAAGAAGGAAATAAAAGGAGAGAGGGAAAATAGAAAAACCGAGAAGAGAATATGGAAAGTGAAGAATTTGAAAAATATCTTTTTTTTTGTTCACTTCTATGTCATTGTGAATAAAAATGACTTTTTAGATATGTTAAAAATATATTATTCATAAAATACTTACTAAATGATAATTCATGAATAAAATAATATGTAACAAATTAAATTATAAGTTAAATTTTAAATTTAATAATTAATTAATAATAAAAAATATAATATATGATTTTTTATAAAAAAATTTAATGAAAAGATAGTCTTAATGTACTAGGATTATATATAAAAGATTGTGTGTAAAATAATGAACGTTTGTGCTTAACTTTAAAAAAATGTTAAGGATTAATACTTTGAGTCGATATTTTCTTATACTATTAAAATTTTATAATAAAATTAATACTTAGTGTTTAAAGTGTAAGGCAAGAAGGCACAAAAAAAAGTGTAAGCCAAATATTAAAAAAATAATAAATTTTATTGGTTATTTATCATTACTCTTTCCAATTAGAATACATATAAGATAGTTAATTTTTTCTTTATATAACAACAAATCTATATATTTATTTGTTTTAATAAATTTAATTAAAATATAATTTAGAAGTTATTAATTAAAATTATTAATTATAAAGATAATATATTAACTATTATTAAATGAATTAACCATTCTAAATTTTATATATTAACTTTTTATAATCAAATTAAACTATCATTATGATAATATTTTTAAGCTTAATAAATATATTTATATAAGACAAATATATCATTATTTACTTTCTATATTTTTCTGTCATGTATCACCTATTTCACTACTTTAAGTAGGTAATTTTAAAATTTTTGCATCATATATTTTTATCAAATCAATAATACGTAGACATCTATCGTTAATAATATAATTTAAAATTTGAGATCAACAAATTTATAAAAAAAAATGGTCTTGGGCTTTTTGCTAGTTATTGTTAATGAACACAATATCACAGTTGAGGGGAAACACGGGGCAGATCCACGGTTTGCCTCCGAAACCTGCATTCTGGGCAAGTTTTGGAAGGTCTACTGAAATATTGAGCATTCTGTTTGACACGCTTGAATCCCACAATCCCTAGTCACCTCCTCTGCTGTGAAAATGGGGAAACGGCGGAAGCAAAGGCAAAGGAAAAGGAAAGCAGCAGTTGATAGGGCCGTTATCAGCAGGCTGCCGGATGAAATCCTGTGCAACATCCTCTCATTCCTTCCAACCAGAACGTCCGTGGCCACCAGCGTCCTCTCTCGCAGGTGGCGCTACCTCTGGAAGAAAGTCCAAGCCTTGGACCTCAGCGATGATTTCTTTTACACCCCTGAACTTTCACGTGAAGAAGCACAAGAGCGCTTTCTTATTTTTCTCAAAGTGTTTGAGCCGCTTCTGCTCCCGCTCCCCATGCGTAAGTTCCGCCTCTCTTGCCCGGTGGGTCAATTTGGGTATACAGACCTTATTGGTTGGATTGAGCACGTCATCGGCAGGGTTAGTGAACTCTATTTCTCTGTGAGGACCGATGGGCAGACTTATGAATTGTATTTTCGCAATTTGCATAGCACTTCGCTCGTGTCGCTCGTTTTGGACGGTAATATTATGATTGTTGTGGATTTTGTTCCCACTCCCAGTGAAAGTATTTTCCCATCCCTCAAGAACCTAGAGCTGCATGTCATTTTCAACTATGTGGACCTCGATTTGCTTCTATCTGGTTGCCCAGCTCTTGAAACTCTTAGGATCACTTTAACTGATTTCCGTCTTGAAGCATTCCACATGCCTAGTACCTTGAAGAGTTTAACCTTTGAGGTCACTATTATTATTATTATTATTGTGATGTAATATGGTCTTATCACATGACTTTGTCTCTGATTTTTAATTTACTAGCATTTTGCAGGAACAATATTCAGATTCCGAAGATGTGACACTTGAGCTTCTTGAGGTAAACACTCCATCTCTTGAATACCTACGTCTCACATTACGAGGTTGTTACGCAGAGATTTTGGTTTGTGATTATCCCAACATAAAAAGAGCATCTCTAGATATTTCTCGTAAATCTGGGAATATTGCTTGGGTTCCTAAGCTCCTCCGGGCACTTTGCAAAACAAAATTCTTGTGGCTGCAAGTTTCAACAATCGAGGTGATTTGCTTAACAAAACGATGAATTTATGGTTTTAGTCATGTGTTGAAATTAATATCCAATGATCTTTTGCACGCAGTGTTTGATTTGTGCGCCAGTACTAGACCTTCCCAACTTTTGCAATTTGATTCAGCTGCAACTCGATTTTCATATTTTCCAGAGTAGTCTTCTAATAGACTTGCTTCACAGTTGTCCTAAGCTTCAAGCTCTAAAAATTTATATATCTCAGGTATGGTTGATCTCATCACTTCAACTTTTTGTCTATTTGCAATTTGTTTGCATCCTTTGACTTGACTTGTTCCTTGTTTTCAGTTCGTGGATTCTATTTTGAGCGGATCTTACCTAAAATCCCGCAATGGTTGGACACAGCCACTTAGCATTCCTCACTGTATTGTATCGCATTTGAACACCGTTGAACATCGAGGATATCTAAACAGTCCAGAGGAGCATGAATTTACCGCTTATATTTTACAAAGAGGACTTGTTTTAAAGACAATGACAATTCATACTAAATATAATCTTGACTCAAAATGTGAAATTTACGAGGCGTTATCTGAAATACAAAGGGGCTCTAGCATGTGCCGACTTGAAGTAAACTAACTGATCAGCATTCACCTGTGGTAAGGACTTTGTTGCTGTATGCTCTCGGCTCTCTGCTGAACTATATGCTTCTTTTGCATCAATGGTTACATGAATTATCAGTAATGCGATAACGATGAATCTTTGCAATTAATCTGAGTGGTTTTTCATATAAGCGTCATAGAGACCATATGGGTGGTTTGTCCTCATCCATATTGTGATATGGTCATGTCACATGTGGTTGTTTATATGCTATAAATCGCTTTCAGCCTTTGCTAATGCCTAATGGATTTTTCTGAAGAGCATGCATGCTTCTATAATCTATCCTGTTGTATTTATTCATGTCATGACTGTGTCTCATACCAACCATAGAACTCCCTATTTGTTTTGTCATCAAAGCATGAACTCAGCTCAGCACCATAACATATCAATCAATTTCATTATGGATTAGGGACTGATCCACTAATAAGTATGGCTCTAACCCTAAAAATAATTAGGATCCTGTAAAGTATGCAATTCTGGCATAGTCATTGAATAGTGATTTATCAGAATATTTTAAATTTTTTTCCCCATAAGAGTTATTAATTTCTCAATAAACAATGGTGAAATATGTTTTAGTGGTGCTAAATCAGAATAAGTTGTAGGAAAAAAAATTGAAGCAATGAAATACAAACCAGTACAAAGTCATACCTTGACATCATTTTCTTACAAAGACACAAAGTGGCATTAGCATAGTCCAAAAGATGATATGTATAATTGTGGATCATGAACTGAATAATGAAGAGTGCAAAGGACTGTGACAGTGGTAGTGACGCTTTATGCAGATGAAATTAGATATGACACAAGGAAAGGCATTAGCAACAGATGATGATGATTAACACAGAAATGTCACAAAGTGAAGATGAAGAGATCAACATGGCAGCTTGGATTCTTGGTGTTAAAAATCTATCAATTCAACCATATCCACTTCCTTCTTTAGGTAAATTGATCTTCTTATCCATACTTAAAATTTCAAGTCATTTAACTTGTACACTCATGATATCTAATGAAGTGATTGAAGCTCATGAGTACTGTGATGATCAACAATCTTCAATTTCAGGTCCCCATGATGTTACAATTAGAATTAAAGCTGTTGATATTTGTGGAAGTGATGTTCACTACTATAAGGTAAGAGCCTGAAAGTTCTTATTATCACTAATTATTAGTACTCTAGCATTTGCTTAATTCTGTTCTTTGAACACGACTAAACTTTGTTGCTAGACTATGGGATGTGCAAATTTTATTGCCAACAAGCCTATGGTACTGGGGCATGAATGTGCTGGAATCGTTCAAGAACTTGGCACTCAAGTCCAATCTCTTGCAGTAGGGGACAGGGTAGCCTTAGAGCCTGGAATCAGTTGCCAAACATGCAATTTCTGCAAAGGTGAGTTAAGAATCATATTGATCAGAGACTTGTAGCCTTATATGGTATGATAAATGTAACCAATTAGTAACTAATTCTTGAAATATCTAACTGTATCTCTAATAAGGTGGCCGCTACAATCTCTGTCGTGGCATGAAATTTTTTGGATCAGCATCAACTCACGGTTCTCTTGCCAATATGATAAACTTTTCTATGTGTTGCTCTGATATATCCTATGTTTCAATTTAGATGCACTTCATTTCATGTGTTATATTCAATAAGTTACAAAAATACTAATGATGAACATTCAAAACTAACATACTTATAAGACTATATATATAATTATATATATAATAAACCTTCTTCAAGAGATACTGATTTTATAGGCAAAGGAGTCAAATAATCTTGTTAATGTTTTTCTAATCTAGTAACATTGCAATTGATTCCAATAAAATATTGAATGTTCCATTATGTTTTCGGGTGGTGCATCCTGCCAATCTGTGTTTCAAGCTACCTGACACTGATTGGTAAGATATTTGCAATGGCCACATTTTGATTTAGGATATGGAATTCTTCAACTTAATTCCATGCTTTTGTATCTTTTATTGAGAAAAATTTGCCAATTACGTTTCCTTTTCTTCTTATTTTGTCTAGAAATTATTTTCTAAAATGTTGAGTGATTTCCTTTTGCATTCGTTAGACAGAGTGTAGTTCTTTCTCAAGTCACAAACACTATCTACAGGTTTAGCTGGTGACCATCTGCAAATAAAAGACTCGGTAATGGATGTTGAGTTATCAGAGAAAAGTAAATCTCAGCTACCATGTGCTTCAGTTTCAACCAAACATAGTGGAAAAGAAAATAATGTGGATATGATGTCTCCTTCACATCCAGTGGGATCAATTTCTGGTGCGAAAAATGGTAGGAAAATAAGTCTATCTTTTTTTTCCAATATCCAGACACATTTAGTAGAAATAAATATAGTAGTTATTTGTAGATTAATAAGGTGTATACATGTGAACAAATGTCTAATTCAGAATGATTTTTTTAATGTAATTATTAGTTTTATTTTGGGTGTGTTATATATATCAATTAATGTGAAAGAATATAACCTTCATATGATGATGGGAAAAGATCAACTATAGAATGTCACAAGAGTAGATTATGGTATACAGAAGATAGATGATAACAAAATGGAGAAAGTAAAACGTGCTGTAGCAACAGTAAAGACAAAAATTCTAGCAAATGAGAAAGATGACCAAATTCAAGAACTAGCTTCTACATTGATAGAAAGGCAGGCAGTCTCTTAGCACATAAGATAGTTTTTTACGTTCCTCATTCTGGTAGTGATGGGTCTTAGATACATATTTTTTGCTTATCTTGCTTCATTATGGAAGTGTTTATTTACTTTTGGTTTTTTGGAAAAGTTTTGTGCTCTTTGATGTTATTACTTTAAGTGTTTTGAGTTTGATTGCTTCATTGTACTAAGTAGTAGTATTACTGACCTAAAGGCGTGAACTACGAAATGGTCACTTTGAAGTTTAGCTATTTAGATAGTAATATACTAATATGTATGTATTGCTTATGTTCGTTTGATAATATGCGTTTGCAGGTCACACCAAAGACAACGATTATGGCCTTGCTGGTGAGAAATGGTTTTTTTTATAGTTTTCTAGGTAGTTTTGTTAATAATCCTATAGCATATGTTATTGGACCTATAAAAGTAATAAAAAGTTAAGGACATCTCTTTCATTTTTTTATTTCCATGAACGGGTGGCTACAGATAACCCATGTATGTACATACCAAAAGCAATGGATTACTTTCATAATTTTATTTTCAATCAATTTCAATTAAGCAGCAAGTCATGTAGCTTCTATTGAGATGCTGATAAGTTATGTTGAATGTGAAGGTCATGGTTTTATTGAATGAATAAATTTTCTGTGTTGATGCCATTTTAAATTTTTCTTCTATTCTCTTTGCTAATTGTTACAATATTTACAGAAGCTGCATGATATTATGCTTTTTTTACTATCCAAAGTTGTCTTATTCTTTTATAATTGTTATTTGATGGTAGTCTCTTTTACTATTTTAAATTGGTTTTTTTATGTTTTGGAGTGTCAACGTCAAATAGTATAGTTCTTTATTCTTTTGAGAAATTTGGTTTTAATCATTATAAGTAGTTTGCTGTTAATATTCTCAATGTATTTTATAAAGTACTTCATTTACAACTAGAGAAAATAAATCAAATAAATTGTTATCGATATCTCTTATTATGCTAATTTTAAATGTTGTAAATAAATAATATAAAACTATCTTTCAAAAATAGAGTTATCCATTTATTATCCAAACTTGAATTTGAATTATGCAACTGACTCTTTTTAAGAAAAAACAATTGTGTATTTTATAAGTGAAAGTAAGTTTGAAAGTAGTTGCTATCATTACAAATAATAAATTAAATATTTTTATTTTATTCAAAATTTTGGTAAAAGAAGACATACTACAATGCAATATATTAAGTGATTATTTTTCTTTATTCTGGCTATGTATACATATTTTATAATAAATATTTTTTGCCACGAGTATTTTTTTAACAATTATACACGTATTTGCTTTTTTTGGTTAATTGAAAAATAATTTAAATATGTGATTAATTAGTAACGATTGTATTTTTATATGCGTGTCAAAAATATTTAGTATAAGAATAGTATTTTTTCATGTATTTTACATTTTAATTAATATAATTATTTTTATATTTTTCTATTAAAATAATAACCTCTTTTAAAATGACACAATATATTAAGGTATATAATAATATTTATTTTTTATAAACATATATCTGCTTAATAATGTATATATAAGACTTTAAAAGCTAACTTCATTTATTCAAGTTTCACTTATAAATTATAGTATAATATCCATATACATATTAATTACTGTACTGTGCATATGATGTTGTACTTAGCTTTTACAGTTGGATAACTTTGTGCTGTAAAAATAATTATATAAATTGTTGACCAAGACAATAATGCATTAATGCCATGATCTGAAAAAGAAAAATCATTGATGGGTTGAATCTCGGTAGTTATTTGAGGGTAGAATTTTTCAGCATAATATAGCAGACTGAATTTGATATAGCATTGATTTTTTTAGTTGTTGGAGACAAATGTGATGTGATTTGAGGATCTTCTAATGCTGGTCTGCAAGTATATAGTATCAATAAGATTATTAAAGTAAGTAGAATCATCATATACCTTTTCTTTAAAAGAGGATTTTTAGTTACCGGAATTTCTACGTGTCTTGATGGAGGGGGTTTTACGGTGAGTTTTTACGTAGTATTTCCTTTTTATTCAAGAGCACATATCCTCCATCTTCATCTTTTATAGATTCAATTTATTTTGATCTCTCTTTCCATTCTTCTCTGATTTGGTCCCTTTTTCTGTTTTTCATTCACGGATTTCTAAATTCTTGCTTCTCTCTTCTGACATCTTTCTTTTCCAATCACTTTCTTTATTTGTTATCGTTACGGTATTGTAAATATATAATTTTTTGGAATGAATTATTAATTTGGTTTCTGTCCATTTTTCAGAATAACAACGTAACCCCTCAATAAAAAACGATCAATTCGTCCTTGTCCTCTACTTCTTGACACAATACGATCTCTGTCATTGTTTTTCTGTCAACTCTGAATGGAAAATGCTGACGTGTCAGGTTAAAAAATAAACAAAGAACTAATTATTTTTAAATTTAAATTGGTTAGGAGTTTATTTGTCCTTATTTTTTTCAAATGATTTTTTATTCATTATATTAATATTCTTTTTTCAATAAATTATTGAATATATGGTATAATAAGTACAAACTAATTAATAAATTATTCAAATTTAAAAATATTATTTAATATGAAACTAAATAAATAACTCTCAAATGTAATTTTTAAATATAAAATAATAAACATTAAAATTCGGTTAATACATTAATAATAATAACCCTATAATATTAGAGTTATTAATTTAATGCAAAGATATCAAATAGAATTATTAATTTAGTTTAAAGAGATAAAAAATTAAATTTGTTATTATTCAAAAAAAATTTACTATATATCAAATAATGTGTTCATTAATTTTCACTTTATTATGAAAATTATCTAGGTCATAGTACTTTATTTTGAGTAAAATATATGTAAATTTAATTGAATTTTAATATACATAAAACTTTAATCAATCCACGTTATTCTTATATTGATAAATCTCCATCGATTTGTAGCTTTATGATAATATGTATTATTAGTAGATTAATAATATTACTGATGTTTTGAGTTTGTTGAGTTTATAAATGGTCTATATATATATAATATTTTTATTTTATTTAGTATTAGTAACCGTCTCATTGTATATTTTAGTGCAAGCAAAAATATCAAATAGAATTATTAATTTAGTTTAGAGAGATAAAAAATTAAAATTGTTATTACTCAAATTTTTTTTATTATATATTAAATAATGTGCTCATTAGATTCCATTTTATTGTGAAAATTATCTAGATCATAATACTAATAGTGTATCATAAGATTATTATTATTAATGTATTAATCATATTTTAATATTTATGATTTATGTATTTAAAAATTATATTTGAGAATTATTTATTTAATTTCATACTAAATGATATTTTTAAATTTGAATAATTTATTAATTAGTTTGTATTCATTATACCATGTATTCAATAATTTATTGAAAAGGAATATTAATATAATGAATAAAAAAATAATTTGAAAAAGATATCGTTATAAGGACAAATAAACTCCTAACCAATTTAAATTTAGAGATAATTAGGTCCCTATCCATTTTTGAACCTGACGCGTCAGCATTTTTCGTTCAGAATTGACAGAAAAATAGTCACATGGACCGTGTGTAATTTGAAATTTTATTTAATTTTTTAGAGTTTGGATAATTTTGTCTATCTTTCATGGGTATAACTTTAATTTCCATATTTTTATGGTTAGAAATGTCGGCGTCTGAATTTTACATGATCAGAAATAGCTATTTACTCAAAAATAAAAGAGTATATACCCATTTTGGTATTCAAAGAATTTCAGACCCGACACTTTAGTCTCCAACTAAAATTAATTATTCGATTGGTCCCTAACAAAATAACTTTATTAATCACTTAGGTCCTTTACTCCGTCAACTCTAACGGAGGACAAAATAATCCCTGACAACTCTAACAGGGGACAAAATGGTCCCTGATCTCCTCTATTCGGAAACGACACTGTTCTCTCCCAATTTCCATCATATCTCGCATAACACTAACAGTCTAACACTATAACTTCAAGCTACACAATGCACACTCTACAACTTCAATGTTCACAAGAAAAAATTCTCAACTTGTTCTCAATCAATTCATACTCAGAAAACTAATGATTATGTCTCTCAACTACTTGCCGTCTTCGATAGATCCCATGAATCTAGACAGCAAGACTGATTTGGTAAGACTCGTCGTCGTCGTTGCCATATCTCTTCTCCTCTGCCCTTTCATCTCTATGACCACATTGTCCACCACTCCGATTACTTCCTTCAGCTTCTTCTCCGAACTAATATTCAGTAATTGCTTCAGTTTCCATATGAGCGGCAATGATGACATTGCTTGTTGTACTGATAGCTTATATGCGAGGTTAAAGCTGTCTGCCAACTTAGACTCTAGGAAAGAAGGAATGAAGCACTCAGTGTCTATTTCAAATGAGAATTTGCATATAATGTCGAAGGAGAATATTCTCATGATGTCCTAATGTCTAATAATCTATATTACTTGTCGAAGAGTGGAGAAAGGCGTGCCCTTTGGGTAGTTGTAGAACTTGGTATTGAGGATATTGTGGACATTGTCGGAGTTGGAGGTGATGTTATCGAGGACGTGAAAGTGGATGCTTCTGGTGGGTGAAGTGAGGTGGATGTATCAGATTTAGGAAGTGTGTGGTCCATGACATGTTGAGATAGGTGCGGCACATGTAGCAATTACACCATGACTTAATCTTGGAATTAAAGAGGAGGAAGGAAAAGATAGAAAAGAAGACTGTAAAGGTGAAGAAGAAGAGTATGAATGTTAGGGTTATGCGAGATATGATAAAAATTGGGAAAGAACAGTGTCGTTTTCGAATAAAGGGATCAGGAATCATTTTGTCCCTTGTTAGAGTTGTCAGAGATTATTTTGTCCCATATTAAAGTTGTCAGGGATCATTTTGTCTTCCGTTAGAGTTGACAGAACCAAGAACCTAAGTAACTGACAGAATTAATTGTTAGGGATCAATCGAGTAATTAATTTTAGTTGAATACTAAAGTGTCTTATTCAAAATTTTTTGAAAACTAAAATGGATATATACTTCAAATAAAATAGTATCTTCTTTTGTCAATTATTCGCCAATTGTTATTAACCTTTTTTTTTTCAAAATCTTATCAAATTTTATTGATATATGTTTTGTATTGTACCACACAAATAATATATGCTAAGCAGTATGAATATTGCCTTATTTATTTGTTTATTTTTGTTACTATTTATATATTCAAATCTCCTTAGGGAAAGATGATAATTGAATTTTGTGGATATATTTAATTAAAATATTCAACATAATACAAATATTTATATTTTAGTTGTCATTTTTAAAAAAAAAATTACTATATTAATGTGACTACTCAGTATCTTCCGATTCATCCAAAAAAGCTGGTAACTTTTGAGTGTCGTCTCCCTCCACTTTGTAAGTTCCAATCCTTTGACGCAAAACCCTAACTGAGTATGTGAGAGAGAAATGGCTTCCAGAAGCGGAATGAAGTGTTTTCCGATAAAAGATGTTCTTTCATTACTCAGCCAGAGAGTGTCTGTTGTGGCGGTTATCCTCGAATACTCCTTCCCTAAGACTACGAGAGGCACTGGTATGTATCTTCATTTCTCGTTGCAAAGTTTGCATCTTTCCTCTTTCAAATTTATGGGTTTCTTCTATTCTTTACTTTTATTTTATAAAAAAGAAACATTTAACTTGAGAACCGGCGATGATGATAAAAAGGCCGGGCTTACAGCTGCCATGTGCTTCCACTGGTAGTAGCTTGATGAGTGTTTCTCTGAAGGTGTTTTTTGAGCCGGTTTCACTCTTTTTGTGTGTGATGTGTGGAGTGTTTGAATTTGACCAACTTTGATGACCTTCTTTTTTCAGAGTATAGCATGAAATATATAATCTGCTAATGCTGCTGCTCATGGTGTTCATAACAAATTTCTGCAGATTACTGCTGTGTCTTAAGAATAGTTGATCAATCACATCATGAAACCGGTATGGCTGTTAATCTTTTTGCTCTCACTGCTGATAAGCTTCCCCATGTTGCTGAAGCCGGAGATGTGATTCACCTTTGTAATGTTTCGGTATGCTTTCATATTAACCTCTTGCATTCACATGTTGAAGTTAATGTATTTCACGAGTTTACATAGATATTGATTAGTGACCTTGTGTTGTAAAGTTGAAATACATTGGCATAAACTGTATGTTCATTTGCTAATTGCTACTCTTATTGAATAGAAGTGAAATTTCTTTTGTATAGACAAAATTACATCTTGTATTCTTTAAATATTCACTGTTTTACCTTTTGTAGGTAAGATCGTTTGATGGGGAATATAATCTCGTTTACAGTAAAGCATTTTCCTCTTTTGCCTTATATCAAGGGAAAGATAGTGATGATCTTGTTCCTTATCAAGTTTCTTCTAAGTATCAGCGTACAAATGAGGACAGAATATGCATACACGAACTTAGAAAATGGCGGGTCAACTTTCAGCCAAATGATGGTACTTTGGTGTTGCATTCTGTATTACTCAGTATAGACTTGCATACATCCATTAAGTTTTATTCATGACTTCATAATCTAGCTTTATACCTTGCTAAATTTTGATGTGTGAATTCAAGGTTTTTGATATGCTGTGTAGGCAGACAGGAATTTCGTTTGTTTAAAGAAATCAAGGAAGGGGATCACGTGAATTTGGCATGCAAGGTAGTTGAGTTGGATTTTAGTCACTATGTTGCACGAGAGATTTCTATACCTGTACTTTTTATTGTTTCTACTCAAAAGCACTAATTCTACTTCATGCTTTTCGTTGTATCTTAAGATACTTCATTTCGGTGAGGTTGCCAAAGATGAATGGTTTATCTATGTCTGGGATGGTACTGATGCCCCACCAAACGCCATACGTTCAAAGTGAGTTGAAATACAAGCTTGCTTTTATTTGAACATCTCTGCCATTTGTACTTATAATGATAGAGAACATATATTGATCCTTTGCTAGTAAGGGCTTAGTTTTCAATTGTATATATCCATTGCACTAGAGGTGATTTTTTGACTAGTTTATATGATTGTAAAAAATGTTTTATGTTACTATGTTGGTGTGTTAAAGAAATTTTGTTGACTCTATTTATGAATTGCAGGCTAGAAGATGAAATGAATTGTCCACTTCCTTTACAATTGGAATCATTGCCCTTGCCAAGAGATCTATATTGTACTTTCCCTACTGTTGGGTCCATATTGAGGATAACCTTTGATGGGAGCATTGACAAGAGTCATTTTCACCTTCTAGACAATGTTAAACTTAAATGGATTAAGTTGGTCAATATGCGCCTTGAAGTGCATGCAGGACTATGGCGTGGCTTTTTTACCCCTTTTACAAAGTTTCGATACACTCCAGCTGAAGATAATCTCATTTTAACACGCAAAAGGTGGTAGAAAAATTAGTTCAAACATTTACATGGTTTTTGGATATATAAGGTTGGGAAACTTGAGCTTATCTATGTATTCTTTTTGTTTGCCTTGAAGCAGGTTATCTGACGAGCGGATATCTCGGAGATTTGAAATAAATTATTTGGGGTGTGTCCCTGGACCTTCAACTGTGACAGGTATTTCATTTGTCTCACTAAGGTCTATTTCCTTAACTTGTAATTTTCATATTAAAGTTATGATTGGCAGAAATTATGAGAATTTTTATCTTATATATATTTTTTTAAAGTGGAATAACAATCGTTCTTGATCAATACAGTTGTAACGGTTGATTGTCATTGTGCGCCGCATGTTACTCTGATGGAAGCCCTCACGAATAATCAGGTGTTATATGGCCTTTTCGTTGTTGTGACCATGCTCTTAGTTTCAACTCAGTTACTCTTCTGATGCTCTTCTGCTTATTGAATTAACGTATTGTAGGTGACTGCCAAGTTCAAGTGTGTAGTTCGAGTGGTTGCAGCGTTGCCTTGCCAACCTGAAATGCTCTGCTCTCCTGCTGGGATATACAGAATGCGGTTGACCCTAGAGGATGCAACAGCTAGAATTCATGCCTATGTTTTTGCCAAGGATGGGGTTTGCACAAATTTTATCTAATGTTCATAGATTTAGGCTTCTTGTTAATTGTTTTATGATAATGAGCTAAAGTTATTGTTTCTAACTTGAGTTTTGCTTTATCACTTTTAATATCTTATTTTGTTTTCCATATTTATGTGTCTGGTCCTTTTCCTTTTCCCTTTTTTGTTATCTTGATACATGGCAGGAGACTCTTTTTGGTGGCTATCCGGACACGGATAGTTTGAGCAAGAAGCTAAACAAATTGCTTGGAGTAACTGAAGGTGGTGCTACCAGTGATAAGAGAAATCCGCCATGGGTTTCTGTTTGTCTTGAATCATACTACCTCAATAAAGATGACACCTGGGGAACTAGACATTTCAGAGTATCCAGCACCAAAGTAGCGGAAGAAGCATGAAGTGTTGTTAAGAATGCTTTTCTCCACTTTTTTTGAGACTATATGTTGCAGGCTGTACATTTTGGTGAACTAGAAAATGCAGTTATATTTTGCTAGAGATATAGGACTTGCTTTGTATGCAAGGAAAAATGGAAAACCTTTGTTTTTTTTGGTAAACTTTGAATGTAAATGTGTAGATGAAATGCAACCCTTCTGGAATGAACAATAGTATATCAGGGTATGTAAGGAAATGCTCAATGGAACAAATTTATATGATATGTGAATATTGATATCTATATTGCAATCATACAAACTGTGGTTGAAGATGCAAAAGCCCAAATATTCATTGTTAATGTGTATATTCAAATAGCAAGGTAACCAAGGCTTTTGTATTCGATAAAAAATACAACTTTTATTTATTAAGAAAAGTATAGGGTATCAATATATTATCTGTTAATTTATTGTCAATAATAATTAATTATTATATTTTAAATATATATAAAAAAACAAATCTAAAAAATACATTTATAAAGATACTTTTATTAGACACAGTTATAAAAAAGACATTTTTATTAGACATATCTACAAAAATATTTTTATTAAACACAGTTTTTTTTTTTTTTACCAAAGATAGGATATTCGAACTCGCAATTTTTTAATTAAGTATGGGGAGATTATGCCATTTGAGCTATTACTCATTAGTTTTGTTAAACATAGTTATAAGTAAGAGTTGGCAGAAATTGATAGAAATACTATGGTATTGTAGCGGAATTGTATTTATTATTATTTTTATTTTGGACTTGAAAAAATGCAACCTGTGACCTTGCTTAGTAGATGTTAGAACTTAGAACTTAGAACTTAGAAGAATAGAACCCTTATGGTATTAATTGCTAAACCCAAAATCAATGTTTCGGATTACCGCGTTGATTTACTTGATGAATGATGGAAATGTCGGCAATATATAATGAAAATGAATAACAGATAATAGGCATACTTTTATTTTTGTTTTCTTTTCTCGAGGTTTTTTGGCTAGTGCTAAAATCTCTTGGAATTTATTTTAGTGGTTAATACTAGATAATTATATCTTCGCTAACGACTTCTGTTGGTAAGATAATACTTGTGATAAAAAATAATAATATTAACAAATTCTTTGACTTAAAAAACAATTAAACATATCATTATTTTCCTTTCATTGTTTATATTTTTATAAAATCTAAAACAAATGTTCCGAAGTCTTTGTAGCATCAAACTCTTAATTAAAAAAAAGGGAAAATTAGTTTTATTTAACAAACGAGATATAAAGTATAAACAAGAAACGAATTAAAAAAAAAAAAATCAGAAAAACATAAGAGTTGGGTTTCACTTTCACAAATCCTTATTGAGTTCAGATTTCAGAATCCTTACTTCTTAAGGAAAGGGATTTCGCAAATTTCCTCTCGTTTTTTCTTCGTATGTAACACATCCATCATCGTTGATATCACACCCAATTTACCTTTCTCTTTCTCATTCTAAAAATCCAAAATAATCACCAAACTCTCTTTAATATCCTAAACTCACAGAAATTCTCAATTTTTGGTTTTGAGTTTTGATCTCGCTCTGATTTTAGGGATCCATTTCTGATCGAAACAAAGACCCGCACCATGTCGATGCTCGATTCGTTCTTCAAACAGGGTTTTAAGGCTGCTAAATGGTACTCCTTCTTCCGTTTTTTTTTTTAGATATTCAAGTTTGGATGAGCTGAATTTAATTTTGATTACTGCATCGTTTAGTGTTATGCCTTCATTGAACTATTTGATGTTGATTACCATGAATTATTGTTTTTCTTAATTTGCTCAGGAACTGGATTATTATGATTTGAGTATCTTGAATATTGATTTGTTGTGCAATTTCGGGAGAGATTATTTTATTTTTATTATTTATGTTTTGGTTCCCTGTGTTTACATGTTCAACTGTTCAAGTGATTGATGATCACCATTGTTTATACTTTCAGTAAAACCCTGCTGAAGCTGACAATTCCACGCATAAAGCTTCTAAGGAACAGAAGAGATATCCAGTTAAAGAATATGCGGCGGGAGATTGCCAAGCTACTTGAGACTGGTCAAGAAGCCACCGCTCGCATCAGGGTATAGCTTAATCTCTTTTCAGTGTGATAATTTTGAACCGATGACCCCGGACAAAAGGGAAGTCTTTTATGGTATTAAAGTGTTCTTGAATGTTTTTGCTTGATGCAGGTGGAGCATATTATCAGAGAGGAGAACATGATGGCTGCCCAGGAAATCATTGAACTGTTCTGTGAACTGATTGCTGTGCGACTTCCAATAATCGAGGCACAAAGGTATTCTAGCTTTTTTTGCTGGTTTGAATTTATTTTACATTATTGACATCCAAGTATGATTTACAATTAAGCTAGCAATGTGTAGAACCTGCATTTGTTAACATGAAGCATTTTTCTTGTCACTAAAAGTAGCACTACCCCCCCTCCTTTTTTCTCAATCATTCATCTTTCACTTATTATTAGTCAATTGTTCAGCTTTTTGTTTCGAGGTTAATTTGGAAATCTCTTAGAATTTTTAGTAATATAAATCTATATCCATGGGGATCAGAATAGGTTTTTGTGTAGCTTCTATATGCCATTTGATGCGTTATTTTGTCTCATCAAATTTTTAATGTTTCTCAGGGAATGTCCCCTAGATTTGAAGGAAGCCATATCTAGCGTATGTTTTGCTGCACCCAGATGCGCAGATCTGCCAGAGTTATTGCAGGTTCAGCAGGCATTTGCTGCCAAATATGGGAAGGAATTTTTATCTTCTGCTACTGAGCTCAGGCCGGACTGTGGTGTTAATCGCCAGGTTCCTTAACTTTTCATCCTACGTGGAGGAAAGCATTTATATAGACTTACCATCAAGGATGAAAGTTATTCTCTTTTATGACATTTTTCCTTGTGAATTTCACTTGCAGTTAATAGAGCTGCTGTCGGTTCGTGCTCCGTCACCTGAAAAGAAACTGAACCTTCTAAAAGAAATTGCTGTTGAGCATGAGATAGAATGGGATCCGGCTGCTTCAGAAACCGAGTTCTTTAAGAAACACGAGGACTTGCTGGTAAGTACTAGGCAGTAGTGACTAGTGCAACAGTAACAATCTCATGTTGGCTTTCCTTTCTTTGCACCATAATCTTAAATGTTTTTTCTTTGTCAGAATGGCCCCACACAATTTGTTGGGTCAAACGTGCCACCACCTGAAGAAAAACAGGATGAAGAGTCAGACACTGCTCGTGATACATTCAATAAAGAACAACCTGATTCTGATTCTGATTCGGACATATTAGACTTCCCTGATGTGCCTAAGGTATCGGTCCAGCCAAATGCAAATGTTGCCACAGCTCCAGGAGTTGTTCCACCTCCTGAAGTTGATCTTCGTTCATCTAGCTACTCTGGAGATATCCCAGATATAAGGCATGAGCAAGTTCATGAGATATCAACTATTCAGAGAGATGAACCCCAGAATACATCTGGTAAAATGGAAAGCAAGCAGTTTGTGCCATTCATCTCCCCTCCTTCACTACCGCCTGGATCATATTCTACTAGACATAGTGATTCTTCTCCCCCCATGTCGAACACAAAAACTGAAGCCAATGTGGACTCCTTGTCAAGCTCAAAATCTGAAGCCAATGTGGACCTGCAGGATGTGTTGGCTGCTGCTCATGCTGCCGCAGAAACTGCTGAACGTGCTGCAGCTGCAGCTCGCTCAGCAGCTAGTCTTGCTCAAGTCCGGATTAGCGAGCTTACCAGGAAAAACAGTGAACAGTCACCTGATAGCAGCTCTGTGAACCCATTTTATGCAGGTGGTGACAATCAATCTGTTACAGAAAGGGGACATCTAGCTAAGCATAATTCTGGAGGTACCTCCGATGGCAGTGGCGGAAATACTCCTGAACTTAATCAGGATCACTTTGCTTCACCAGACTCTCATTCTCGTTCACCAACTTTTCCTTCATTCGATACACTCAAAGCAGATTTTGATACTTCTTTACCCAAAAATCATATAGTGGGAGAGAAATTCTCTGCTCACCAGCCTAATAGATTGCCTTCATTAGATGATGATCCATATTTTTCATACCCCAACTTATTTTCCCGGCAAAGCTCAAATGCAGGATCACAGAATCATCATTCAGATAATAGCCGTTCTACTCATGATATGTGACAGGGAATGAGGGAATTGTCATTCAACCACTCATTTGACTCTGGAAGTCTTGCTCCCGAGTGTTGTTTACATTTTATGCCAGATGTAAAGTCTACATTATTTTTGTTTAATTTTGAAGAGTACGGAAATCCCTACTTTGTTGTCTACACTGAACAAACCATGGCTAGATTTGCACGATGATGGGAAAACTGCAAGTATATAATTGCCTTAGTTCAAAAGCCTTGAATTCTCTGTTGCTGTGTACTCCCAATGGATATATAAATTTGCTGTAGTGTTAAAAATAAAAGCTTTCAGCATCAATGCATCATGTAGATATGAGATTGCCCAATGTTAGGTTACGCCTTACCGGATACTGCTAGACATGTCTTGCTTTCAAAACTTGGTTTGTAAATTGTAATTACTGTAATATTGGTTCAGTTTTATAGTGTGAAACATTTCACTCTACCTCCAAAGGCGTTTTAGTTTTAAGATTCCATAACAAATATAAATGTCAATAATATTATCTTACCACAAAAATGGTGTCTATTTATATACCAATTTTATAGTTACTATGAGTTGGTGCCTAAATTTTGTTTAATTTACATTTTATAGTAAGTTTTGATTTTTTTAAAATTATTTATTTTTATATCTTTTAAATCAAATATTGATTTTTAATTTTTTTTAATAAGTAGACACCACTTTTTAGGTACCATAGCATTAACAATATGTAATATATTCCGAATAGCATACTTTTCATTCTTTTCAATTGGAGCTATATAGATTATAGACTATAACCACTAAAGAACATATACGTGAATAAAGTATCACTAGGTCTATGTAATGTACTTGGTAAAACAAAATGGACCAGACGTAATTTTTTATTTTGGTGATTTGATACAATGAAACTTTTTAAAAATGTGTTATCTTCGATATTTAACAAAAAAATTCTTCTTCATTAGCACACTTCATCAATTGTGCCCTCTCTTAGTCTCTTCCACCACCTTTTTAGTTCTTTTCACCAAATTCAAACGAAAATTAAAACAAAAAATAATAAGAATAAGTATTTTAACATAATATACAATAATCAGTATTTATAATATTTTTAAATAACAGGAATTTCTACCAAATAAAGAAAGAATGAATGAAACGCCATAAAGAGGCCATATACAAAACAAATAGCGACATGAACAAGTGAATGCAATGATAGTTCAAGTGAGTTTTCGCCAAATGCCTCCCGACTTAACTTGTAAGCACTTCAATCTTGAGAAAACAAAACCTCTCTTTCGAGGTTTCCCATCAACAAGCGAATTTTCGTACATCTCTTTGCACTCTTGTATCACCTGAGATTAACAAAGAAACATCGTAAATTTGTATCATGAAATTATTTATCCCAAAAGATTAACGTCTAATATGTACTATCTGTATTCAAAATATCTTAAGATATTTCCCGACTTCAATGTTAGACTTGAGAAAAATAACATGCTGAATGTTATTTACCTCCTTGGCATCTTTCCGTGGAATGCCTTCACGTAAGGCTACAATTTTCTCAACAACTTCAGGCTGCAGTAGCAGATAAGAACACATTCATCATAATCCTTGTATCAGTTAATTCTACTTTCAATTGCATAATGAAATCAGCTATTATAGAATAAGCTATTGATGAAATAATTTTGAGCAGATTACCGGGCAGTCGGGTTGATGCTCAAGTATATTAGAATAGTTGAGTGTGAAGTAATCCAGACTTGTAGCTGAAGCAAGATCTCGCAAATCTTTGAGTATTCTTAATCTATTTTCAATTTTCTAATAAACAATTTCAAAGGAATTATAGTAAGAAGCTTTGGCATAATTTTCATATTAGAACACAGAACTTATAAGAAATATCAAGAGAACTTACAGAAACATTGATTTCGGTCTTAAAGTAGTCCATGATAACCTCCTCATCTAGTTTCATTCGTTCAATGGTTTCTTCCTTAATGTAGTTTTTCTGAAATTATCGTGACAGATTGTCTTACTGAATAATGTATGCACAATTAAGTCCACAGAAAAGAATCAACAATTATTTACATCAGAACCTGTGATAAGAGCTGATCAACATAAATAACCACTGTTTCCTCCAGGCAGTGTTCAACCAATCTCTTATAAGATCTGTCTTCAATGTACCTTGGATATACAGCAAGTTATAAGTTTTCAAGTTACCAGTTTCTTGACCCGTGCCGAAGAAAGCTTGAGAGAGAGGTGATATTGAAAATTTACAGAAAATTAACAATACGAAACTACTATGATCAGAAAATTTGCTTACTCTTTTACTTCTTTAAAATAATCTTCATATGTTGCAAGCAAGTACTCTGTAACAAGTCCCTCACTCCATTCTGATTTATGGACGGAAAAATGACTAAATCAATATCTTATTAAGAACATTAAATAAGGTGCGAAGGAATATGCTAAATGAGCAACAAGGGTGCAACGAGTCCAAATAGCCAATTACTTAAAAACTGTTACCGTTTACAAGTAAGCTAGATGATGATACTTTACCTGGATGGTATAGCTTGGACAATAACTCCTGGTTACCAGGATCTAAAATTATTACCGTGACAGTTTGATGCAAAGCTTCCTGACATGAAATTAGAAGCAAGATAAGAAGATTTAACCAAAAAAAATAATAGAATTAAAAAATATGCATGCTCTCACATACCTTGGCAACTTGAAGAAAACCCTTACAAGTATCTTCAAAATTAACCTGAAATGTAACAAAAAATAAGAGAATATGGTCCAACAAAAAGGCTGGTATCTTTTCTCTTAATTTCCAACTATATTTAGACTCGCACAATGTGCGAAAACTAATATTATAAATTTTTTGTTCATAATTTTTTAGATGATTAAAAATAATAGATACATTTTTATTTTATAATTAGTTATAAAATAATTTATGTAACTCTTAAAACAAAGAATTGTATCATAATAAAACTGATTTAGCAATCTATATTTATATATATATATATATTAAAGTATTTACTTTAGCAAATGTTTAATTTATAAATTGTATTTTTTTTGCACAATCACATGAAGAGAGAATCCCTGCATTGTTACATAATCATAATTAAAAATAAATAACAAAGTTCATCATATGTAATTTTTTAGCTTATTTTTTAGTGTTGTTGTATTTGTTTAATTTGTACATATAGCACTAAACAAACTTATAAAACAAATACAAATATTGGTATGTTTGCTGAATGATGCTCTGTGTTGTGATTTTGATCTTGTGCCAATGTTAGAAGTGGTTGAAGAGGTTTTTGACAATCTGTGTGAGAGATTATGAGATCGATGAAGTAATATTGTAATAGTAGTAAGTGTTGTTGATTATATATATATAAGTAGACCATAACAATACGCAATTTAAATATTTATAAATAAACATTATTATTATTATCATTATTATTATTATTACAATTTTAATAGAGATGTTAGTTGCATTTAACCATTACTTTATAATTAAAATGCTTAATGATTTGTAGTAAATTTAATTAATTAAGGGTATTGATTAATAGAATAATTTTTTTTTGTAAAAAAAAAATTATAATATAAGAGTTTTTTTAATAAATGTCACCTATTCAACTTATATGAGTATCAACTTATATATATATAAGATAGATAATTGACATGGCACAATGGCAAGGAAACTATATCTCATAAACTTATCTCACAATAACTTGGTATCAATTTTTATATAATAAAAATAGATAGATATAAGGCCGGAAGTTGATATACTGCGTAACAAAGCTCCTAACCTGGTCAGCATAGATCTCTGGAAGGGCTTCTATAGTACTATTACCTAGCTCCATTGCAAGATCATGACACCGCAAATTGTTGTTAATCTAAACAAAAGGTTAAATTGAAGCTTGTGTAAACATAATTATCAATTGAAATCAACACCATGATGAAATAATGAGTCAAGAAGTAAATTAAAAATTACACTAACCATAGCACAGAGAGGTGCCAGACCAATATCAGGAGCAGGTTCTTCAAGTCTCTTCATTTCAGCAGCTTGAAAATCACTCATCACCTGCAAAATGAATAAAATTTGAGCTACAAGGGAAAAGATAAATGCATGATGCACATAAGTTACATCTATTACCTGAATGGTTGCCAAGGCAATTCTGTATAACATGACATCAGTACTGTTATCCCTAACAATTTGTACTTGCTCCGCAAGTATCCTGAATAAATCAACAGCAGCTGGGGTATATAGCTTTCCATCTTCGGTTCTCTTTGGGGGTTGTGTTTTATCAGCCTCCAAAATATTCAAGTACCATTTCTGAAAACACATTAAGCAAAAATCTTAATGTTATGCATGATGAAGAACAACATCCATGGAACAAAAGGAGAATGCCCAAGCTAAATGAAGAAACATGGTATCCATGATTACCTTTGTTGTAGCGTGCATTCTTTCAACATAGGAGTCCATAAGAGGATCCAAGGCACCACTCTCAGAGCACACTTGGGCTAGAGTCTCATCAACACCAAGTGCAATGAGATGCTCTTGGTATTCCATCACCCAACCAGTTACCTGATCAACAAAATTAAATGAGAAGAGAAGAACATAGAGAGACTGGTAGAGGAACATAAATGATAGCAAAGATCTGGAAAGCCTGTAGTATTGGATATTAGTACCTATACCTTAAAATATAGCGCATAACATGTAACATTTG
Source organism: Arachis stenosperma (assembly GCF_014773155.1). Lineage (NCBI taxonomy): Eukaryota > Viridiplantae > Streptophyta > Magnoliopsida > Fabales > Fabaceae > Arachis > Arachis stenosperma. The sequence goes on along the minus strand of NC_080381.1, from coordinate 140,893,271 downwards.
TCACATTCTAACATATTATGTAATATGGACAAACTTGGAAACTAGTAACTCAGTTTCCTAAATTCTACATAGATAGAGAATGCATTGCTGTCTCCCACTTATGAAGACGAATCTGATACACTAACAGTGAAATACCTTTAATATCTCTATATTTGTCAACTCATTCGCCCTGTCACTAAGCAACCTTAGCATCTGAACAAATCTCTCGGTGTATAGATTTACCATTAGTTGGAAAATTTCGTATCTGCCATAATGAAAATCGGATTAAGAGGAAACTAAAACTTGAACACAAAAAGAACCCCACTACAACAAATGCTACCTTAAATGAAGTGAAATGTGCCTGTTTTCCAGAGATAAATTCTAACACACGTTACACACACAACTTGTAATGTGAAAAAGAGTGTTCTCTCTAATATCTCATGACTTTTATAGCCTCACTTTCTATTTACCAGCAACAACAATTACTAAGCCTTGCCACACCAGGTTAGCTCAACACTAAACAGAAAATTTAGAAGATTGAAAGAACCTTTGATGATACTAAACAACCATTCAATATACACAGGAGAAAAAATCAGTGGCAAGCACATCTGAAAATTGTAATGAGAATATTCACTGGCAGAAGGTTATTGACGAAAAAAAAGAAATACTAAATAAGTATCAAACCTTGGGGGAAAACAGGGAGCTACATAGTCATATATATCTCCAAGTTCATCTGAAATCTGTAGCCAAAAACGAGTTTCCATCACTAATCAGGAGCCATTCAGGCTAACCCGCTCCAAATTCATTATCAACCATCATTATATAAAAGGTAAACGCATCATAAAATATTCACAGAATTCATTAGACTAAAAATTTTAAAGAAAGTGTCATCTGATTTCTCAAGTACACAAATATTAGCATGCATTATAAACAATCTAACAATGAAAAACAACAATTGGCTGAGGGCTTGAGAAAAGGATGAAATGAAAATAAAAAGCAAGACACTCAAGCTTAAAATTTATTGCAACGTACCACTTTCGCTTCCTCTATAGCTGCTTTCAGGTCCTCAAATACAAGCTGATTCGTATATTAAATCAACGGTCAGTGCCATACTTAATTGTACAGCGAAACTTTGCAGGTGTGTGCATGAGAATAGAAGTGGGTAGATTCTTGATAGTGCAGAGGGCATGTAGATCAGTAAGACCTACCTTAGTGAGAAGCTTGTTAAAGCGCTGTTCCGCAGTCTTCCTTAATTGCTCATAGCACTTATCCTTAAACCCTTTTCCTTGAACCTTCAATTTTTGCTGTGTTGAATTTTCTGAAGCTGTGGCATTTCCAGCTCTCCTGTCATATGTTTGCATTAACATAATAATCATGGATTGTTCAATACTGTGCCTGGAACTTCGTTTCTTATCAAAATTGATGTTCCATGTTGGGCATTGCATGAATAATATGATTTGAGTTTGTGAGTGAAAATCATAGAGAAGCCATATATAACACACACAGACATATATATATGAGTTATATGAGTTAAGATCAAATAACACAAAGAAAGTTACATTGCTTATAGAGTCTAAAAATAGAGTTTTATCGATCAAACGTTGAATTACGTTCACCTATAATGAAGATCATTTATACCAAATTCTGTAAAACTTGAACATCGTTAATATTCTAATCTAGCAACTCATATTCCTGTACGTTTCAATCTTTTATATTACCATCAATTTTAATCTATAAAAATTAAGTCAAATGATTTTACATTGATATGAAATTTTGTAGACTTGTTTTACAATATATAAGCTTCTAAACCAATGGTGAGTTTTGTAAAACATTATTTCAATAAAAAGTTATTCAACAGTGTAAAATTTACTTAAATTTTTGTATGTATATATAATGAAAAATAAAAAGAATTATAGTTGATATCAAGAACAAGATTATGTAAACGAACTTAAATTTAAGAAAAATTGTAAGGAAAATAAGAGAATGTTTTGTACATGCTAATTTAATAACAACACAAAGGGGAAATGGGGCAACCATCCAACTGTTGAAGACAGTGTAACTGGCAGCTTCTGAAAACATGTCATGGCAAGTAACACTAACTAAACTAATCATACATCAAGATGGCAAATAGGGTTGTTATTCCGGTTGTTATAAATATGGATTATGGATTATCATGATAACAATGTATCTCAATAATGTAAATAAATTTTAAATATTACAACATACGTAGCACTCCTACGAAGATTTGGAGCCGAAGCCATATCCTCCCCTTCAGCCTCAGCTACTTCCTCTGCAACCTGTTGATCGTGGATTTCTTGCATTTCAACAACTCTAGTATGGGAAAATCAAAGTTGAAATAAGAGTATGCATCATGTAACCTACTGTCTAGTGAAAAGATGAAAGGAATAAAGAGAAAAAGAAAACTATAAAATGGGAATGAAAATGAAATTGTAGATCAAAGACACACCTTAAAGCACGGACCAAAGTCTGTGGGCTGCATAAGAAAAAAAAATGGAAAACAGTGAATCATATCACTACCAAAGCAAAAATGGGCAATGTTAAATTGTTAATTATGATGAAAAGTTAGATATATTCATAACCAAATCACGGCACAAACCTTTGTTTAGAAAGTGCAACGAAATTGGATATGTGACCCCATAGTGTCTTCTCAAAGGTTTCCCAGGTCCTATCTACATCTTCAAAATATTCTCTGAAACAATCAAACAAATACAGAAATAAGATGTGGGAAAGTAGATTCTTATCCCTACAGTACAAAACGATTGGTCAAGGAAACAAAACAAGAATCACAATGTCTACCATAAAATAGGCGCAAGAAACTAAAAGATTTCCAAGGATTGAAATGGCCTAAAGGATGGAATTTATCTCAAAAGCTGTGGTCGGCCCCTACGGAATTTAAATAGGTAACACATATTACTTAAAGTGATGGACCTTAGTCTCCCAGCCTCTTCCTTGTGAGATCCTGCAGCTGCAAGAGCAAATCTCCGCTTTCCATCCAAAGCTGTTAACCTCTGTTCAGATGAAACACAGGATAAGGATTCAAATGAGAATACAAGGATTACCATTTTTAATTAGGAAACAGTATTTCAAGTAAGATCACCCTTACCTCATAAGTGTGCACAATTTCTTTGTCATCAGTCAGAGAATCCCGAGCTGCAGCAGCCTCAACAGAGATGGACATCATACCTCCAACATCCTATTGGAATCCAAACGAGAAGTTAGCCAAAACCACAAACCAATCCAAACGGGATAGAAACGATGCATGCTGCATTAATCACATTCTAACATTAAAGACAGAAAAATCACCTTCAAGGTTGTGTTTAAGTTATTTCTTGCATGGGAAAGTAGCTTTATCTGGTCATGGTTCTCGATTAATGTTTGGCATTCCAGACATAACCTGATGCATCGGCAAAAATCAAAATAAGTTCAAACTGAAAGATATAATCATGCTAGTTCATGTAAGAGAAAATAAATTTCAGTTCTCATTATTTTAACATACTTTTCAATGTTAACAAAGTTTTCACGAAGCTGAGTTGTGGTCTGCTCTGAACGAGAGAGTGATTTCAGTCCAGACTGGGCCTTTTCAACCTGCTCTACAACCATGGTACTAAGCTGTGCATCATTGGCCTGAAAGTAAGAGAAAATAGAAACACTCAGTACAAATATTTGCAAGATAATAAGTGAAAAATTAAAAAAGATACACAAACACAGCAAACAATTGTGAATGTCACTGTAAATATAATACATAATAAGTAAGTACATATCACAGTAAGAAAACTCGGATCAACTAGAACAAGCACTGGTTCATTTCATAACCAAGTTGATGATAGAAATCAGTGACAGAGTGTAAAACTGCATTAACTTAAATTAATACAAGCAAAAATATACAAAAACTAGGTGAAAGTACCACCACACAAAAGAAATATATTAGTTGAACCATAGTTATATAAATTCACAAATTAGGTGACGCAACGCATACCAATTCGTGAGTATCAATTCACAATTCATAAACGGCATAAGTTTACTTTTCACACAAAATATTTTACATACCAACTTCAGACTAATTAATTGCTTAAATCACAATTACTATAACATCGGGTAGAAAAGTTATCAACGCAATAAAATCTATTTTCCTATACATATATAAACTAAAACACTAACAATAACGAAAAAATAAAAGTTAAATTCAATAAAGCTGGTAAGATTGAATGGAACCATAAAGTGATGATACCTGTTGGCGCGAAATGTAATCGGCCTTGATGGAAGAGATTGAGATCAGCTGCTCCGGAAGAGATAGCAGCTTCGCCACCTCGCGAATAGCCGCCTCCTTCGCTTCCACACCGAGATCCTCCGCCATCATCTTTGCCGATAGAAGTTTCCAAAAACAGAAGAAAAAGAAAGGAAGAAGAAAATAATACTCTCTTACGGAATGGTTCGGGTGAAATCGAGCATGAATATGATAAGCGCATGAAGATGAAAACGCGATAAACCAAATTGTTGTTTGGAGAAGAATTCAATGAATGCTTCGAAGAGAGAGAGAGAGAGAGAGAAGTTAGCTAGGAGAGTACTGAACATGTGTATAGTTAGTTACATTGGTCCAAAAACGTTTATAGTTTTAGAATTTGATTAATTATCTCTTCTTCTTTTTTTTTTCCTTCGGCTAGCTTTGGTAAATCCGTAAATGTAACTTTTTGGTAGTGTTACTATTAGAATTTAGAAATATTGATCCTTATATTAATACATTAATAAAGTATTTGCCACATTTCATCACATTATGGAAGATGCACAAACTGGAAATCTAGTAATTCAGTTTTCCAAATAATATATAAGTGATAAAAATAATATATAATTGATAAACACAATTATATCAAAAATAAAAAAAATTAAAAATATTGTAAGAACATCATATGTTATATAGTGTTCTAAGAGTTTATCACCCAATATCTATGATACATAGACCGTTGACACGGACACGGGATACGATACGACACGGACACGCCGACACGTGAATTTTAAAATCTTATAAGATACGGGGACCCACATACATATAAAATACAAAGTAATTTTTAGATAAATCGTAATGATATTTTGATATTTTATTGATATTATAATATAAATTAATTTTTTAATTATTTTTAGTGTCTTATTTTAATTATATCAAGTATTTAAAATATTTTTTGTTTTAATAAATAATAATACATATTATATCTAAATTTATTTTAAAAATATATGTTAAGAATAAGACTAGACACACTTACATGTGATGGTATTTAGGTGTGTCCAAGCGTGTCACGAGAACAAATTTTTACTTTTTATTAAGACACGGTTGGAGGATACAGACACACGTATCGTATCTGAAATGTGTCCGAAACACGCGCACACGGCAACTCAGCGAAGTGTCCGTGCTTCATAGCCCAATATATACTGAACAAATTGTTTAACAATCAATTCATTTTTTTCAATTTAGTAATCTAACAAAATACTTTAACTCATTTTTAAATATTGATAGCTAATTGATGGTCAAAAATAATAAATTCTAATCACGCTTTAACATTTCTAGTAATAAAATCCTTTATAGTTTATAAGAAAAACCTCCAAAGACGGAAGACTGAAGAACATAAATATGCAAACAAATAAGTAATATTTTATTAAAGTAATGTCAGTATTTCACCTTTGTATATCAAACTTGCATGCTAAATTGCTAATAATAAAAAGGAAATAAACATGGCTTGATGAAAGGAAGAAATAAAGATTTAATACAGTTTGCAAAATGATCTAAACACAATACTTTCTAAAAATACAAATTAAAAATCTAAGGATAAAAAGGAAAGAATTCTAAGCTAAAGGAATATCCAAACAGGAGGAGAAAAAAAGTTGACATCTGACAATACTGTTTGACAACTCTCATCTTCCAAATTGAAGATGCCAATGTTATGATAGTAAACGACGTTTAATGATTGGTCTTCAACAAAATTATCAGTAAAGAAGATCTGATTTCCTTTGCAATTTGAAAAATCACCAGCCAACATTTGAACAGAAGCATTGAATCCAATTACCAATACGTAATTTCCCAAACTGGTTATTCTTGACCATGTGTTTGCATTTTTCTCCAATTTATAAATATCGAATTTGATAGTCTCATAGGAACGCTTCTCATCATGCTCCATCAAATTCCGAAGATGTCTTACCACCATCAGTAAACTTCCATCAGCACAACCAATCAGATATTTAAGATTGGAGATTTCTCCTTGAGTGACAACATCAGATGGAGGCGCGGCTTCATGAATTATTCCCACGGGCCCTGTCTTTGTTTTTGTATCAAACTCGTATAGCTGACCATCATCATCTACTGCATATATCTTCTCTTGAAAAAATATAACATCTTGAAAGTATGTAGTTGCATCGGCACTTGTTGGTAATTTGAGCCATCTCTTGTTGTTCGACTTGTAAAAAGCCAAATTACAAGCTCCATATATAGCCACAGCCATAAAATCATTGTTATTGTCATTAATAGGAGCTGAATTTATAACGACCTTCCAAACTAGAAATTTATTTGCAGCAATGATGTCCTCAGTGACCTTGCAGGGTCCAATGTAGAAAGTACATTCATCTCCGTCATCAATTACATAGAGTTGAGATTGGAGGAAGATCCAAGTAAGCCTTCGTCAATGGATTTAGCATTCGGATAGTGCCTTCATATATGGATACTATTATTAGCCATCCATGACAAGAACCACGGATAAGATTGTATTGCAGGTCTGCCAGTTTGAGATGGTAAATTCCCTTCTCGTCGAGGCTAGAAGTGTCAACAGATTCTTCATCAATGTTAGATAATTGCGTGATATGGTAGACATCCTCACCAGCTTTGAAAGGTTCTCTAGCAGTAGGAGTGCCACCAATAGGTAATAGCAGCCACGGAGCTTTGATGCCATTGGGGATCTTTGGAAGTTTGAAGTTCCATTCCTTGCAAACCAATCGAAGTTGAAGGTAGTCATCATATGAATAGAGTCGCTTTGTAATTTGGTTCAACATATCTTGATGTATTCTTGCCCATTGATCAACCTCACCCATGATGTGTACACGTTAGACTCGAGCTATGTCAATTGACCCAGGACTCTGCATATATATACTGATTTATGGGAAAGAAAGTGTTGCACTAAAAAGTTGGAAATATATAGATAGATGAAAATAAAAAATTTAGTCAATTTAAAACCGTTCTTGCTTTGATAACTATAATATGATTGTCTAAATTAAGATAGATTTCTGCTGTATGATTGAAAGATAAGATTGAAATATAATCCTTGTAGATAGATGTGATACAAAAAAGATTCAAAATTTGAAGTTTGTTATTAAAATATATATGAAATCTTTTACTGCTATTTGTGTTTAATTTTAGTTAATTCATGACAAAATAAACATTTTTTAATATGTTATCATTAATAATTAAAAAATATCTAATTTAAAAACTTGGTTACTGAAAGATATATAAAATCTCTGACTTTTTTTTATTTCATTAAAATATTTATTTAATTTTATTGCGAATCAAATCAGTATGTAAAATTAATTATTCGTTCTTTCAAATTATAACAAGCACTGGTTTCTCAACACTAACTATATTGTTTCTTCTTTAAGATTTTTTTTCGTTTTTTAAGATGCACTATTAGATAAATATTTTCAGTGTATTATTTTAAAAAATCTCCACCTTTTATTATGCTATCCTATTTTTGAATTTTTTTGTATTTTATTTTTTAATAATTAATAAAATATAATCCTATATCTTGAAAAAGAAAAAATTATTATATTGTTTCATCTTTTGGCCCTATTCAAAGTCGTGTACAACTTTACTTTGTTAATTTACCACATTATGGTCGCACATGAGCAAATATAATTCAAGCTTTCATCTATTTAAGCTAAATTATTCAATTATCTGCTAAAATCACTGGAAGCAATTAAAAGAAAAACTCAACTTTATTGGGGATCAGAGAGGATGTCATATCGGTAACAAAAAATTAAATAAATATAATAACGCAAAAATTAGAATACGACCACGGAAAATGTCATATCGGTAACTTTTATATCATGTATAAGTCTCATTATTTTGATATAAAAGTGATTAGACCTTCACCTTTTTTACTTTCCTAACTTCTACACTGTTTGGATTCGAAGCGAAAATGTCAACACCACATATACAAAGTGAAATGGAAAATGGTAAAAAAAACACATTTTAAAAGAAAAAAATTACGTAAACAAGTGGATGGAACTGCACTTCAAGTGAGTTTACGCCAAATGCCTCCCCTAGATTGTGTTAAGCACTTTACCCGTGGGAAAACAAAACCCGCCTTTGGAGGTCTTCCATCAATAAGAGAATTTTCATATATCTCTTTGCATTCTTGTACCACCTGATTTAACAAGAAAAACATCATTCATAAACATTGAACATTTCAAAATCAACATAAATTTTCTTCGGCCAGATTTGATAAATATATTATCAATCACTCATGACTCAAGTTGGTTCTTAATTTTTTTCTTTTATATTTTAAAATCAAATTAGTCCGTAAACTTATGTATGTGAATCATGTTAGTCCTTTTAATAAGCATTTCCATCTTGACACCGTTGGATTGTGCCCATGTGGATAGTTAAGTGCTAAGATGGCAGTCCATTAAAACGATGTTGTGGGTGACAATTAAGTGTCCACGTTGGCATGCTCTGAACATCAAGATGGAAATGGATAGAATTTTTTAGCATAATTAAACGCTATATTTTATTTACCTCCTTAGCATCTTTCCGAGGAATGCCTTCTCTAAGGGCTACAAGTTTCTCAACAACTTCAGGCTGCAATAGAACCAGGGCAACCCAATTTAAATCATCATATATCCATGCAAAAGTTTTCTAAGCAAATGAAAAAACTATATATAATAACTTAAGTAATGCAACTTTGTTTACTTGTTTTAGTAACAGATGAGCTACTACCAGAAAGCAAATTGAATAAATCAATCAAATAATTTTGGGGCAGAATGTTACCGGACAGTCAGGTTGATGCTCGAGTATATTATTATAGATGAGTGTGAACGTATCCAGGCTCTCGGCTGAAGCAAGTTCCCTCAAATCACTGAGTATACTCAATCTATTTTCAATTTTCTAATCAAGAAGAATGTGAGGGAAATTATAGTGAGAGGCTTTAACATGTAATACCAAGACTTACAGCAAATAAAATGTTTGCCGCTCATAATTTGACATTAGAATACATCACTGACAAGAAGTATAAAAGAACTTACAGAAGCACTGATATGTTCCCTAAAAAAGTCCAGGATAACCTCCTCATCTAGCCTCATTCGTTCAATAGTTTCTTCCTTAATGTAGTTTTTCTGAAATTAAAAAGATGAGTAAATTTTCTTCCTTAATGTGGTCATACAAATAAAAAGCTACTACTGAAGAATTATGCACATTTTAATTTTTAGTCCACGAAAAAAAGAACCAACAATAATTGACATAGAACCTGTGTTAAAAGATGATCAACATAAACAACCACTGTTTCCTCCAGGCAGGCTTCAACAAATCTCCGAAAAGATCTATCTTCAATGTACCTGAGAAGAAATCTGATGATTTAGAAAGGCCATATTTGGGTCCATGCTTCATGCATTAGGCTTCTATAATTACCAATTTCTTTACAGATACCAAAGAAATCTGACAGAAGTGATATGGGACATGCAAAAAATTTTATCAATACAAGATTAATATGCTTAGAAAATTTACTGACAATTTTACGTCAGTAAAATAATCGCCAAATGTTGCAACCAGGTACTCTGTAACCTGCCCCTCACTCCATTCTGATATATCCACAGAAAAAAGATAAGTCAATTTTATTGTTAAGAACATCAAAATAAGGTATAAGGCATGTACTTCATGAGATATAAAAGGGAATGAAGTAAATCTACTTCCCGATAAAACCTTGACCCGAGGAATAGTGCAAGAAAGTGTTGGACACAAGGGTGCAATGAATCCAAATAGCCATGTATCAGGCACAAAATATGTGTATTTATATTTATCACACAAACTTTAAATACTTAAAAAAGCTTGCTGCCCAGTACGTTAAAATAATTTATTGTGGGAGAAGATAATGGAGCTGATTATATTAGGAATCCTACTAACACAAAAGAACTCCTCTCATCAATCTCCAAAGTTCTGACGAAGAAATAGCTAGTAAAATTTGATATGGTTCGAAGTTAGCTAGATATCAGTACTTTACCTCTATGGTATAGCTTGACCAGTAACTCCTGGACACCAGGATCTTCAAATATTACATTAACCGTTTGATGCACAGCTTCCTATCATGAAAAAGATACAATTAAACTATCAAAACACAATCTCCTCCAAATATCAAACGTTTATCAAACTGGTAAACAGAGTAATTACTTGCAATTCTAAAAATAGAATTGCATAATCTCGCATACCTTGGCAACCTCGAGAAAACCCTTACAAGTATCTTCAAAATTAACCTGAAATGTAACAGAAAACTCAAAACAAAGTCCAGGAAAAAAAAATAAAACAAAAAACCTAGGTATCCGTTCTTAATTTCCAATATCAGTCCCCATCGTTGCTTACTAATTAAAAAAGCTCCTAACCTGCTCAGCGTAGTTCTGTGGAAGGGCTTCTATGGTACTATTACTTAGCTCCATTGCTAGATCATAGCAGCGCAAATTGTTGTTAATCTAAACACAATGATAAATTAAACCTCATGTCAACATAATTACCAAATGAAATCAACCCCGTGATGAAATAATAAGTCAAGAAGTAAAAAAAATTAAATGTTTCACTGACCATAGCACAGAGAGGTTCCAAACCAATTTCAGAAGCAGGTTCTTCGAGTCTCTTCTTTTCAGCTGCTTGAAAATCAATCATCACCTGTAAAAAGAAGAAAATTTGAGCTGCGACAAACCTTTTATGGATTTCCAGTTATACCTAGCGATATTTGACCACATTGTAGCACTAGATTAAAAATACTTTTCCAAGTGCTGTCCATCTTTAACTATTATTTTTAACAGTTTAGTTTCAGAAAAAATGTAAACACATACTGCACATAGGTTACGTCTATGACCTGAATAGTTGCCAAGGCAATTCTGTACAACATGATATCAGTGCTGTTATCCCTAACAATTTGTACTTGCTCCCCAAGTATCCTGAATAAATCAACAGCAGCAGGGGTATATAGTTTTCCATCTTCTGTTTTCTTTGGGGGTTGTGTTTTATCAGCCTCCAAAATATTCAAGTACCATTTCTGAAAAACATTAACAAGAAATTTGCTTAATGTTTAAAAAGACATTCACGAAAGAAAAAAACATGAGAAAATGTTCAAGCTAAATGAAGAAACGTGCTAGCCACGATTACCCTTGTTGTAGCTTGCATTCTTTCAACATAGGAATTCATAAGAGGATCCATGGCACCACTCTCAGAGCACACTTGGGCAAGAGTCTCATCAACACCAAGCCCAATGAGATTATCTTGGTATTCAACAACCCAACCAGTTACCTGATAGATAAAAAAAATAGAGGTAATGGTGTATTTTTCCCCATAAAACATTAAAAGGGAAGAGAAGAAAATAGAGGGAGCAGTAGAAGAAGAGAAATCATCAAGGACTAAATAATATAGCAAGATACCAAAAATCTGAAAAGATTGAAGTACGGCCTCACAATTTATAAAGCCAATTGGATCTAATTATGGGTTTTAACCAACTTGTGAAAGAAACTGGAAACTGGAAAACTAGTAACTCGTTTCCCAAATTCGATTGAGGTAGAAAATGAATGACTTCCTCACCTTTAAGCAAGAAGAATATGATACACTAAGTACATGATAACATGTTATACATGTAAACAGAAACTCCGGTGAAATACCTTTAATATCTCAATGTTTGTCAATTCAGTTGCCCTGTCACTAAACAACCTTAGCATCTGAATAAATCTCTCGGTGTACAGATTTACCATTAGCTGGAAAATTTCATATCTGCCAGAAAGAAAAAACAGATTCAGCAGAAACAAAAACATGAACACAAAAAGAACCCTCTTCAAACAAATACTTCCTTCTTTGCCATTGATCATACATAAACAACCATTCGACATGCACAAAGATAAAGGTATATTCTTAAACGATTTGAAGATCCTTTAATCATACATAAACAACCATTCAACATACACAAACACGTGCCATAACAAGATGCAGATGAAAACATAGCGGGAAGCACATCAAAATCTTATAATGAGATTATTCGCTACCAGAAAACCTGCCTAAAAGCAGAGAAAGCAAAAGAAAAGGAAGGATTCAGCACACATCGCACCTTGGAGGAAAGCAAGGGGCTACATAGTCATAGACATCTCCAAGTTCATCAGCAATCTGTATGCCACAAAAAATACTAGTTTCCATCACTAATCAGAAGCCACATATGTTAGCACCCTCCAAACTCATTTTCAACCAGCATTAGAAAAAAGGTGAAAAGTGAACAAATCATGCAATATTCAAAGAAATTCATCAGAATAAAAAAGTGTTATCTTATTTCTCTAGTACACAACAAATAATCAACGACAGAAAAAACTGCAATTGTCTAAGGGAAAGAGAAAAGGGGGATCAGAAAGAAACTCGAGCCTAAAATTTAGTGCAACATACCGCTCTGGCTTCCTCTAAAGCTGCTTTCAGGTCCTCGAATACAAGCTGATCCATAAGTTAGAATGGCAGTCAGTGCCATACAGAATAGTGTCGAGAGAGTATGCAGGTGTGCGTACAAACACAAGAGCAGTGGGAACGTAGATCAGTAAGACCTACCATAGTGAGAAGCTTGTTAAAGCGTTGTTCCACAGTCTTCCTTATTTGCTCATAGCACTTATCCTTATAACCTTTACCTTGAACCTTCAATCTTTGTCGTGCTGATTTTTTCAAAGTTGTAGATGTCCTGTCATTTTCTGGTATTAACATGAAATCCATGGATTGTTCCATAATGAACCTAGAACTTCATTTATTCTCAAGTGAACATGACAGTGAAGTCAATAACATGTGGAAGACATAGACAAGAGGACAAACATCCACCATAGTTAGGTGAGTGACATGGCCAATGTGTTAGAAAGGAAGCCATGTTAGATAAAGAAAATTTTCATAAGTATATTCATAAAGTGTGATTTAGAAAAAAATAAAAAAAAAAAGGAAAGAACTGAAGTTTTGGTCAAGAACTTGAAATTGTAAGGAAACTTAAGACACTGAATTGTGCAAGCTAAAACCTACAATAACACAAAGGCGTAAAAGGGCAACCACCCAATTGTTAAGACAGATAGACTAACAACTTCTGAAAACATGCCACAGCAAATAGTGTCAACTAAACTGAGCAAATAGTATTTGTGTATAAAGAGGCGGTTATCCAAATTATTACAAATTATAGATTATAATGACCACAGTGCATCTGAACAATCCAAATAAATAATTATACATACATAGCACCCCTACGAGGATTTGCAACCGATGCCATTGCACCATCCCCTTCAGCCTCAGCTGCTTCCTCTGCAACCTGTTGATCGTAGATTTCTTGCATTTCAACAACCCTAGTGTATGAAAAACATAGTCAAAACAAGATTAGGTATCATACAACCTACTGTCTAATGAAAAGAATAAAGAGGAATAAAAATACAAAATGAAAATGAAACTGAAATTGCAGATCAACTACATACCGTAAAGCACGAACCAACGTCTGTGGGCTGGATAAGGGGAAAAATAAATAAATTAAATGAAATGAAAATTATAAATCAACTAGGTAGGTATTAGACCTAATTCTATGTATGCAGAAATGAGTATAATAAAGATTTCATTATTTTACACTTCAGCCAAAGTGAACAAGACCCTTGAAATCCTTTCTGGCCTAGGCTTGTGCATAGAAATGTGAACGCTACTAAAGAAATAATTAAACAAAACACAATCAAATATGTTATACCTTAGAATCAATAGAAAATAAAACACCTCAAGTAACACTCAGTTGATGGAAGTTTAGAGATGCAGTTTTGTTGGAAAAATAGGCAACATGTTAATACAAGAAATACAATGAAAAGTCAGAGATATTCTTACTCAAAAACATGGCACAAACCTTTCTTTAGAAAGTTTATAGAAATTGGATATGTGACCCCATAGTGTCTTCTCAAAGGTTTCCCAGGTTCTATCTACATCTTCAAAATATTCTCTGAAACAAATGCAACAATAAGATGTGGAAAACTATATCCTTACATCATAAAATAAATGAAGAGGAAACAAAACAGTTAATCGCAAATGTCAAAGTTTATAGAAATCATCTTTTTTCAAAAGTAAAATATAAAATATAAAATAAAAATTGTACTAGTCATCTATCAATAGTCGCCTCAGTTACAACCAGTAATTTAGACATTTCAACTGCACCAAAACAATGGCAGTGCTCAACCCTTCATTTCACTGAAAGCTTATGCATAACAAAACTATATTGCATACAAGAGAACAAATGACCATTAGCAGGCCTGATCAATAAACAACAACTTCAATGATGAGTGAATCACTATTTCCTTATCAACTCCAATGACGCATAAATGGTATTGATTGATTCTTTTTTTTTTTTTTCGCCATCATTCTAATTTTAGTCTTTATAACTATTTCAGCATATGCGCTTAGTTCAAAATTTTAATTTTGATTCTGTCAAACATTTTTGAGAGTTTTCTTTTGATTCTTATATAACTATAATCACTTAATAGTGAAACTAAATAACAAGGACAAAACATAATCATGGAAATTAGGAGGGAACAAAACAAAAGCAATGGTGTTGTTTGATCCATGTAGTTGATCCCGTCTAGTAAGATAAAGCTATGTTGTTGTAATTATTGTTCTTGTAAAACAAAAGCAAAAAAATTACAAACACAAAAATTAAAACAAGTCAAATTTACAGTGACTAAAACATACTTAAACGTTTAAATATTTTATAATAGCCACTAACAATGTCTGCAATAAAATAGAAGCACACTGGAACATATATCTGAAACTACCAATTTCCAAGGATTGACAGCATAAAGGATAACCTAGGCAGATATATTACTGAAAAAGTAAACTAGCGGCTTCATTATTTTTCTTTTTATTGAAAAGAATAGTTGGGCATTACATAAATGTATGGGGGGCTTTTGCAGGTTGCAATTCAGTCCCACGATATGTGGAAGGCCCCTCCAGGGTTCATATTCAGTTATGCACACAGATAACGAACATCACAGTTAAGTTAAAGTAACAGACCTTAGTCTCCCAACCTCTTCCTTGTGAGATCCTGCAGCTGCTAATGCAAACCTCCGCTTTCCATCCAAAGCTGTTAACCTCTGTTAAGGAAGAATATATATATATATATATATATTAGAACTTAAAATGTAATTCATTTGGACAAGAATTACCCCTTTTAATGAGGAAACGATATTTGGAACTCTATGTAAGACCAGCCTTACCTCATAAGTGTTGACAATTTCTTTGTCATCACTCAAAGAATCTCGAGCTTCCGCTGCCTCATCAGAGATGGACATCATACCTTCAACATCCTATCAGAAATCCAAACAAGAAGTTAGCCAAACCATAAAACAATGAAGGGTGGGCAGAGGTCATGTTTACTCAGAAACAGGATAAAAGACTGCAAATACGCAAGCTGTATGCCTGTATCAATCCCATTCCAATATTGAACTATCCACAAAATTACAAAGTTCAATACAAGGCAGTATTCAAGAGGGACATTGCAACAATGTAGTTAAACACAAGTCTGAGGGTCAGAATCCTTACTGCAATACTTGCTCACAAATAGCTAAATACTATTACAGAGGGGGATGGGAAGTAATAGATAATAACTCTCTAGATTGTTAAGAGTCCTTAAATTTAATAACGAATTATAGAGAAATTTATAGACAGAAAAATCACCTTCAAGGTTGTGTTTAAGTTATTTCGTGCATTGCTAAGTAGCTTTATCTGGTCATGATTATCAATTAATGTTTGGCATTCCTGACATAACCTGATGCCCAGCGAAATCAAGATAAGCTCAAATTAAAAGATGTAATGATGAAAGTTCATGCAAGTAAATGATATAATGATCCAAGAACTCATAACAATTTTCAGTCTGTCTCATGTTTAAACATACTTCTCAATAGAGACAAAGTTTTCACGAAGCTGATTTATGCTCTGCTCAGAAAGGGAGAGTGATTTCAATCCATCCTGGGCCTCCTCAACCTGCAGAAGAATGTTATCATGCAAAGCACACGAAAATATGAGTGTGCGGTAACCTTAATTGTCCAATATCAAGAGCAGAAAACTGGTGATACATGTTTGATGGCTAGACATAACAATGATACAAGATCTCACAATTCAGATTAGGATAGTTTAAAGTAATACTGTTTAGAAATAATATATATACCAAAAATTAAAAGGCAATTTACCTGCTCTCCAACCATTGTACTAAGTTGCGCATCATTTGCCTGAGAGTAACAGAAAATAGAAACACTCAGTTCTAGGAATGCCTGCTCTCAAATTGTGTACAAAATAGTTGCAAGAAAGGCCAATTACTAAAAAGATACCTGACACCACATGTTATGGAACATGTATATATCATTGTAGATAGTATATACAAAACAAAAAGATAAGTATAGATTATAGGCTACAGGCTGTATATAAGGTATTTGAACTAAAACTTGGATTATTTGGGAATGTACTGATTCATTGCATAACAAAGTCAATGATAGAAATCAGTGATTCAGTGGAAAAACTGCAAACTTAAATTAATATTTGATGAAACAAAATAATACAAAAAAAAAAGTGAAAAGTATTAAATGTTCTTAAACTTTAAACTTCTAAAGAGCTGTAAATCACAATCATTGTGACACTATTAGAAAAGTTAGCAACAAATAGAAGGTCGACAATGCTAGCAAAACATTTTTCCTTCTTGACATGTAAGAAATCTGAATCAACAAGGGAAAACTCCAAGAAACAATCCATCCCATTTTTCCACCACCCCATTCCATCCCTTCAAGGACAGAACATAAACTACATTGCAGCTAGTATGGACCATCACACCTCCACAATGCCGAAAGATTTCTCAAAATTAGTCTGTACAACTAATTAGCTACACACCCACACAAGACAAGCATAAAATCTGCCCCTTCTATTAAAATCCTATTTTCTATCAGCAGCGCCCTTTACTTAAAACCTTGAAGTAGATCCCTAACTCCATTTGCAACCTCTGACAATTGCACAACAACCAAACAAATTGCCAATAGATTAAAGAATAAAACACTTATTCCAACTATAGGAAAATCCATAGTTCCCGTTCTAAGTAGATTCCATAACTCCAAACTCACTGAATCGAAGTTGCTTAAATTTCATTACACTAAATCTAAAGCTCATTCAACAACAACAACAAGATCACACGAATTTTATTCAAATGAAATTAAGCTAATAAAATAAACGGAATAAAAAAGCAGCGACACCTGTTGGCGCGAAATGTAATCGGCCTTGATGGAAGAGATTGACTGCAGAAGCTCCGGAAGAGGTAGCAGCTTTGCCACCTCTCGAACCGCCGCCTCCTTCGCTTCCACACCGAGATCCTCCGCCAGCATCTTTGCCTCTACAAAATCCAAAAAACAAAAACAAAATAAGGAAGGAAAAGATATCCTATTCAACTAGTCAGAAAACGAACGGAGTTCAAGTTTGCAAGTGAGCTTGAATTGTGAAAGAACAAAATCAATTAATTACATGATTTCAGTTAGTTAAAGAAAGTTAGTATCGAATTTTGTGTTGCTTGGAGAAATAAGTGCAGCAAGATAATTTGTGGTCAAAAGAAGTCAAACTAGTCTCGAACAGCGTATGAAGATGCAAAACCTGATCGTTAACGGAGATCGGTAACCTGCGCGCAATTGCCGGAGAGAGAGAGAGAGAGAGAGAGAGGCAATACAGAAGTTATGCTGTAGAAAAGTAAAATAGATAGAAAAGTATTATTAGATTTTTTTTCATCAGGTGTAAGGAAATTTTATAGACATTGAATTGAACTATTATGAAATTTGAAATATTATGTAAATCTAAAGAAAAAGAAAAGGTTGTAATAAAAAATAATCTTTATAGAAAACAGTTTTTCCTTTAATTTTTTTATTAACTATTTACATATATGAGACTATGAGTGAAATAATTTATTTTAGTTCTAAAAATAGAAAATTCTCTCTCAAATATAACATTTGAAAAATGCACCTCTAATTTCAAAATGATATGCAAAAGTAAATGACAAGTTAGAAAACTGTTATAGTCCGTATCATAATTTTAAAACAAGTGTAATAAATAAAATTGAAATTATAATTTTAAGTTGTTTTGTTAAAATTAATTTGAATTATAATAATTTGATTACTAAAAAAAAATAATATGTTATGCATGGTTCGTTTTTTTTAATTTAGTGTTTAAGTGTATCAACTTTAAAGTAGTTATTAATCGATTTTAATAAAATACTTTTTTTAATAAATCAGAAATGTGACCATAAATAACCTAGTAATATTTTTAGTTTCCACCAATAAATTTTTATATGTTGTTTTACCGTGAAATAAGAACATATCAAAATCAGCTTAGAACAACAAATTATTAGAGAATTCTAATGCACAAAGTTTTCTAATAAATAATAAATAATTTAAAATCACTAACATTTATTTAATACACTATATGCTAATACTAAGAGTATTTTCTAAAAAAATATATTCGTAAAAATAGATATAATATGATTACAAATATAACATAAATAAATATGTTAAATAAAAAGTTAAACCAATATACTTGCCAATGCCTTTATTAATTTTGCAAATTGGAGAACAAATATATATTCAGTTGTTTGGTGATCACATAGATAATTGAATAATTAAATTGTAAATTGATCTCATAAAATGCATCTTATTTTTTCTCATCTCTAAATAAAAGCAAGAATTAAGTTAAATAAGTAGTAATATATAATGAAAAAGATAAAATATTATGCATATGTATAGATAATTGTTACAAAACAAAATCTTATTATGAAATATTAAAATTTCACATACTCCAAATCATGAAGATCAACCACAATATAATGGTTATTTCTTTCAATTTTTGATCATGATATAAGCTCTTTTTTTTTAGGTCAATAATCCAATAATATCTAATTAAAAAAAAGAATTAAAAGTATCAAATTAAGGACAAATAAATGAATAATATAATAAATTACTTATAAATTAAAGAAATTTTACTAATTTATTTTATATTAAATAATAAAACTAACAATATATTAATAAAATGATATACCTTTAAAAAAGTCACAATACAATTTTAAACATTTTTATAATTTAAAATCACTAATATTTATTTAATACACTATATGCTAATACTAAGAGTATTTTTTAAAAAGATATATTCGTAAAAATATATATAATATGATTACTAATATAACATAAAAAAAAATATGTTAAATAAAAGGTAAACCAATATGCTTACCAATGCCTTTGTTAAATTTTGTAAATTGGAGAATAAATATGCATTTAGTTGTTTGATGATCACGTAGATAATTGAATAATTGAGTTATAAATTGATCTCAAAGTATCCACTTTATTTTTTCTTATTTCTAAATAAAAGCAAGAATTAAGAGAAATAGGTAGTAATATATAATAAAAAAGATAAAATATTTTGCATATTAATAGATAATTGTTACAAAATAAAATCTCATTGTGAAATATTAAAATTTCACATACTCTAGATCATGAAGATCAACCACAATGTAATGATCACTTCTTCCTATTTTTGATCATGATATAAGCTCTTTTTTTTCAGTCAAGAATCCAATAATATCTAATTAAAAAAATTAAAAGTATTAAATTAAGGACAAATAAATAAATAAAATAATAAATTACTTATAAATAAAAAAACTTTTACCAATTTATTTTATATTAAACGATAAAACTAATAATATATTAATAAAAGAATATACCTTTAAAAAAGTTGCAATACAATTTTAAACATTTGCATAAATAAACTATTAAAATTTATATTATCGATAAAATGATGCTATTATATAATTTTTTGGCAAAAATTAAAATAAAAAATAGTTTTGTGTAGATCAATACAAATTAACTACGTACCAAATAAGTTGAATTGTTCATTTTGTTTGTTTCAATACATCAACATGAGTAAGAAAATTGAAATAATTATCAGAAATTTTACTATCATCAACCGTATTTATTATACGTGACTCTTCTTAAAAGTTATTCTACACACGTATACAGTCAGAAGATAAATTCTAGTTGATTTCTCAATCACAAAATCTGAGGTGACATTGACCTTCCCCTCAATCAATTTATTTTTAAACATCTTTGCCAAATAATTCTTGATTGAACAATAAATTTTATCATATTGTAAAACAAACTAAATATAAAAAACTATTAGCATTTATAAAGTTATTAAATGGCACTGTCTTTAATTGCAAGGATTTACTTATCAAATAAATGTAAAATACGAACAAAATATTTATAAATTGAACCTAACATCACTTAAAAGAATCATAAAAAATAATCAACTAACTTTAACATTCATTAGAATCATTTCTATGTAAGCCATCTTGCTCTTGTCAAATTAGGATAATTTGTATTCTTATAATTCTTGCCTTTATTTTCCAAATTTTTTCATCACATAAGCTATTTTTTTCATCACATCAATTCTGTTATGTATTATACCTTTAAAAAATAGACAGAAAAGTATTATTAGATTTTTTTTCATCACGTGTAAGGAAATTTTATAGACATTGAATTGAACTATTATGCAATTTGAAATATTATGTAAATCTAAGGAAAAAGAAAAGGTTGTAATAAAAAATAATCTTTATAGAAAACAGTTGTTCCTTTAATTTTTTTATTAACTATTTACATATATGAGACTATGAGTGAAATAATTTATTTTAGTTCTAAAAATAGAAAATTCTCTCTCAAAAATAACATTTGAAAAATGCACCTCTAATTTCAAAATGATATGCAAAAGTAAATGACAAGTTAGAAAACGGTTATAGTCCGTATCATAATTTTAAAATTAAAAAAACTATTATCAATTTTTTTTTGGTGTATACAACTATCATCAATTTTTTAATGATATGTTCTTCTAAATCAATAAATGGAAATTTACCCCAAAAGAAAAAGAAACAAATTAATAGAGAATTTTTGGGACTGGATAAATATATTTTTGTTTTTGTTGAACATGGATAAATAGAATATATAATACTTACTTTTTTGTTTTTGGTAGTTAGAAATTCATACAATACTTAACTCCTTTTTTGTTTTTTGGTAATAGATATGATCCTTACTTAACGTGTATAGTGAGCCTTGTTTTTTATTTTTGCAATTTTTACCCAAACATTAAATGTAGTAATGATGCTGTGCATATACATGGGTCATATCTTGTTCAGCTAATTCTCTCGGCTAAAATTTTTTATTATGGACCAAGACAGTGTGTAATTAAATTATATTGGTCTTATATGTTTTTTTTTTTTTGTATGAAAACGTGTAATTGGTTGGTCTGATTATTTTGTAAGAGAATTTTTTTAAAATATTTAATACTAAATAGAAATATCTGATTATTTTGTAAGAGAATTTTTTAAAAATATTTAATACTAAATAGAAATATCTATTTTGTTTGTTGTGATTTTTTTATTTTGAAGTTCACAAATTAGATTATCTGACATTTAGTCTTCAAAAATTAGAGGGTCTAATTTTTTCTCCTAAAAAATCGAAAGATCCGATTTCTATACTTTAAATTAAACAGTGCCACATTTGATATTAACACTCTTAGCATCCATGAAAAACATCATTTTTGTCCCAATATAAAAAATAATTTGCAAATTTTGTCAACTACATAGCAACAATAGATTTATTCTTAGACCCAACATGAACCTTCCAATATATATACCTCAAACAATCTCCAATAATAGCACAACATCAGTAACATTTCAGTAAGCAATTTGAACTGCTTGTTCCTATTTATCACCACAAAGGCAATAAGCCACCATGGTTGCCAACATCCAATTCCATCATATTATTCTGACTTTGATTTTCTGCTCGGCATTATTGATTTTCAAGTCACATCGCGCATTCTACAAGATAATAACCACATATTACCAAGCACAATATATTGCTTAAATTTTAGTGATAGTTGCTTTGCTACAAAGATAATTACAATATTATGTGGTGCTTGAAATGACAGAGATCCATCCCCTTGCTGAATTAGCATTTTATTGTTCCGAATGAACATAAAATTATAGTGAAATATAGATACATAATTTTTATATGCTCTTCAACTTGACAGGTGACATACATCGACCGTTTCAAAGAGTTCTCCATTAACTATCTAGGCATCAAGAAATGTTGTGTTCATCAGAAGAACAGAATGATATACGCATAATAAGTCAAGGGCTAACTTGTTTGAAGCCAAATTCAAAGAATATGTTTCATTGAGGAACGGTTGCGGTTGTTGTCATGTGCCTTGGGTCTGTAAGCAATGATTTTATGTTCACAAAACCGGCTTTCCTCATTGTTTCTTCTACATCTGTCAAGTAATACTCATCAAGAAAGGGCTCTGTGCTCTTCATCAATGTAAATAGGACTGGAGACAATTCCTGCAAGATATAAAAGATTTCAACACGGAAAGCCGTTCTATGCGATTCTAGATCTCACTTCATTCTGTTTCCTCTGAAATGAGAAACATTATGAGTTTCTGTAACTGTCTTCGTAATCTTCAGCAATATGACAATTATGCTTCTGGTATGTAATAATTTAATGTCTCACAGAAAAGATTTTTAATGTTTGGTCATTAGAATATAGAAATAAAGGTAATATGACAATTTGATGTAATGGATCTTCCCTTATGAAATGTTAATTAGCAATGATTGGATGTTGGAAACTCGCTAAGATTTCAAAAGTCAAAAGTTTGGACTTGAATTTCTCAGCATTGGGATTGTTAGAGATTAGTGGATCATTGTCAAATTTCCTTTCACTTGTTAATGCTTATGAGTTTGACAAATAAGAGATAAAAACCACATGAAATGTCTTATCTCATTGATAATCAAATATGATCGAGTGGAGAGGCGGGACAATACCTGAAGGATCTTTGACTTTGGCTGCAGAAGACAGCAGTAATAATATGAGAAATTCTTTCTACAGGAAAATACAAGTTAAAATAAAATAAAAACTAAATATTAAAAGAAGTGAAGACAATATATACCGAATTATCCGTCAGGGCTAGAGTGCCTCCAGGCCTAAGGAGACGGAATGCTTCATTTACCATGTTCACTATAGCTCTTGTGGGACATTCATGAAACTGCATAATATCATGGATTCCTGAATTAAAATCTACTACATAACTTCTCCAAAACTATGTTTCATCAATCCATCTATGCATGTATCACTTTATCAGTTATCAAGGGGAACGTCATTCAAAAGATGTCATGAACCATCTCCTTGTTGGCTAGAACTTGTATCATGCAACAAATATCACCTTTAGTCAATAGTTTCCATTGTCATGCATGTTTGGAAACATTGCTATTAATCCACAAAAGTTTCAAAGATTCCACTACTTGAGAAGTAACTAATATTTTGAGATTACACTGGTATATAGGGATATGACAACAGAAAGTTGAATAGATTTGATGCAAGAATGCCAAAAGTTCGCCAGATCAGTATCCAATTATAACCTTGAAAATGCACATGTTCTAAGTGTCCATTGCAGTAACCTTATCATATCATGAAACAATTCTCATTGCAAAAGTACAGAGGGATTTTTATACTCATTTGTTGAATAGAATAACTGAAACATGCATACATAAAAATATCGCAATTCAGAAACTTTAGCAAAGGACTTAATAGAAGTTTAAAAGGCATACCACATATGAAATAGACACAATGTCAAATGATTTAGCAGGCAAGCCAGTATCTTCGCCATTTGCATGTATCCATCTTATAGGATATTTTCTAGGCACTCCTCTCTTAGCCTTGTATTGAGCCACGGCTAGAAAATAAGGTGACAGATCTAGCCCCTGGAACAACCATACCAATCTTTAAGTGAAAGGCTTCTTTCATTCTTGGTAAATTCAAGATGGTCAAGACTCAAGAATGATTTTGTTGTGTAAACTTTCAATAAATGCAACTTCATAGTGTAGAAAAATTTATTTTCATCCAGAAAAATCTCACTTACGGTAACTTTGGCCATGGGGAACTTGTCTGCAAGATATCCTGTGCTCACACCAACAGAGCATCCAATATCTAGTACGTCACGGACTGTGGATGTTCCTGAATAAGTTATATGGTGTTGTTCAATTGCACGAATCCAATTTCCACGCATTATCTCATTTGCTTCATCTACTGAAGAAGCATCTGGAATTGCCCTCATTGCCATTGACATTGTAGCAGGCTCCGCTTCTGCTGCTGCCTATCATAAACAATAATATAACACAGATTTGAAACTTATTTCTTTGAGATTGCAGTTTTGCAGACAGCAGAAATCACCAACAGATTTCCATCACAAGACCCAATGTATACAACTATCAAAGAAACAAACAAGAAAAAGCTACATAATACATAGGACAATATACTTTTGTCAAACAATTCTAGATCGCTTATCAGCTTATGTACATAAGCAAGTAAAGTTAATTATCTGCAAATATGATAGATACACAGTGATGACACACTTCAGCTAAATCATACTACCTTTGCAAAAGTCACTGTTGAAATAAACATAAGAAACAAAATAAAAATGCAGCAAACATTTGTCCCTACTAACTAGATGTATGCCAGGACTGAAGGCTCAGTAGAGATTTTGAAACAAGATTCAAGATACAACTGTACATATTAACAAAACTTTCTGGTGTTGGCGTCTTGTTTGCATTCCAATGGCACAAAACAGTATAGCATCTTTGACTATCACAAAGTAGAACTAATTGCATGACATCAAAATACAGGTGTATATAACAGCCATAAGCTGTGCACAGCTTGCACCTACCAGTTAGGAACACATCATATGTATCTAGAAGGACTACAGATCATTGACCAAACCATCCATTGCAATTTGCTAAAGTTGTGAAAGAATTACCACTTACCAGCCATGTAAGATTTCCCTCGTCATAAGCATGGAACGGGTTCAAATAATCTGTGAAGTGGATTGCCACTCTATCATTAAACTTGCACAAGCAAGAGTGGAAACAAAAATGCATAGAAGGGTAAAAAGACAGAGGAGATTACAATCTGGGTATACTAAAGAATTGTTTTGAATGCTTTCCAGCTCCTTATACACTTCAGACTCTAAAATCTCTTTTGTCATTTCCCTCCAAGGTATGTTTTTCTTCTCAGCTGTACTGTTCATTATTCACAATAACCAAAATTATGAAAAAATTTTAAAAGATAGAATGTTTATATTTGGACATGCTCATTTAAAAATTGGTGGAATCTGTAATCTGAGGTGTTGAACTTTTGCTTATATAAAAATCTATCCGAAAATCATATGTATATAGCATATTCATTCATTTCCCCCTTGATCAGATAACTCAAGCATTTCGAATTAGGGAAATACTTGCATGTATCTTGAGCATATATAATAGATACTACTGCTACTACTACTGCTAAAATTACTGTATGAAAATGAAGCGCGAAGGAAGAGGAATTGACCTTATGAAAACCTGCCTGGCACCAAGCTTGAGGAGAGAGTATAAGGGCTTGAAAGAGATGAGAGCTGCAACCAAACGAGACAGAGGAGTCTCCCCACTCCAGTTCGGTCGAACCAGCACTCCTTCTTCGAACCCTTCCACGCTTGCGGTTGTTGTGTCAGGCGCCGCCGCGTGAACCGCCCAGTGCCGCATTCTCACGCTGGTAATCATGCTACTTCTCGGTGGCTTAATGGCCGTTGTTGCGGCATTGCCACTGGCGGAAATGAGTGAAGAAGAGAGGTAGTTCTGAAGAGAAGTTGTTAGCGCCATTCCTTCCTTTCTTTCTTGTGTGGAAAATCCCAAAATGCCACACTGGTAACAATCACCATGGTCGTAGGCTCGTAGTACATCGCAACGCAATCCCACTCCTGCACCATATCGCACCACGTGGAATTTTACTTTATAAATATAAATATAAATATATCTATATTTTGATTATTTTCATGACTATAGATAACAGGTTGGATTTTTTAAATAAATAAAATAAATATAATATTTATCGATATAATCGCAGAATTTGTGTTTTTGTCTTGCATTATTAGCGTAACATAAGATTGATAGATATACGCATATCAACATATCTATTTCATTAAACGATATATCTACAACCTTTTTTATTCTTTTAGTTATAAAAATAAAATATTCATTTTGCAACATCTTTTTAAATAATTGATATATCAATTGATTTCTACAAATTAAAACATCTTACATATTATGAAGATTCTTTCACAATAGAAAAAATAGAGATACACAGTAAAAATACTAAATAATATAAATAATGGATATTTTAGATGTTCAATAATTCTTTGTTGGATTGTGATTATTCCTTTTAATTCGATTTGCTCATGCACAGTTAACACTATCTAGATGTTTAATTTACTAGATGTGCGAATAGTTATCCTCATATTAGGATTTAGAAGGTAATTTGGGATAAAATATTTTTTTATTTTATTTGGTCAATTCTAAAACTCATTGTTCACAAAAGTCATTGTCTATCTAACAAAATCGCATAAAATATAATTAAGGTTCTACAAATTAAACTAAAATGTGGACTGAAATTAAGTTGAAGAATTTAAAATTGGCCCTAGGGATTTGGTTTCAATTGACAGTGCTAAATTAGAGATCCGACTTTGTGAAAAATATCTCAAAGCAACTGTATGAAATGCCAAAGAAACCTTTTTTTTCTAAGTTAAAAGTGATACTCGAATTCGCGACCTCGAGGTAAGTATGAAAAAGCTGTACCATTTGAGCAAAGAAACCTATTTCATTGCACAGAATTGTGTACATGCATTGACAAAATTGAATAACAAAGATGAAAGGATAATTGATTGTGGTATTATTCCCATGTATCTCCATTCTCCACTATCATCATTGTTCATGAAAATACATTGAAATTACATAATTGGCTATTTTACACTCTAACGTACCTGAATTATTCACATCAAATCATACATAGCAAATGAATAGGGAAAAATTCATAGGCATCCAAACCTTGATCAAAATAGTTGATTCAGAATTCCCAGTTACTTAAAATTTAAAATGTCCTTCAATTATAACATTTTGATCTGAACACTTGGACTTTAGATTTTCCACTTGGATTCCTTGATCTAACCTTTTTACCGGTATTAGAGGATCTATCTCACTACCTCTATTCCAAATAGGCAAAATTTCTGTCACAAATTTACTAATATTTTTCTTCTGAATTCCCTCCTTAACAAGCTCTTCAAACTCACCAGAATTCCCCCTCAAATCTAACAGAACACTGGACATCCCTTGTTGATTACAATAGTCCAGAATCACATCTAGATTTATCTGATCCAAAATGACGGTTTCGATTCCTTTTCTTGCCAGTTCTGGAGCGGTTGCTGTTCTGTTATCTGTAAAAACTATCACTTTATCAGTAACTTCATTGACAGCAAGCGGAATTTCGTTTGAAGAACTAGAATCCTTATGTATTACAATCCGGAGCGGCTGATTTGCTCCAGGTTCTTGAGATGAAGGTATTGATATGTTCCCACTGAATAAGGAAGAGGAAAGTATCACTGCATCATATTCTTGTAATAAACGTGAATAGTATCCACCACATTCTGTAACTTCATCCCCAAGTAAGTCCAAAAAATTCCCATTGACAGAAAGAGAATATCTGCAAAGCAGAAAAGGCAATGCTATGAAATGTATAGCATTATATGCTAAAAACCAAAACTTCTATGTGCACCAACAGAACAAACGTGCCTGAATGAGTGTGTTTGGAAACATGTTTGCACATTCTTAGAGATATAACCATTAATGTTGCCTTTTCCTATCAGCTTAAAGGTCATAATTATTTTTTGTTTGGAATGGCTTTTAGAGAAACTACCAATATAAATCACTTTTATATCATAATCTGTTTTGCAGAATTAATTCTACCTAGATTTAACTCTAGAAAAGTAGAACCAAAACCATTAATGATAAGCAAGAAGAGGATTTAAATTACCTCAATGTAAGGAGAGGTTTTCCGGTTAACATGCGATGAACAAAGGCCTCGTTAAGGCTCTTGCATAACTCTTCCTCTACACCAACAACAACTTCAATACCTGCATCTCTCAATCTAGCCAACCCTTTGGATTCCACAAGGGGATTTGGATCCACCATCCCAACCACCACTTTTTTCACTTTGGCTTTGATTAAAGCTTCAGTGCAAGGTGGAGTCCTTCCGAAATGATTACAGGGTTCTAAGCTCACATAGGCCGTGGCATTCTCCGCCAAATCACCAGCATCTCTCAAGGCAAACACCTGAAAATTCCCATCTACTTTCTCAGCATAATCATCATCAAAGGCATTCTCTTTCTAAACCTGGATGAAGAGTTACAAATTTACAAATTCTCTTTCTAATCATAACTAATGAAAACTATGGTCACAAATACAAATATATTCTTATGTTCACAAGGAAATCATCTGAATTCAAATTAGGCTTCTTAATACACGTTAGACTGAAATACCAATGCAATAAAACCTATAGAGAATCCAACATAAAATACATTGTAAAAAGATGCACCAAGAAATCCACATAATACTATAGTAATATTACATTCAAACAAATAAAAGGAAAAATTTTGAGAAGTTCCATACCTCAGCATGCGGTTGACCTGCTTTAGGGTGGAACCCTTGACCAACAATTTTCCCATCCTTCACAATAACACACCCCACCATTGGATTGGGGCTTGTGAAGCCAACAGCTTTTCTTGCAAGCTCAACACACCTTCTTATGTAATACCCATCATCACAATCGCCAACATCACTTTCTCCATTAGAGAGACCACACTGTGCTACTACACCCACATAACCATCATAGCTACTCATCAAACCAGGTACGCTTTGACTCAAAAAAATTGATTTTTGAAACAAATGATTGAGACCCACCTTGAAACTGAGCTTGGAGGAGTGATGGGGTTGTTGAAAAGTTGCAAAATTTGGGGGAGATGCATTGTTTAGGAATCTGGGCACACGTATAGTGCAGTGTGGGAGTGAAAAGAGTTGTGCTTGCATTATTGTGATAAGAGAAAGATGCAGAAAATGTAGGATTAAAGGTAAAAATAAATAAATAAATAAATAAATAATATTAATAATAAAATAAAACAACAAAGCGAGTTTTTTATCAAAGAAAGAAAAATCGGCGGAACTAAATACAACCCTAATAAAGGGGGAATGTATATAAAAATTACTTTTTTTAATAAAAAATCCAAAAAAAATCAATTATGAGTAATGTATATATTTTTTTCTAAATTTAGTAAAATATTCATTCTTTACCCAATTTTACTCTTTACCAATAAAATTTCCACAATACCTATATGCTATTGCCTCAACAAATATATTATCTGTATTTATTGCATGTTAAAATTATTTCCATAATAAAATTTTAAGAGTTTATAATCATATAATTACATATTTATAGAGTTGTCAAATGGCAATCCGATCCATTTAAATCCAATCCGTATAAATTTATGAATTAAATAGATGAATCCGTTTAAATTTATTTTATTCATAAACTATAAATTTTTAGTTTAGACCGTTTATAATTGATAGATTAAACAGATTGATTTATTTATTTTTTAAAAAATATTTTGACAAAAAATATCATTTTTAAGTTAAAAATTTTAAACAAACAAAAATATTTTTAGTTGACAAAAAATTTTTAAAATTTGGAAATCAATTTAGCCTATGAGTTAGTCAAATTTTTAAAATTTTTTTAGCATAATTTTAGCCCACAAATTTGTCTGTTTAATCCATCATTTTTTCAGTTAATTGGACTGAATTCGTTTAATCCAAATTTTAAACAGATTTAATTTTAGAGTAAATAGGTTGTCCCAATAATTTTAGCCTATTTTGATAGCCTTAGATACTTAATACATTTTTTTAACAATAACGCTTTACTGAAGCACGCACAACTACGTACGTTATAACAATACGACATACAAGATGACAAAAAGAAAAAAGGTTTAAATATTCTGGTACTACTAAGAAAAATTTAATTAAAAAAAAAATTAGTGTAGGGATTCAATTAAAAAAAATATATATATATAGGAACTTAATTGAAAATTTCACGAAACTATAAGATTCAACAAAGTAATTAAACCAAAGAAAAATAATAATGGCAACACTAGTTAGAGCATATCACCATAACATGTAAATGCTCACCAGCCATTACAACCTTATTAATTTCAAACTTATTAGAATGCATGTAACACCTACAAATCTGACCAAGCAAAGCATCGATTAATTCATGTAGAGCATAATTGAGCCAATTTTGCCACAAACTCGGTGATATTTTGATCAGAACTTCCTCCCTCATCAACAGAGTCCTTAGCCAAATTCCTCCACTTCAAGGCATTGTTTTTTATCTCATTCCCTTTCTCACTCTCCAAAATCTCCTTTATGCAATTTCCAATACTTTCCCTCCTAACCAAACCTTTCTCATCAGCATCAACTCTTACTCCCATTTTCCAAACATCCTTAATATGCTTTGCATTTGTGATTTGGTCAGTCCAAAGTGGCATTGCAATTGTAGGAACTCCAAAACATATAGCCTCCAATGTTGAGTTCCAACCACAATGTGTAAGAAAACATCCAACAGCATCATGTGTTAACACTAGTAGTTGAGGACACCATGTAACTACTAAACCTTTCTCTGAATCATTAGTTTCCAAAAACCACTTTGGAATCTTAACTTGATCACAATCTCTAACAACCCACAAGAAATAACAATCACTTTCCTTCAAACCAAATGCTAGTTCCTCTGTTTGTTTCTCAGTGAGACCAGCCATGCTTCCAAAAGAGACATAAACAACTGAACCTTTGGGCTTGTCATTGAGCCATTTGATGCAAGAATCTATGTTTTGGTCATAGATGCTAACACCATAATCATTGTCATGTAAAAGTCTTTTGTCCAAGTACATTGATGGCACACATGGCCCTATTGTCTTTAGTGGCCAAATCTCCTTCAACCAATTAACAACCTAAACAGAAATCATATACCAGATTTCCATCAAATAGAAAAATAAAAATCAATTTCAATCAACTTTTAAAAAATTACTTTTATTCTAAATTTTAAATAGTAATTCAAATACTAAACTTAGGGATAGTAAAACTCCCAAAACACAGGATCCATGCCAGGACTGCTCCGAATGGGGATTCGATTGTGGGGAATTTTTCTCGCGGAAATGGAGACCGGGAGACAAAATTCTCTCGAGCTAGGTGCTTAGACCCGAATGGAAATCCCCGCCCTGTCCCCGCTAATTCCCGAAATTCATAAATTGATTGAATTAATAGTTTATTTCTTATATATGTTTTTAGTCATTTCACACACATATATATATATATATATATGAAAATTAATAATTAGTTAAAACTATCAGATAGATGGAAAATGGGATCTCCACGAAAAATGGAACTGTGTGGAGAATGGGAATGGAGAGCAATATTTCTCCGGGAAACGGAGACGGGACGGAGAGCAAATCTGAGAGCGGAAATGGAAAGCAAAGAGGCATCTCCCGCGCCGCCCCCGCCCCCGCCCCCGCCCCGCCCCTATCCCCGTCCTATCTGTTGACATCACTAACTTAAATCTTCAAAAAACATAAAAATTAAAAATAATTTTATAATAAAAAATTAATTAATATTAACTAACTAAAAGTTAATTTCCTATCATTATTTACCGTATAATTTTTACCATGTAATTTTCGCATTCACTTATGGCCAAAATAAAACATTATTATTTAAGTACAACATTAGCAATTAGTTATGAACTTAGGATCATATTAGCCCAACAAATCCGTCACTTGTATAAAATACATAAATATATAATGATTAATTTCGCACGTATCATTTTCAGATTGGTTAATTACCTGAGACTCCAATTCATAGAAAGTGTTGGCAAGCACCCAATCTGCCTTATGAATGTTGCAAAATTGATTTCTAATGATATCAAAGTAGCCTGGATAGGATCCATAGTCATACAAGAAAGATGGCAACTCAGAAGCTGCAAGCTTAGGCAAACCTGGAATCAAATACTCTGACTCTGAAAGTGGCAACTCCAACCACTTCTTATAAACATGGAAGTATATGTTGTTAACAGCACAAGGTTGAGTAAAAAACAAAGCACCAAGTATCCCAAACTCATCTTTTGCCACATCAAGTGCCCAATACAAGAAACCGTCGCAAATAACACAATCCACAGGGTTGTTGTTACTTGCAAGCTTTTGAATAAGATTTGAGAGAGTTCTTGGACCAACCTTCCAGAAGGTTTCTTTGTAGATCTCTAGGGACTCTGCTGCTGCTAGGCCTCCATTGTCATAGCCATCAGAGATGCTCTCAACTTGAATGTTTTGAGGATCAGATGAGAGGCTCTTCAAAGTGTGGGGGGTTGTGGTGTTCCAAAAGGAAACCGTGCTTACAACTGTTATCTTCAATCCTCTTTGAATCAAACGCTTTGAGAACTCAATCATGGGGTTGATGTGGCCTTGTGCTGGGTAAGCCAACACTAAACAGTGAGCTACATGTTTGGATTCTTCTCCCATCTTCTTCAAACTTTTTTGGATGATTGAATGATTTGTTGCTAGTGTTCCTAATGTATATATATTTGGTTAGGTCAACCATGACACACCCATATATGGCACGGTCTGGTCTTACTTATAGATTCTACAAATAATGAAATAGAGACTTAAAATAATTCTTAAATTTTCAATTAACTCAAAACAATTTTTTAAATAAATAATTTTTTATTGAATATTTATATATATGATGAATATGTTTTGTCTTTATTCTTTAATTTATACAATATTATTTGTTTTTTTTCGCTTTTTTATGTCTCAACTCTCAAGATCTCGTAATTATCTTGTTTTGATCTTTTAGGGATTCTGCATTTTATTAATCTACGAAGTACAGACACTAATTTAAATTATTATATTAGAGTGTTAAATACAATATTTATCGACACACGTATGTTATGTGTCAAACTGTATTTTAATAAAAATTAAAACATTTTTTTCTAGATACGTTTAGACATATCTAACTACTATTATGTGTCAGTATGTCTAATCCTATTTTTAATATGTATTTTTAAAATAAATTAAAAAATATTTTAAATACTCTATAGTATATATAATTAAAAAATAAAAAAATTAATTTATATTTTAATATTAATAAAGTATCAAAAATATCATTTTAATTTATCTAAAACATACTTTATATTTTATGAATTTAGCCAACACATGCTCTTAGGACACATGATAAACTTACTACCACTAGTGAGAAGTGTTAAATATTTTTATTTAATGAATACAAAACAAATGCATTGAAAACTTTATTTTTTTATATTTTTAATCAAAACTTTCTTGTCGTATCCCCATGTGTTATAACTTATAAGAATTTTAAATTCGCATGTTCGCCTATTTTGTATCGTGTCGTATTTTAATGGATTTTGCTGCATACACAAAGCGGAATTTAAATTTCCAATAATTAATTAAGCGGACGAGTGAGTTGACTATTCGATAAATCCAAATTAATTATCGATTTTGTATTTAATAATAGAACTGACATAGCATACTCATTAAAGTGTTTTTTGATTAGGTTTTGTTAGATAAACAATGACTTTTGTAAACAATGTGAATAATGGGCTCTAGAATTGACCCAATAAAAAAAAACATTCCACTCCCAAATTACCTCTTAAACCTTAACATTAGGATAATCATCTACATACCTAATGAATTGAATGTCCAACCATTGTTAATTGTGCATGAGTAAATCGAATAAAAAGAAATAATCATCCAATTAAAAATAATAAACATAATCATCTACATACCTATTGAATTAAACATCCATTATATCATTATTCATATTGTTTAGTATTCTCATACTTTTTTTATTTATTCTTTACTTCTTTCTCATCATTAAATCAAATTGATTATATATTAAATAAATTATTCAATTATTAATTTGATTAATTCATACATCACATTAAATTCTAAATTGGATTGAATTTTAAGCATTTAATGATAAAGTTGACTTAGTTACTTCTTGAGAATATTTTTTATTTTATTTTATTTTTTGATTATTAAACCAAACTAATTACAATTAATTATAACTAATTTATTATTATATCAATTATTTGA
The DNA here is from genome assembly GCF_014773155.1 of Arachis stenosperma. NCBI lineage: Eukaryota > Viridiplantae > Streptophyta > Magnoliopsida > Fabales > Fabaceae > Arachis > Arachis stenosperma. The sequence goes on along the minus strand of NC_080381.1, from coordinate 140,858,890 downwards.
TTTGAACTATGATGATATTAGATGTGATTTAATCATCGAAAATTTTATATATAATTAGATATGATTTGATATGATGTAGTTTTATATTGATGATATTTTTAATTTATTTGATTTAATTGATTAATAAATTAATTATAATCAATTATACTTGACAATTATTATTTTATCAATTATTTGATTGGAGGTGCAATTAATGACATCTTATATAATATTTTTGGATTTTTTATTTTAATATGGAAGAGTAGAGAGAGTTTTACGTTAATGTTACAAAAAATAGAGATTTACAGTGTTATGGGGACGCTGTTCTGCGCAAGCACAATACGCAGAACACGTATAATACTGACAATATGCAGACTGTGTATTGTAATTTAATATTAACATAATACAATACGCAGTATGCGTATTGTAATTTAATATTAAAATAATATAATACGCAGTCTGTGTATTATCTTTATAAATTAAAAAAAATTAATCTGACAATTCGCATTCTGCGAATTCTATAGCCCCCAGAATTTTGTAAAACACCATAACTTCCAATATTAAAGGATTACACCAATTTTTATCCAATATTCAAAAAAATTAACCTCCATCGGGTGCCTTTTTTTATTTTCTCTTTGGAAAAAATTTGAATTCAAATTATGATGAGAAATATCTAAAATCAAATGAAAAGAGACATCCATATATATATATATATATATATATAATTATAATCAAATAAAAATAAGCATCTACAATTATTCTAAAAAGAATCCTCAAAATCTAACAAAAAAAAATATGAAAACACAACAACAAAAAACATCCAAAACCTAAAAAAAAAAAGATATCTAAAATTATTTAAAAAAGAACATCTGAAAACTAAGAAAAAAATATCTAAAACTATTTAAAAAGTTATCCAAAACCTATCCGAAACATAAGGAAAAAAATAAAAAAAAAACAGATAACAAAGACATATCCAAAACTTAAAAGAATGAAACATCCAAAACTAGTAAAAAGAATAATCCAAAATCTAAAAAGAAGAGACGGATAAAGACGTTAAAAGATTGTGCGACGTCACAGAGAGAGGATTTGGAGGGGGAAGCGGTGATGTTGCGACAAGCGGAGTTAGAGGAGGAAAGTCCAACGTCTGGCAATTGAAGTTGCAGGAAGAGACGTGGCCAACTCAGCAACGAGAGGATTTGGAGGGAAAGGGCCACAGGGTCGCAACGAGCATGGCAAAGTTAAGGCGGTTAGGACAACACAAATGGAAGAAGTAGAGGTGAGTAAACACTAACAATGCTGGGATAAAGTAGACGAACCAATAAGAAAAATGATCAGTGACAACCGACAATAAATACTAAAATTATTGAAATGTTAAATAAAATAAGTTCGGTCTATTTTTTTTTATTTATTTATTTTACCAAATATTTTCGATATTTATATATATAAAAATTTCTTATTATTTAATTAAACATGCATACCGCGGGGAACATGCTATGATTAATTTATTAGGCTCTTGAATGGTAGTAGAGCAAAGAGCATGTAAGATGGAATAAAAGAGTAAATGCGTAGGATTTGATTATGCCATTTGTTAGGCTCTAGTTAAAGATATTAAAAATGGAAAAAATTTAACTAAAAAAATTATTTTAAATTTTTATTTATTAAATATATTTATAATGAATTAAAAAAGTCAAAATTTATATTTTAATTATCTTAATTATTCAATATTTTAAGGCTCTTTTTAATTAGATTTATTTATTAAGAATTTTGTGTGTCTTTTTTTTTTTTTTTGGTCATGAGAATTTTGTGTGTCTAAACATTAAAAAAAAAAAAAATAAAATAAAGAAACAGAGAAAAAAAAGATAATCTGAAGAAATCCAACAAATATTCTTCCAAAACCGCCAAACAATAATTGGGCCACCATCCTGATGATAATGGGCCTGGCCTGGCAATGTATCCGCCCCTGATCAGGGAAAAAAAAAAAATCGCCCACTAATGAACTGGAAAATCAGAAACGGTACACCAAAATAGTAATAATAATAATATAAATTACCAAAAAAAAATATAAATTGTTACATGAATAACAATAAAACAAAACATTAGTCACCAAAAAAAAAAAAAAAACATTGCTAGCTGCCTAGCTAAAAAAGGGAAAAAAATCAACTTGAGTTGGTCGAGTGGTTAGCTCACTCGTCCGCTTAAGCAAGTGTCGGAGGTTCGAATCCCGCCTTGTGCATGCAGCAACCCATTGGCCAGCGGCAGACCCTTAAATGGAGCTCTGATCCGCGACGGATTAGTTCTTGACCTATCGGGATGGGGATACCATAGCCAATCACAAAAAAAAAAAGGAAAAAAAACATTGCTAGCTGAAGATTGGAAACTATGATGATGAGCAGTGCGCATCACTGAGACAGAACATAAACATTCCTATGAGTGTGTGCATGACACAAAGAAACAAGAAGTCAAGAACATAAGAATAAATCTCCACGTGAACATACGTGGAATATTCCATCTTTTATCATGTCTATATATTTAGGTTGAAACGTAAATCTAAACATAAAAATATTTTAAAAGCCACCGAATATATATGGATACATATATATAACTAGAGTCGCTATGTTGACTACTTGACTATGCTAGCTGAGAAAAAAAAAAAAAAACCCTTACTTTTTTCTATTTTTTGTCAAATAACGTGTTGTTGAATGTTGATGACACTGATCGTTCGTGGACTAAAGCTTGGTTCTGGTCGTTCTCTTGAATATGCATTTACTGCACTCAATATTTTTTTTTTTGGTAGTATATGTTTGACTCTGAAAAGAAATTGGCACTGATCATGAACTATTTAATAAATTGAAAATTATAATAAGATAAATATGATGATGTATTGTTTTTTAAGGTATGAGTTTATTTATTTGCTCATCGTGGCTGCAAGAGAACCATATACCGTGGTGGATATATATGAGTATAATTCTATATTTAAATATATGATATCTCAAATCTCATATTTTTTTCAATGGCGCACTTAAGACTTGAGGTCCCCTCAACAGGGCCACCCAACCATATATAGTTTGTTATCAACTACACCACTGTTTCTTAGAACAATTTTATCCAGACAAAGTGCATGAAAATTAAAAAATGGCATTTCCCTAATACAGTTGGTCTTAATTAATTGATGAGTTATCTTATTTCAAAATTTAGTTAAGGATTCAAATTTTAACATTTTGTATAGAAGTTTTTTTTAGATATATGTCTATTCGAAAAGTTTTCATTGCAAAAAATGTTTTAGTAGAGGTAGATAGAATAGAGAATAAAATATATAAAATAGACTATAAGATATGGTTGGTTTATGTTTTTTTATGTTATTATTTGATGGCATTAAATTTGTTTTTAATTATACCACTATGTTTCATGGAGAAATAACTATTATCAGTTCTTTTTTATTTTGAGAATTTTTGGTAGATAGTATATATTATATGTCATAAAGTATCTTCCTAGGAATAAGCTAAGCTTTGTTTTTATTCATTAAAAAAAACCTTGTAATAGAGAACACCTTTTAGCTCGCTTAAAGGGATTGGAACGGAAAAAAAAAATAAGAAAATAAAACGAAGACAGACTGGTAAAATATTATATTATAAAGCATGTATATAATATGATAATATCAAAATTAAGAAGTACTTAAGATATTAAGAATATACAGATATACTAAGAGAAATAGAAAAAAAAAAAAAAAAGATAAGTTAGCACATACATTGTGACTTTTTCTTTGATATGGAGGGGACAAGATTTAACTTAAAGTCTTACTACACAATATTGGTAAAAGGTTTCTACATCAGCAACATGATCAATCACTCATTAATTAAGATGATAATTGAAGTAATAAGGGAAAGAAAATTCTGGGGTAGCAGCATACTTTAGATGTTGCACCTTTTCTTCAAACAAATTAAAATTACACATAAATACAGATGCAAACTATCACTCACTCTCTTTGTTCCCACCACAAAAACTAAAAGCCTAAAAGCACACACTATATAGTACTATACCCTTCACAGCTTTAGTTATTAGTACTATACCCTTCACAATTACAAAGAAAAAAGCACCTAAGATCAGAGAAGAGAAAAGAAAGATGATGTTGTCAGGTGAAAATGGTGGTGCAAGAAGCAAAGATTTTGCAGTCCAAGTGTTCACAGGAAGATGGTTCATGGTTTTCTCATCATTCATGATCATGTCGGTTTCAGGAGCAAGCTACATGTTCAGCCTCTACTCCAGAGAAATCAAATCATCATTGGGATATGACCAATCTACTCTCAATCTCTTAAGCTTTTTCAAGGACTTAGGCTCCAACATAGGCATTCTCTCTGGCCTAATCAATGAAATCACACCTCCTTATGTTGTCTTAACAATTGGTGGTGTCCTCAATTTCTTTGGCTACTTCATTGTATGGCTTGCTGTCAGCAAAAAGATTGCAAAGCCACAAGTTTGGACCATGTGTTTGTACATTTTCATTGGAGCGAATTCACATTGTTCAACAAACACTGGTGCACTTGTCACAAGTGTTAAGAATTTCCCTGGTGTTAGAGGTATTGTTATAGGCCTTCTAAGTGGCTACCTTGGTTTGAGTGCTGCAATTATCACTCAATTGTACTATGCTTTCTATGGAAGTGACACAAAATCTCTTCTTTTACTCATGGCATGGCTACCAACTGCTACAGCTTTTCTTTTTCTACCATTCATTAGGCACCATAAGGGTATTCAACAGAAGAATGATTCCAAGGCTTTCTATAACTTCCTTTACATGTCACTAGTCCTTGCAGTGTTCCTCTGATTGTAATCATAGTTGAAAATGTTTCTCTTTCACTCAGAGTGAATATTATGCTACCACCACTGTGATGCTTCTCTTGCTTGTTTTTCTTCCACTTGGTGTTGTTGTTCAGGAAGAACACAGAATTTGGAAGGCCAAAAAACACCAACAACAATTGAATTGTGAAGATCTTCCAAATCCAAAGCCTTTGAATATCATAACTACAGAGAAGCCTAAAGAAGTGACCAAGCCTGCACAACCATCATCATCAGGGTCTTGTTGGAAAGACATGTTCAAGGCACCAAACAGAGGTGAAGATCATACAATACTTCAAGCAATTTTCAATCTTGACATGCTGATTTTGTTCTTTGCTACTATATGTGGTCTAGGTGGCAACCTCACAGTTGTGAATAACTTGAGTCAAATTGGAACATCATTAGGATATTCCCCACATAGCATAACAACATTTGTTTCCCTTATGGCAATTTGGATCTACCTAGGTAAAATTGTGCAAGGTGTGGTCTCAGAATTTGTCATAACAAAATTCAAGATCCCTAGGCCTTTCATGTTAACATCAATACTTTTGTTGTCTTGTGTTGGTCACCTCTTAATTGCATTTAATGTCCCAAATGGTCTCTATGTAGCATCTATTGTTATTGGGTTCTGCTTTGGTGCAAATTGGCCAATACTTTTCTCAATAATTTCTGAACTTTTTGGACTTAAATATTACTCAACATTGTATAATGTTGGGTCAATAGCAAGTCCAATTGGGTCATATTTGCTTAGTGTGAGGGTTGCTGGGCACTTTTATGACAAAGAAGGTCTAAGGCAAATGGCAGCAATGGGACTAAAGAGAAATCCAAATGAAGAGTTGAATTGCAATGGTGCTGAATGTTACAAGTTAGCATTCATTATAATCACTGCTGTGTGTTTATTTGGAGCACTTGTGTCACTGATTTTGGTGTATAGGACTAGGGAGTTATACAAAGGTGACTTATACAAGAAGTTTAGAGAAGAAGATTCATCTACTATCAATACTGCTGAAACTGAAATGCCCATGTCTCAAAACAAGATTGTTGTAGAACCTGCTGCAAATTGAGGATGGATCTGTGATCTTTGGTAAGAATATTGAATAAAATGAATTTCAGATTGATAGCTATAAGCTATTCTAGGATATATATGTTCATGTTTCTATAATGTTACAAGTCTTTGATTTCATCTAAGCAAATTATTTTATATGATTGGAATGATTGGAAGTTCTTGTAAGCTGTAATGTTACAAGTCTATGATTTCATCTAAGTAAATTTTACATACTAGTTTGTAACATATATAATTTCTATATGATTTTTGTATTTAGTGTATGTTTGTTAAAAGAAAAATGTTAGGACTAATATTTTTTATTAATGTTAGCTAATATTTTAAGTTAATACTTTATTTTTACACTATTAATATTTAAGATTTAGTATAAAAATATTTTTGTTGGTAAAAAATAATAAATTTTGTTAATCATATAGTATTTGCTCGACCAAATTTTTCTTTTACATTTTCTTTTTGTAAAGTTACGTCAATCAACAACTCAATAAATTTCAGCGTGTCCATTAAACGCATTTTTTTATGTTATAAATTGTAATGATGCTACGTGTACAAAAAATATTAACTACTTATATTTTTTTTGGTGTTTAAACAAGGAAAAGAAACAAAGCAAAAACTATCATAAATCCGAGCGGATGATTTGTTGGAGATCAACACAAGGCTCAGATCAAATAACATGATTAGAGTTACTCTTGGCACCATATTTAGCCATCCAATCCGCAGCTCTATTTGCTTCTCGGGATACCCATTCAACGTGAACAAGCCAAGGACGAGATAAAAGCTCCTGAATCTTGTGAACCAAATCTGTTACTTCAGATGAATACCCACTTGTAAGCTCATGCATAATGGACAGAATGTCAAGGCAATCCATTTCACATATAATATCCCTCAAACCGCAATCCCAAGCTAAAACCAGCCCCCTCCAAGCATCAAATAATTCACATCTGATTATAGACCAAAGAGAAATGCTTCCAGAGCAGCCCGAGATCCAATCTCCATTAGAATCTCTAATAATACATCCAAATCCTGCTAAATTTAAATCCATATATAAGCTTGTATCACAATTAACTTTAAAATTATTGCCTACCGATGGTTCCGAACACAGGCAATTTCGGAGAGACCTAAAACTATCAACTACTTATATAAAATATATATTAAAATTAGCTAAATTATATATATTTATATACAATATGATAATTAATTTTTAGTATATTGATAATATTTTAGTATTAATTATTTCCACAAAAATTTTTCAAAAGTTTGACTTTTTTTTTATATTGAAACGGGATGATCATATGACTTATTCAATGAAAGTATGAAACTTTAACAGTTCGATTCATTCTTCTGGCCCACCTCTTTCTCTTTTTTTCAAGAAAACATTTCTTTCTCGTCATAAATACCAATAATCAAGTGTTTTGTATGTTTGGACATCTTAAACTAAGTTACTATTGTCTATTGGTATCATTGAGAAGAGAAAAACAGGATGGGCCTCGTAAGCCCAACATCAAGTAGAGATTAATCGATGAAAAATCTTATACCAAACCAGGTTATATCCATGATTATGGAATATTGGAATGCTTATATTTTATACACAGGTTTAGACTTTAGAGTAGTAGAGTGTAAAATCCTCTATTATCACAAATATAAAATTACTATATTAGGCATATGAGACAATTACCAATGATATTTTATTCTTAAACTGTCGAGTCACATGAAAGTACACAATTCAAGATTTCAATGTCAATAGCGGTGACATGATAAGGAAAAATTTGGGAACAGAGAAAACAAAAATATAGAATATATCTATAAACCATAAAAACCTCGTGGAGTCTATGCTGATATGGCATTTTCTCATTTTTTTGATTTTTTTAAAATAAATATTTAGAAAGCAGCTGATTAGTCAAAGAGAGTTGGTAAAATCTTAATTTGCACTCTACTTTCACATCACTCTCAGTTCCAATCTTGTGTTTCTCTTCACTTCACAAACCACTCCAGCCAAGGGTTTCCGATCAAAGAATCAAGAACCCTCCAAATATTCCGAGAATGTCAACCCTAACAGTAATACCACTCCATTTTCCAAACCCTTATCCAATCTTTGTGGTTCTTCTTCTTCTCCTTCTCCTTCACCTGTTGTGAAGAAATCGTGTTCCAAGTCACAGAAGAAGCCACAATCCTCGGCAGCAAAGGAGGGTGTTGTGAATTCCGTGAATTCCGTTCAGAAGAACAAGATCAGGCAGAGGAAGTTCGTTGTTGCAAAGAAGAATAAGAACAAGAAGTTCGAAGGGAGTGGTGGTGATGGTGATCAGGGTTCAAACTCAACGCTGTCGTTTTGTAAGTGCAAAGAGAGCAACAAGAACAACAAGTGTCTGTGTGTGGCTTACCAGAATCTCAGGAAGTCACAGGAAGAGTTCTTCAAGAACAAGCAAGCACAAGAACAAGAGCAAGATCAAGAAGATGGAGCTGCTGAGATTGAGAGAGTGATCATTGAAGAAGAACAACGACAACAACAAGAAGCCATAGGAGAGTGTTCCTGAAGCTGGGCCTGGCAAGGTGATGCATTTGGTCAAGGCATTTGAGAAGCTTCTGACTGTTTCCACCACTGGAAAGAAAGATCAGGATCAGGATCAGGATCAGGATCAAGTAGCCGAGGCGGTGCCGGCAGAAGAACAGGAGCAGCAAGAGAAAGAGGAGAATAAGGTGAAAAGAAAGGTTATGAGATGGGCACTGCCAGGGTTGCCACTTCCTGATGATGCAACTGAAATAACTCAGGAAGTGTCTGGTTGTTCTTCATTTTGCCCGCCACAGGCGATTCTCACATCTGAGAGCCTTGGCTTGGATCCGAAGGCTTCAGTTTCGTGTTCATGGGATAGCAGCCGTGGAAGGTTTGACAATAACTGATAACTACAATTCCAAAATTCTTGTTTGATATATAAATGATATACAGATGTGTGTGCAAAATGATATATATGTATCTATGTTATACTACTTATTTAATAGTAGCATTTATCTGTTTGTGTTGATGTTTGTTATACTTTTTATTCAAACTGCAGTGTATCTAACAGGACTTCTAATGGAGGTAGAAGAAGCAGAAGAAATGTAAGTCTTCTGGATGCTTACCTTTTTTGAGAAAAAAAAATGAAGATTTGATTAAAATGAGGGTTTTCTAAATTTGAATTGAATGGATTTGCTTTTTTCAGAGTTTGGAATCAACTAGCACCTTTGGGGGAAGCAGGTGGAAGAAGAAGCAGCAGCTGAGAGTCACCAGCCAAAAACCATTCAAGCTAAGAACTGAGGTAATGCCTATTCTGATGCAACAAATTGATTGATTGAATCAATTTTCCATTGATTTTTGAATTGGATAATAACATGGATATTGTAATTCAATGCAGGAAAGGGGGAAGGTGAAAGAGGAAGAATTTGTGAAGAAGATAGATGAAATGATGACAGAGGAAGAGAAGCAAAGGATACCAATACCCCAAGGGCTTCCATGGACAACAGATGAACCTGAGGTGCCCATTTTGCTCTCAAAATCTTGTGTTCAGTTCACAACTCATACTTTTTCCATTTCAGTGACATGCTTGCATTTGCTGTATAGACTGTATTGAGTTACTCAACTATCTTCTATGCTAATATTTCAGTGTTTGGTAAAGCCTCCTGTCAAAGAAATCACACAGCCGATTGACCTGCAGCTTCACAGTGATGTGCGGGCAATGGATCGTGCTGAGTTTGATCATCAGGTACCAACTCTTATTTTCATTTTGTTTAATTTTGCTTCATTAAGTGTAATATTGTGTCATGAGCAGCATCATTGTAAATTCTGGATCCATATTTCATAGATTTGTCGCTACTGCAAGCATCTTTCATTTTTAGAAAAATACAAATCGGTAGACAATAGAACACTGTTTGATAAATGTTGAACCATTCATGAATCATGTAGGTTGCAGAAAAATTGAGTCTGTTCTATCTGGATCTCTGGTCGACTACTTCTTGCGGTCTCTCTACTCACCCAGTAGGACTGTAGGTTTCCACCCAATCGGCACCGGCGAAGGGTTCGGGCCGATGGATGGTGACGGTTACGGAGAATACGGGTTCAACACTAACCAGGCTCCTCCTCCGTAGCTATGTGGTCACAAGCGAGGGTTTCGAGGAGTTTCGCCAGATGAGGTACCATACTTTTCATTGTGATCTGGATCTTGGTTGCTCCTCTCCTATTTTGATTCCCTTGCAATCCTATCTTAATTTATCTTCAAATTTTTATTTTTCTCCCTTTTTATTATTTTTTCGGTTCTTTTGAATATAAGAGGTGGTGCTGAAGATGATACCAGAGAACAGTGATTTTCTATTTCATTATGTGAAAAAACTATAAATGCTCATGTGTAATAAGAAGTTTCAATCATGGACAGTAGGTTAATTAAATTAGTCAAGGAGAGTGGGTAATGTACTCCTCTAAGTTGTGTCTCTCTCTTATTTCTCTTTCTTTCACAGCCAAGAATATCTGCCTTCAATGATGACTTCTTATCTCACTGCTTCATCTATCACAGAGAGGAACTTGAGGTCATTTCAGTGCTTCTATTTTTTCTGCTTCTGCTCACTTCTTTTTGTTTTTTTGAATTTTTTTAATTCACTTTTTTTTAGTTTAAAATTGTTTTTATACGGTATTTAAAATTTGGGGACAGAATTGTAGTCTCTATTTGTGGCTTGATTTTTTTTTTTTTGCTTTTGTGACATTGAGAAATGAGAAACTGACATAAATAACAAAGCATTTTTTTTGTTTTAGAATTTTTTTGTAGTCACTGATGAGGTAGTATTTTGGATGTTTTGAGGTATGTATGTATAACTAACAGTATGCAGATGATTTTGATATGAATGGTAGTTTTTTATGTTAGAGTGTCATAGAATGTGGTGATGTGTGATTTGATTAATGTGTAAGTGATTCGTTGACCTACTCTATTTGATTGGTCTATTCTTTATTGAAAATACTGTTGTTTCGTGTAGATGATGAAGTTTTTCTTAGTATCTTAGGTCAGATGTAGGGGTTTCTATAGTATGAACAAGTTTAGTCTATATATATATATATATACATTAGTGTGATACTGGGTTTTGTGTCATGAGATACAACGATGTGATATAAGTGGGTAGTGAAGTTTTATATGGATTGAGGATGTGAGTTGGGTGATCTAATTAGATATAGCCATATAGGAATAATTTGTTATACTGTTGCGGATTGTGTATGATGTTGGTTTTGATTGGATAGTTTTTTCTGTGTCGTGTGTTTCCATGCTCGGTTATGTATTTTAGTGTAAGTGTAGTTTTTTCTCTCCATTCTTGATCGGATTTGAATTCAAAAAGTTCACCCCTTGGTTTTCTCTATAAAAGGATGCTTTATGTTGCACTTCTAATGCATTGAGCTAGTGATCTTTTACATTAATCTGATTTCTTTGCTATAGTGACTTGTTGTATTTGTTTTGTTTTCTTGTTTTTGGGTTTCAATGTCTCTTCCTTATCCATAAATGTTGAAAGCCAAATTACTATAGAATTCCTGAAATGGTCTTTCATTGGATTTCTGCTTTTGGTATTCTTTAGTTAACATTTCAACTATGAAATTCATACTCAAATAATATATTATGTTAAAATTTTTAACATGCTGAAAGTAAATATATTTGTTTCTGTTTTAAGAGCCGAAAAAGGGTTTGGATAGACTTGAGTTGGTTCAAAACTTAAAGGATGCTTCATTTAGTTTATCTTTAAATGTGGTATAAAAGGGAAAGGGTATGGTTTTGAAAAAATGTTTAGGTTGCTGATTTCAAGAACTTAATGCTGATTATAGTTTATTTTTTGCTGCTCCCATTCAAGTAAATTTTTTTAAGCATTTTTCTATGCTCGAGGTTATTGCCGAAGTCATTGTCTTGGATCTTAACTGTTTGGAATTAGTTTGCTTTTATTAGTTTTGCTATTCATGGTGGATAATTCTTAATTGCTTAAATTGAGGAAGTTGGTTTGTTTTTCATAATGGTTATGCTGCACTATCTCATTATTGTTTGTCTTGCAGTTTTGTGATTTTGCTTTATGAATGGTAATATGTTTTAGAGGCATGTACTTATGTTTAGGTGTGGTAGATATCCATGGATCTACTAAGAATGGACATACCAATTTAAATATATATCTACCTGAAAGATCATCTTCATCTACTAAGAATGGACATACCAATTCGAATCTTTAGTATTGATGATAAAAAAATACTACATACTTAACAATACTAGATGATTTTGTTTGTACGTAGTTAGTAGTAGTTGGTTACTTGGTTTTGTTTTTCAATTCTTGATATATAGGAAAAGGATATAGTACAAAAATGAAGTTAGTTTTGTGAATTTTAATTCGAACAAGTGTGTAAAAAAAATAAGTTGTTTCTTGAATTGATAGTGAAGGTTTATTTAAATTGTTTTGCATTGATTCAATTTTATGCAAACTCCCTTTTGTAAACTGTAATCCAAACACACACTAAGCAGATTCTATTTTGGCAGGTAAGCTTCCTTTACCACTTCAAAAAAGTGTGACTTGCTATATGTTAATACCTTTAGTTCTCCTAATGCAGCTTGGTTAGTTTCTTCTTATTCATATGTTTATCTCATATAGATATGTTGACTTTTGGTTAGTTCAAAACAATGCAAATGATGTATGTTTTATGTGATCTTTTGTTCCTTCTTTAAATTAGGCACCTTTCAACTATAATCTTCTGTTTTTTTAACGGTTATTTCTGAAATTTTTTATTATTAAACAATTAGTTGATAATATTATTGTAAATTTAATTAAAGGATTATGTATACTGATATTTTAATGATTTACCTTTGTGAATTTTAATTGTTTTCTTTAAATTAAGAAATTTTCTTTGAAATGTGTGCTAGACTTTTTGATAAGAAATACACGTGTTTTTTAATAGTTCTACGTTCACAAATCTCCAAAGGAGGTGAGATTAGGTTTACAGCAAAAAATACAAGTGTATTTTAAGTAATATTATTTAGATAATAATATACATGCAAGTATTATTTATAGTAATACTATTTTTTTCTTTTATTGATTCCTTTTTATGACACCTAAATGGATGTAATCATTGCATGAAGATGCAGGTTTTTCTGGTTACTTGAGTTGCTTTTAAGGCCATGGCTTCTTCTTGGAGTCCAAAGCATGAGAAGATGCAGAAGAACTTGAGTACAAAGTTAGCTGTGGCAATAAGAAGTGTTCAATGGAGTTATGACATTTTATGTTCACCTTCAACAACCCAAGATGGGTAATCAATTTAAAAACAAAAACTTTTTAGAATACAAAAAACAATGCCACTTTTCTCTCATGATATGAAGTTTCTGTTTTAGTAATTTTGATTCTTTTGAGTCTTGTGTATATGATGATCATTGTGTTCCGTTAGTTTCATGAAGAGGTTGTCTTGTCAGAACTTTGAAACATACAAAAGGCTTTCGTTACGCAGAAAAAGAAACATGTTATTCATACTTCATTTAGTTTACGACTTCATCAGCCTTTAAGAATTAGCATGTAAGTACTTCTGTCTTGGATCCAACTTTCTGCCTGTTTTATGTAATTAAACTTTCAGTGGGTTACACCATTGATGATAGCAAGGCCCCTATATTTGATTTGTTATTATAATCTATTTAATCTTTCTTTATGATGCTATGGTTTTCGAATTTTTCCCTCCCATTTGATCCTATGTCTCCATGTTCCATTATCTTTTCTTTATAATTTGAAGTCGAGGTCATTGTCTCTTGACAATACTGATAAAACATCCATGGGGTCACTGATATTTGGTGCAGTCATATAATATCATTTTTTTTTAATTTGATGAGTATAACTACACAAATGTTGTATAGTTAAATGGATGAAACTTTGGTGGTCTTGTATAAAAATTATATCAATTATTCTCTTTTATTCTTACATTTACTAGTGCATTTATTTTTGTATTACTTTGATATTTATACTCTTTTGGATTCGTCTTTGTGCTTTTTACTCTATTGACAAAAATGATTTCAAGTCTTTAGGAATGGTGATTTTTTGGCAATTTGTTTGGTATAAAGAATGGTTGCGTATGCCTATTTTCAATGTTTGTTAATAGCTCTTATTATATTTTAAACTCAGCTAAACTTCATAATTTCTGGCAAATATTTTGGGGTCAATATAAATTAAGCTGTCAAAAATTTATTAGCAAAATATAAGAAATGGGCTATAGTAACGGAGGAATGTGATTGATCTCTTAGCAAACAATATATCATTGAGTTATTTAAATTCTTTCTAGAACTTGTATGTTATTTTATGGTTGGTACTTTTTAACTTGAGGTTTAGGATACTGTCTCCTATATAAATGAGTATTCTACTAAAGTGCTAATTGGTTTCAAAAAATACTAGGAACATGTTAAAGATTTTGTTACCTGCATCTCAAAGTATCTAAGCCAGATTGTTATTTTAGATAACAATTCCTTGTCTTTTTATTGCAACTAGTGAATGGTAGGTATTCCATGTATTGCCTTTTTTGTAGGACAACCACATGACACACAGGTGCAAAGATCTTTGCTATTTAACATTGAAATTTAAAGTCTTCAAAGCCAAAATATAAAAAACTTCAAATCTCCCATATTAAATTGTGGGTAGTTTTGAAGCACAAATTTTGGCAAGAAGCAAACAAAAATGGTGCAGTATCTGTTGCATTTGGATAAGTCATATAATATTTAGTTGTTATAGTTTTTTTTTATTTATTTATTGTTTCTGGTAGTTGTACTAGTAGTAGATTAATAATATGGAAAATTTAGATGTCCATAAAAGTGACATGGGATTGGTTTTATATCGGTATAAAAAAAGGGTAAAAGTTTTCATTTTTCAAGATAAAATTGATATTGATTTTAACATAGTCTAAATAACAAATTAATTAATAAGTATTTTTTAGAATATTTGTTAAGAGCCCATTTGGGAAACGGCAAAAGTTATTTTTTTTTACTTTTGAATTATGAAAAGTCACAATACAGGTGTTTGGCACTATTTGAAAAAAAGCTTTTAACTTTTCGAAAAGTTAATCCATAACTTTTTGAAGAAGTAGAAATATACTTCTTCTTCTTTTCGATAAGTCATTCATTCTCATCAAAAAATTGCTTTATTGCTTTAAAAAATATACTTTCATTCTTGGCTCTGTAAAAATATTTCCTGTTTCTGATGAAAATACTGTCTCAATGTTGGAAGTATTCGCCCTCCACCACCTTTTTTATGTAATGATTCATCTGTTGAAACTATTGACCTTCCAATACTATTTTAAAATAATGTTCCATCTGAATCACCTACTTCATATATTTCTTTCAATTATTTTTTTTTATCATTTTACCACTCTATTTTATTATTAAATTTGTATTTAATATTGTGTGTGATATGAAATCGTAGTTTTAATTTTATTTTTATATAGCTTGCTATTATTTTTATAATTAGTTATAACAAGTTCTTGAGTTATTTATTCAAACGCTACAACTTTAAAATAAGTACTTTTATAATTAAAAATTCAAATACAAAATAACTTATTTATAAGTTGTTATTAATAAAAGTCCTTATACGTTATAACTTATTTATAAGTTGTTATTAATAAAAGTCCTTATACGTTAAGCTCTTTTTTCAAAAGAACTTATTTAAGTTGTTTACTCAAACTTAGCCTAAGTAGATAATAATAGTAACTTTTGAGTCACCAATAAACAAGTGCTTCTTTAACAAATTTAACAAGCGCATTTGTTAATCAAATTCTTGAAAACATATTTATCCTTTGCTCAAATAGAGTCCACACATCCATGCTTACAAAGAACATATTAGTGTTAATAACAGTTCCTTAAGACTTAGATTTATTATCTTTGAGTGAGCTAGATATTCACATTTTGATTCCCCGTCAAAAATTTAATTTTTTTCTTCCCTTTTTTGAGTTGTGCCATCAAAGATTCGATTAAACTGAATTAAACTGGAGAATGATGCTAGCTGTAACACTTATTATTGTTTTTTTTTTTGGTAATTAAAATAAAGTCTAAAAGTCCAGCTGAAGATTAAATATCAAAGATAAATCGGACTCTGGAGGCCTCTCTACAATCATCATCTAACATATATTTGATTTCTTTAAGATAATTATCTATGAAATAGAAACCTAACTCTCTAGTGACACTTCTTTTGGCTAACCAGCACACACATTTTTCTCTCTGTAAGTGTGCTTAAAAATTAAAATCCAGTCTCTTTTCATCATTAGACTAACACTTCTAAGTGTACACTTATGTACAAGTATGTATAGACTTTTAAGATGAGAATTTGGACCATTTAAAAAAAAGTTTAATGGACAAAACAAGCTAACGAATTTAGTTTTTATTTTTTTTGTCTAAATAGATAATTTTTTATTTAAAAAAAATTATATTATGGACTAAAAATCTAAAATATTAATTTTCGAACAAATTTTTTGTCTTTAATAGATAATGTTAGAATTTGAGTTATTTTTTTTATTAGAAGTAAAGATATTTGAATTAGATTGGTAAGAAAAAAATTGTTAAAAAATTAATAAAAATAGGAAAAAAAAATAAAAAAACAACTAAATGGGTTTGTCCATTTATTTCGCAGCCAAGTACCTTAAAGAACTCTAAAAGTGCCAATCCCAATGGACCCAACCCATTTTAACAGTTCTAATTAGAATTTCGTAATGTCATGGTCAAGTAATGTAAACGAATTCAGTATTAGTGTTTTAAAAAAGAAAAAATGAATAGAAATATAATTTTAATTAACAAAAGAAAATGTAATTTTAAATCTTAAGTGTAATTTAGTTTACTTTTATGAACAAAAAATATTATTCTATAATACATCTATTTTTTTATTTTGTGCTTAATATATATTTAGATTAACATTAAAAATCTTTGTATAATAGAATATTTTATTAATATGAAAAGAACTCAAATTTTAAAATTATACCTATCTACGATATTTTGATATAATAAAAAGTTAAAAATATTATTCAAAATAAATAATTTTTTGTGGTAAAAATAAATTCGGTAGCCCGTGCATTTGCACGGGTCAAATGCTAGTATATAGAAAGGTCTTGTGAGGACAAGTGGCCAACCATAATTAGAAAGAAAACACGTATGGTCCTATATGATCGGTTAAGAGCTTAAGGCATCAATTTACAACAATGGCCTTGAGTTAAGAATTAGCTTCTCAAATTCAGGATCAAATCATGCCTCAATAGTCAATAGTAATTGTCATATTGAGGGGGTATGAGTCATAATGAGTATCTATCTATCTTATTGTCTTTTCCTTTATTTGTATATTCCGGAAAGGCACCTTGTCTTATTTCAATTTGAGGAGAAATTAAAGTATCTTATACGTTATTATTATGCCTACTCACCAGCAAATATAATTTGCATCTTTAAACTTTTGTACGTTAGAACTAAAAAGCAGTTCATTTGGTATACCAATTAACAACAGTCCTTTTCTACGGCTCTCAATAATCCAAACTCACTTTTAGTTCATTTCTCACAATTATTGGATTACAACATACACTTGTTTTTCACATTATTAAAAACAAAAATATTATTTATACATAAAAATCAGTTTTAAAATCAGTCATCAATATATTTATGATAAAAATTCAAGTGCAGTTAACTTTATGTAAAGTTAATAACTGAGATTCGTTAGATAAAAATTTAATCAAATTATTTAAATTATTTAACAGCTCTCAGTTATCAACTTCACGTAAAATTAATTGTACCTGAATTTTCACCTATATTTATATATAAATACATGTGTGATTTAATATATTTTTAACATATATTTATATTTTATTATATATTTTATACTGATAATTAATTTTAGTCACTAATTTTAATATATATATAATATAACTTTATTAAAAATATTAATAATAATTAATTAATAATTACAAATCATAAAATATGCAAATTCTTTAACATTGCTGTAATATTTATTCCATTAACTTGTTCACAAAGAGGGCCATCAACCACGTTATCAAGCAAAGCAACCCCACTAGTACAAAAAGAAGCCTAAAAGGCTAGAAACCTAAAACTAACACTACTACTCCTCCAAATCCAACCATGGCAGAAGAAGCACCACCAATACGATTTGGGATACTTGGGTGTGCTGAGGTTGCAAGGAAGGTGTCAAGGGCCATAACCCTCTCCCCCAACGCCACCCTCTACGCCGTCGGAAGCCGCTCTCTCGACAAGGCCACCAAGTTCGCTGCCTCCAACGGCTTCCCATCCCATGCTAAGGTCTTAACTCTTAATATGTCTACATATATATTCACATCAAAACAACTTATATAAGTTTAAATTTCATTAATTTTGTAATAATAATTAATAAATATTAAATAAGATAAATTTTGATTATTTTTTATTAAATTTTTTTTGTTATTAAATATTTTCGTTAACTCTATGTTATAAACTATATATAGTAACAAAATCATTAAATGTACCAAAATTTCAATATAACACATATATTAATTTAGAATTTGTTTGAGATGATTATAATTAATTTTTGAAACATATTGTGGCATAAAGGTTTATGGTTCATACGAAGGTGTTATAGAAGACCCTGAAGTTGATGCTGTGTACGTGCCACTTCCAACAAGCTTGCACGTGCAGTGGGCTGTGCTTGCTGCTCAGAAGAAGAAGCACTTGCTGCTTGAGAAGCCTGTGGCTCTCAACGTTCACGATCTTCACAAGATTTTGGAGGCGTGTGAATCCAACGGTTTGCAATACATGGATGCTACCATGTGGATGCACCACCCTAGGACCACTCAAATGTTTCACTTCCTCTCGGATCCTCAACAGTTCGGTCGCCTTCAATCGGTATATATTCATTATTAATTTCATGCGGATATATATATATTAGGGGTGTAATTGGCTCGGTTCGGTTCGGTTTTGGACCGAAAACCAACCGAACCGACCTGATCGGTTCTTCAAAGAGATCAACCGTTCGGTTAGCTGTAGTTTGAGCAATCGAATCGAACCGAATCGAACCAACAGCGGTTTGGTTCGATCGGTTTTTTCGATTTTTTATACCTACTTATCTGAATTTAAAATGCCATAAAATAAAATTTAAAACCTTCAATAAACTAGAAAAACAAGAATTTATCACATCCAAATCCAATACAAATTCAACTTAATTAAACATAAAACAAAGACAATTAAAAATGTCTAGCAAAACAACAAGGTTAAAGGGTAAATGTGTAAAAACAAGGTTTCTTAACTAATATTTCGGTTCGGTTCGGTTCGGTTCGGTTTTTACTGAGCCAACCGAAAACCGAACCGAACTGATCGGTTTAATTCAAAAAAAAACCAAAAAAACCGATTTTTTCAGTTTTTCTTTCGGTTGTTGTAAATTTCGGTTCGGTTTTGCGGTAAAATTCGGTCCGGTTCGATAACTTACACCCCTAATATATATACACAAAATATATTATTTTTTAATTTTTTTAACTTCTAACTTTTTAAGTTTACAATTCTACTAAGCTACCAACAAAAATTCTACCAACTTTTGTCAACTCTTGTTTATGGGTTGTATTTAATAGAAGTGTCTGTGAATGTGTCTAATAAAAAAATTTTTTTATTATTGTGTTTAATAGAAGTATTTTTATGGATATATCTCCTCGGTGTGTTTCTTTATACATGTGTTTAAAATATAATAATTAATTATTATTAATAATAAATTGGGAGATAATATATTAGTGTCCTATATTTTTCCTTAAATTTATATAAGAGAAGTGCTAGAAAGCCATAAAATACTGGTCAGTACTTAACCATCAAAAGAAAATTGAATAATTCTATTTTATTAGATGTAATTTCACACTATTAAAAATATTATTGATGGCTAAAAATTACAAAATCTGCTGGTTTCTTAGACTTTTTCTTTATATAAAAATAGAAATTCAAGTACAGTTAATTTTATATAAAATTAATAATTAAGAATCGATAATTTAATTAAATCTATCAAATTATTTAACATTCTCAATTATAAATTTCATATAAAATTGACTCCACCAAAAGATTAGGCATATTTCCTCGTTTTTTAAACTTTACCAATTATACAATTTTTGTCATCATTTGTTTGTAACACGTCAACTAAACAGGTACATGCAACTTCTACCTATACAGTTAGTCCTTATTTTCTAGAGAACGATATTCGTGTGAAGCCAGACCTTGATGCTCTTGGAGCACTTGGTGACACTGGTTGGTATTGTGTGAGAGCAATTTTATGGGCTTCAAATTATGAGTTACCTAAATCAGCAACAGCATTGCACAAACCCACATACAATGATGCTGGTGTCATTCTAGCTTGTGCTGCTTCTTTATCTTGGGAAGATGACAAAGTAGCAACATTCTATTGTTCCTTTTTTACGAATGTGTCTATGGATATTATTGTAATGGGGACAAAAGGGTCATTGCGCGTTCATGATTATATTATCCCTAATCAAGAGAAAGAGGCCAGGTTTTGAACAAGCTCAAACTCTAATTGGCTGGAACTTTCTTTAGGTTGGGCTCCAAATCCAAGTGATCATGTAGTTTACAATGATCTCCCTCAAGAGGTACATATGGTGAAGGAATTTGCACGCTTGGTAGGGGCAATTAAGTACAATAACTCAAAACCGGAGGACACGTGGCCAATAATTAGTAGGAAAACACAATTGGTCATAGATGCTGTGAAGACTTCAATTGACAATGGCCTTGAGCCTGTGGAAATTAAGGGTTAACTTTAGTTAATTTATTTGATTGAAGGGGAGGTGTCGTATATTAGATAAGTTAATTAATGTCTAAATAATTATGTTGTTAACTTTTCAATTTTATCAGGGGTTTTGTTCTTAGCCGTCTGGCACTATATTCAGCTACGTGGCAATATCATCACAGTTATGTTGTTGACCTTTCTATGTCAAAATAATGATGTTGAGGAGTTGTTTTGGTTTTTTGTTCTTCCTGTAAAAAGAATTTCTAGCTATTATGGAATAATGATCATAGATAATATATATGAAAAATCTTGCATGAGTGAATTTTTTCAGTTAATTTTAAATTTGAGATTGAATCGAAATAGTCGGTGAATATATTTTATATTTATGAGAGAAAATATTTGTTTTGAGACGTACTTGAAACAAATTATAAGATATTTTGAGCTTAAGAATAAGATGTCAAAACTCAAAAGTGATTGTGAATTCGTGGGGATGGTAAAATGGGTTAAATCTGTTGGATTGATTCACCAAATTTGTTAAAAAGGGTAGGTCGGGTTAGAATTTGGAGTCCGTCAAATTAAAAAAAATCGTCAAATACGTACTGCTAAGTTGGCGAGTTTTAACGGAGTGGGGCGGGTCGGGCCGAATATTTTTTTGTATTAAATAAAAGAGTGATTATTATTATAAAATTAATAATTATATGATTTTTAAACATTTTTTATTTTATTTTTTTTAGTTATTAATTTTATTTATTTTATTTTACAATTTCATATATAGACTTAAATTATGAGACTTATTTTTTAAAATAAAGATGATTCTATTAATAAATATTATTTTGAATAATTTTATTAAATTTTAAAATAAAAAATAATAAAAAAATTATATTATAATTTGATTATTTTTTATTTATATTTAATTTTTTAATTATTATTTTTTTTAGTTAATTTTAATATATTTTAGTTTTTTTTTTTAAAAACTCAAGTGAGTTCGCCTGCCGACCTACTAATCTGCCTTAAAGTAGAGTAGACTGGCCTATCCCATTTATGATGCAGTCCTAAATGGAATGGGATGAATTGGGACGGACCCGCCGCTTTGCCACTCGTAACTGTGAAGGTATTGAACGTGCTTTCATGTTAGTTCTGAATGATGGTGGAAATATTTACGAAAGACTTTTTGATATTTAAAAAATTTATAAAAATAAAAAAATAAAAAATTTTTAATTTGACAGGATATTTATAGAAAAATTATGATTTTTATAATTGGATATTTTGGACTAGAGGTGGTAAAATGGGTCGAATCCGTCGAGCCGATCCGCTTAGACCCACCTCGTCGGACCGAAAATTTTTATTTTTCTTTTTTCTTATAAAATAAAAGAGTGATACTATTATAAAATTAATAATTATAGAATTTTCAAACACTTTTTTTATTTTTATTTTTATTCTTCTTTTAATTATTAATTTTATTTTTTTTTTACAATTTCGTATATTTATTCAAATTATGTGACTTATTTTTTAAAATAAAGATGGTTCTATTGACAAATATTATTTTGAATAATTTTATTAAAGTTAAAAATTAAAAAAAATAATAAAAAATTATATTATAATTTGACCATTTTTTATTTGTATTTGATTTTTTAATTATTATTTGTTAGTTAATTTTAATAAATTTTATTTACAAAAAAAGTTAAACGGGCTAGCCCGCCTACCTGCTAATTCACCATAAAATAGAATAGACTAACATTTTAAATCCTTTTTAGTTGATAGGGCTCATCTTATTTATGAAATAGGCCTAAACAGGATGAGACGGGTTGCGGAGGGAATTAGCCCGCTTTGCCATCCCAATTTTGGGACATAGTTATTGGTTTGGGACAAATCCATATTTGATGGATTAATTTTTTTTGGATTATTATTATTATTATTATTATTATTATTATTATTATTATTATTATTATTATTATTAAATAGGTTAAAGGTAATTATTAGCGAAATTGGGTAAAATGTTCTTTAGTTATTATTATTATTTTTACTAATATAAAATGGGTTGGAGGTAAATAGGATATCTTTTCGAACAATGTTTACCTATTATTAGTATTATTATTGTTATTATTAAAAAGTATTTAGTTAACTAGTATTATTACTGTTATTAAGGCATTGTTATTGTTATTTTAGTTAATTATTATTATTGGTGTTCTTTGTTATTATTATTAGGAAAACAAAATCTTTAAGGCATATCATTTTTCTTCAAAGGACTATTAGATTGTTAGTCTAGTTCTAGTTAGGATAGCTGAAGAAGTTAGGTCACAAGTTCCACCCCATAAGTATTAGAAGTGTTCACACACGAGAATAAATATTAAAAAAAAATCTTTTGAGTTGTTAAATCAAAAGGCTTTCTATTTTTTGTAGATCTGTTTTTTATTTTTCATGATGTTTTTTAGTCAGATAGGTTAAAGATTAATTTATTGCAGATTAAAATTTTATTTAAAAATTTACATTAAACAATAAATTACTGTATAAATAAGACAATAAAATGAAAACACTACCTTTTATCTCAGCCTATTACAATTACAACAAAACACAAAATTCAGAAATATGCAACAAAATCATTATTATCAATGGTCTTTTATTCTTAAGAGTGTAGAGTCACATGAAAGCACACAATTCAAGATTTCAATGTCAATAGCGGTGACAAGATAAAAGAAAATTTGGGAACACAAAATATAGAAAGGTCTTGCGAGGATAAGTGGCTAACCATAATTAGAAGGAAAACACATGTGGTCAGATAGCTTAAAGCTTCAATTTACAACAATGGCCTTAAGATTTACCTGCCCAAATTCAGGATCAAATCATGCCTCAATAGCCAATAGTAATTGTCATATTCAGCGGGTATCAGTATCACTCATAATGAGTCAGTATCTTCTTGTCTTTTCCCTTTATTATTATTCCAGAAAGGCACCTTATCTTATTTCAATTTGAGGAAAAATTAAAGTATATCATATACATTATTATTATGCCTACCCACCAGCAAATATGATTTGCATCTTTAGACTTTTGTACGTTAGAATCAAAAAGAAATTTATTTAAGTTGGTCTAGTAATCCAAACTCGCTTTTAATTCATGGTTCACATACAAGTCACAACTAATTTGTAATCTCATTTTCTTCATGTTAGGTCTGTTGTGAATTGTGATGAAGGAGGAAGAGATAGATTGTATTGAAATTCTTTTTCTATTTTTGGGGGATGACATTATTACATAGTTTAGCTTATCAAAAACATCTGGTTATTGAACACATCATATATGCATGAGCATGACAAACCCAAATATAAATAATTTATCAAGACAAATTGATCTTAATTATAAGACATTTTAGAGATAATACTCAATTTGGTCCCTGAACTTACACGCGAGACTCAATTTAGTCCCTGAGGTTTCAATTGTCTTTATTTAGTCCCCAGAGTTTATAAACGTGTCTCATATTAGTCCCTGGCAACATTTTTAGTATAAAAACATTAATAGAGCGCTGTTGTAGACTATCACATGTCCCGTTAAAACTTGTAAAATGATGCAATTTTGGTTTTGACATTTAAGTAGCTCAAAAACAGCATCGTATTACTTATTTTGTTAGGTAAAATTTTAATAAACACTATTTAGGATGTTGTTTTTGGGTTATTTGAGTGCCAAAACGAAATCGACATTATTTTACAAAGTTTAGCGTGGCATCCGGCTGTCACAACAGTGTTCTGTTAACATTTGTACGTTGAAAATTGTTTCAAGGACTAACATGAGTTATGTTCACAAAGTTTAGGGACTAAATAGAGACAATTAAAACTTCAGGGACTAAATTGAATCTCGCGTGTAAGTTCAGGGACCAAATTGAGTATTATCTCGACATTTTATATGAAAGGTTTTTATCACTCACAAGTCACAACAAGAGAAACGGAAGTTAAAATAAAAGTGGTGATGGCAAATCCGCCGGCTACTTTGTCCGTTTTTTCAGTAGTGAGTACTGAGTAGTAACTTATCGACATACACAATCACTACTGCTTAATATAGGTAATTAATATTAGGTATACAAAAACTCAAAGTTACTTTATATTTAACTTAGTATTTATAATTTTATATTTTTAATATTTATAGTTATATACTTATTACATTTGATATTATTAAATTATTTTAGTAATAGTTAAAAATATGAAATAAGATAACTAATAATTAAAAAATATATAATAGGTAATATTTTTAAGTTACTTTGAATTAATATTCTATTATTTTAAACATTTTTTAATATGTATAAAATGATATTAATTAATTATGGTAACAAATATTTGATAATTATATAGTTAAATCCACAAACAGTTAGGGGTGTCCATGGATCGGATCTGATCCGTATATCCGCGGTGTTTATTTGAATCCGATCCGAAAATTGCAGATATGGATCCGATCCGAAAATTGCGGATATGGATCCGATCCGCAAGGCTTTCGGATCGGATCGGATCCGCATACTAATCGGATCGGATTGTGGATTTTGTGTTGGTATCCGCATATCCGCGTATCCGCAAAATTAAAGAAATAAATAAATAAATATTCTTTTTATGTTTTATTTCAATTAATAATTATCATATATATTATATTATTTTAATTTATTATTTAAGAAAAGTATGTTTAATATTATTTTAAGAGTAAACATATTTAAAAGAATAGAAAAAATGAATTTTATTGATATTTTTTTAATAAAAATAAGCCTTTAAAAATATTTTTGTGTTTTCGGATATATCCGATATCCGATATCCGATATCCGATATCCGATCCGCAAATGTGCGAATCGAATCGGATCGGATCCAACCTTAAAAGCTGCGGATATTGGATCCGATCCGATCCGATGATTTTAATACAGATCGGATCTAATTTTTGACCATATCCGATCCGATCCGATCCGCGGACACCCTTAGAAACAGTACATTATTTGAAACTAATTAAGTTTGGATACAACATACACTTGTTTTTCACATAAGCATATTGATATATATATTTCTTCTCTCCAATATATAATTGCATGATGCATCTTATTATATATAGATAGTGAAAGTCTTTTTTTTTCATTTTTAAATAATTATACTTTTTAAGACATCTTTTTTATATAATATATATATAAAAAAGCTCAAATACTAATAGAATTCATTATTTTTATCCTCTATTTTTAGTTATTAATTTAATTTTTTTATCTAATAATTTAACCATTTTTTATTTCATATTTTAAATATTATTAATTATTTAAAAAAACAATAAATTTTGATATTTTTTAGATATTTTTGTATATATTATTGTATTGACTAAAGAGAAAGTCTAGGGGGCAGCAATTTTGTTAAAATTTGGCTATCACTTAACCATCAAAAATAAAATAAGTAATTCTGTATCATTGAATGTAATCTCCCACCGTTAAATACACTCGTAATAGTTAATTGATGGCTATATATCACAATTTCTGCTGGCCCTAGCACTCCTCTTGACTAAAACTTGTTCACAAAGGGGGGCATCAACCACGTTATAAAGCAACCCTAATAATACCGAAAGAACCATATATATCTAAGGCCTAAAACTAAAACTAAAACTAACACTACTCCTCCAAATCCAATCATGGCAGAAGAAGCAGCACCAATACGCTTTGGGATACTTGGGTGTGCTGAGATAGCAAGGAAGGTGTCAAGGGCCATAACCCTCTCCCCTAACGCCACCCTCTACGCCGTCGGAAGCCGCTCTCTCGACAAGGCCACCAAGTTTGCTGCCTCCAACGGCTTCCCACCCCATGCTAAGGTCTTAACTCTTAATATGTCTACATATATATCCACATCAAAACAACTTATATAAGTTTAAATCATTTCATTAATTTTGTAATAATAATTAATAAATATTAAATAAGATAAATTTTGATTATTTTTTATTAAATTTTTTTTGTTATTAAATATTTTCGTTAACTCTATGTTATAAACTATATATAGTAACAAAATCATTAAATGTACCAAAATTTCAATATAACACATATATTAATTTAGAATTTGTTTGAGATGATTATAATTAATTTTTGAAACATATTGTGGCATAAAGGTTTATGGTTCATACGAAGGTGTTATAGAAGACCCTGAAGTTGATGCTGTGTACGTGCCACTTCCAACAAGCTTGCACGTGCAGTGGGCTGTGCTTGCTGCTCAGAAGAAGAAGCACTTGCTGCTTGAGAAGCCTGTGGCTCTCAACGTTCACGATCTTCACAAGATTTTGGAGGCGTGTGAATCCAACGGTTTGCAATACATGGATGCTACCATGTGGATGCACCACCCTAGGACCACTCAAATGTTTCACTTCCTCTCGGATCCTCAACAGTTCGGTCGCCTTCAATCGGTATATATTCATTCTTCACAAATATATATATCTTTAATTTCATGTGTATATATATATACTGATTATATTGATGATAATATTGCACAATTAAATTTTGGAAAAATTCCACTCCCCTCTCTTGCGAGATGTTAAAATGACACTTCCTTCCCCTCTATTTTATAAATGTACATTCTCCTCCCTTCTAACTTTTAAAAAATTTTATCTTTAATTCATTTTAAACTTTTTGTGTTAGCTAATGTTAACTTTATCCATTTTTTAAGAAAAATAAATTATTTTTAAAAAAAATACCCATTAACAAAAATTTTATTTTTTATTATTACATTTTTTTACTAAAATATTTTTTAATAAATTATTTTTTTGATTAAATTGTATTTTTTTAAAAATTTAATAATTATATTATTTTTTTCTAAAATATCATTCAATAATTTTTTAATTATTAAATTATAATTTTACCAAAATTTTCGATAATAATTTTTCATATTTTACTATTAATTTTTTGATATCTATATATATTATTTTAACATTAAATAAAAAATTTTAGTAAGATTATTTTTCAATATCAATATATATTAATTGTTATATATATTAACAGTGGTAAAATTTTTTTATTTAATGTTAAAATAATATATATTGATATAAAAAAATTAATAGTAAATATAAAAATAATTGTTCATAAAAATTTTGGTAAAATCACAATTTAATAATTAAAAAATTATTGAAAGATAGATATTTTAGAAAAAAATAATTTAATTATTAATTTTTTAAAAGTATTTTAATAAAAATACAATTCAATCAATAAAAAATAATTTATTAAAGGGTATTTTGGTAAGTAAAATTTAATGATAAAAAATAAAATTTTTGTTAATGGATATTTTTTCAAAAAATAATTTATTTTTTCTTAAAAAATGGATAAAGTTAACACAAAAAGTTAAAAATGGATTAAAGAGGAGGTTTTTTAAAAGTTAAAAAGGAAGAAAATGTACATTTATAAAATAGAAGGGAAGAGATTGTCATTTTAACATATCGCAGGGAGGGAAGTAGAATTTTCCCTTAATTTTTTTTATCAGTTTACCCCTTCTATAAAGAGAAAGGTTGAAAGAAACTTACTATTGCAATAGTACTATAACGAGAAATGCTCAAGCATGAGCAAGAGAATTTATTATTTTTAATTAATATATTTTTTATTTTTAATTTAATTTTTTAATTAGTTAATAATTTGACAACTTATTTTTAATTTATTTTTTTAAATTGATGACTAACTATTAGTCAAAAATAATAAATTTGATTAGCCTTTTAATATTTCTCTAATACAATATTAAGAAATAACATATATTTTGTATTTAGATAAAAGAATTTGATTGCATATATTGTTTTTTTTTTCTTATAGATGCATATATTGTTGAATGGATGCAAATATTAGATTATGTAGTGTCAGTAAAAATTATTATTATTATACAATTTTGTCATCATTTGTTTGTAACTCATCAACTAATTAATAACAGGTACATGCAACTTTTTCCTATGGAGTTAGTCCTTATTTTCTAGAGAATGATATTCGTGTGAAGCCAGACCTTGATGCTCTTGGA
Source organism: Arachis stenosperma (assembly GCF_014773155.1). Lineage (NCBI taxonomy): Eukaryota > Viridiplantae > Streptophyta > Magnoliopsida > Fabales > Fabaceae > Arachis > Arachis stenosperma. The sequence continues at coordinate 140,830,312 of NC_080381.1, read as the reverse complement.
GCACTTGGTGACACTGGTTGGTATTGTGTGAGAGCAATTTTATGGGCTTCAAATTATGAGTTACCTAAATCGGCAAGAGCATTGCACAAACCCACATACAATGATGCCGGTGTCATTCTAGCTTGTGCTGCTTCTCTATCTTGGGAAGATGACAAAGTAGCAACATTCTATTGTTCCTTTCTTACGGATATGTCTATGGATATTATTGTGATGGGGACAAAAGGGTCATTGCGCGTTCATGATTATGTTATCCCTAATCAAGAGAAAGAGACCAAGTTTTCAACAAGCTCAAACTCTAATTGGATGGAACTTTCTTTAGGTTGGGCTCCAAATCCAAGTGAACATGTTGTTTACAATGATCTCCCTCAAGAGGCACAAATGGTGAAGGAATTTGCACGCTTGGTAGGGGCAATTAAGTACAATAACTCAAAACCGGAGGACACGTGGCCAGTAATTAGTAGGAAAACACAATTGGTCATAGATGCTGTGAAGACTTCAATTGACAATGGCCTTGAGCCTGTGGAAATTAAGGGTTAACTTTAGTTAATTTATTTGAAGTGGTGGTGTCGTATATTAGATAAGTTAATTAATGTCTAAATAATTATATATGTTGTTAACTTTTCAATTTCATCAGGGGGTTTTGTTTTTAGCCGTCTGGCACTATATTCAGCTACGTGGCAATATCATCACAGTTATGTTGATGACTTTTCTATGTGAAAATAATGATGTATGTTGAGTTGTTTTGACTGTGTGTTCTTTCTAGCTATTATGGAATAATGATCATATAAAATATAGGGGCCTGCTACACATACAAGTAAAAAGGCCGTACAAGTTTTACAAGTTATCAGCCCAAACTTCATTAACACGTGCATTAACTCATTTTGAATGGAGCGTAACTACACGCGCCCCACTCAAACGGTTCTCTTCGTTTTCTTCTTCTTCTTCTCTTCTTCGTCTTCTTCTTCCTCTTCCTCTTCCTCTTCCTCTTCCTCTTCCTCTTCTTCTTCGTTTTTTTTTTTCGATTTTCATGGTTTCTGAAATTTTTCTTATTCTTCTTGCTGCACGTTCTTCTTCCTCTTACTCTTCTTCTTCTCCTTTTCTTTCGTTTCTGCACGTTCTTCTTCCTCGTTTTCCTCTTTTTCTTCTTCTTCTTCATTTACGTCTTTTCTCTCTGTTTTCTCGTTTTTTCGATTTTTCATGGTAAAATCGTTTTGAAGAAGAAGAAGCAGAAGATGAGGAGGAGAAAGAGAAAGAGTTCTGAATTATGCATGATTTACAGGTACTATAATATGAAGTGGTGATCCAGATAGATTGGAACCCATATATGACGGTCTGCATAGAGATCTGCATAATACACCCAAACACAGACTATAAATACACCCGATAACAAATTAAATTTACACCCCTGCTGCAGATTTTAACCCAACACTACCTGAAAGCCACTTGTTGTCCACAAGACCAAAATTAATTAAACTCTCTCTGGTGTATTCAAAATGTCTGATCTACAGGTACTATAATATGAAGTGGTGATCCAGATAGATTGGAACCCATATATGACGGTCTGCATAGAGATCTGCATAATACACCCAAACACAGACTATAAATACACCCGATAACAAATTAAATTTACACCCCTGCTGCAGATTTTAACCCAACACTACCTGAAAGCCACTTGTTGTCCACAAGACCAAAATTAATTAAACTCTCTCTGGTGTATTCAAAATGTCTGATCTACAGGTACTATAATATGAAGTTGTGATCCAGATAGATTGGAACCCATATATGACGGTCTGCATAGAGATCTGCATAATACACCCAAACACAGACTATAAATACACCCGATAAAAAATTAAATTTACACCCCTGCTGCAGATTTTAACCCAACACTACCTGAAAGCCACTTGTTGTCCACAAGACCAAAATTAATTAAACTCTCTTTGGTGTATTCAAAATGTCTGATCTACAAGTACTATAATATGAAGTGGTGATCCAGATAGATTGGAACCCATATATGACGGTCTGCATAGACATCTGCATAATACACCCAAACACAGACTATAAATACACCCGATAAAAAATTAAATTACACCCCTGCTGCAGATTTTAACCCAACACTACCTGAAAGCCACTTGTTGTCCACAAGACCAAAATTAATTAAACTCTCTCTGGTGTATTCAAAATGTCTGATTTACAGGTACTATAATATGAAGTGGTGATCTAGATAGATTGGAACCCATATATGACGGTCTGCATAGACATCTGCATAATACACCCAAACACAGACTATAAATACACCCGATAACAAATTAAATTTACACCCCTGCTGCAGATTTTAACCCAACACTACCTGAAAGCCACTTGTTGTCCACAAGACCAAAATTAATTAAACTCTCTCTGGTGTATTCAAAATGTTTGATTTACAGGTACTATAATATGAAGTGGTGATCTAGATAGATTGGAACCCATATATGACGGTCTGCATAGACATCTGCATAATACACCCAAACACAGACTATAAATACACCCGATAACAAATTAAATTTACACCCCTGCTGCAGATTTTAACCCAACACTACCTGAAAGTCACTTGTTGTCCACAAGACCAAAATTAATTAAACTCTCTCTGGTGTATTCAAAATGTCTGATTTACAGGCACTATAATATGAAGTGGTGATCCAGATAGATTGGAACCCAAATATGACGGTCTGCATAGAGATCTGCATAATACACCCAAACACAGACTATAAATACACCCGATAACAAATTAAATTTACACCCCTGCTGCAGATTTTAACCCAACACTACATGAAAGCCACTTGTTGTCCACAAGACCAAAGTTTAGCAGAAAATCATTCCAATTCCTATCAAATGAGTCTTTGCTATGAGAGTTTCATTTTCCCTCTCTGCTACATGTAATCAATTGATTCTTAATCTCATTTTCCTTTCTATTTGTGCTCCGAACTCTTGTAGAAAAACCTGCAACCTTGGTATAGTTTATGTAAAACTTTCGAGCATCTTCAAGGGTGGTAAAGGTCATTCCAACCTTCGGAACAAACTGGTCATCAACAACAGAGAGGTTACAGAATACACTATGTCAAAAACTATAAATACACCATGTCAAAACGAAGCTGGAGTTACAGAGAGAAAAACTAACGTCAATGACGAAGAACAAACCAATGAGAAAGGAAAGGAAAAGAACGATCGAAAAACCAGTGGAAGACGCGCGAGAAGAAGAACGATGAAATTTGAAAAGAAAGAAAACAAAGAAGGAAACAAATCTTTTAAATTTGGTAGTTATACAAATGCGGGATCTTTGTATGGCGCGTGTAAGTGACGTAGGAGTTGCAGCGTGTTTTAGCGGATTAGGCGTTAATGAACTTGTAATAGTTACAAGCCCTAATCGCTTGTATACTAAGCTTTTCTCTAAAATATATATGAAAAGTCTTGCATGAGTGAATTTTTTCAGTTAATTTTAAATTTGAGATTGAATCGAAATATTCGGTAAATATATTTTATATTTATGAGAGAAAATATTTGTTTTGAAACGTATTCTTGAAACAAATTATAAGATATTTTGAGCTTGTAAAGATTTTGAACGTGCCTTCACGTTAGTTCCGAATAATGGTGAAAATATTTATAAAGACTTTCTTATATTTAAGTTAATAAGAATTTTAAATAAATTTATAAAAATTAAAATTAAAAATATTTAATTTAATGAGACATTTATAAAAAAAAATATGATTTTTTACATACGGATGAGAATTGGATATTTTGGGCCATAGGTATTGATTTGGGACAAATTTATATTTGATGGATTATTTTTTTTTTTTTGGGATTATAGCCTTGTTCTTTTGGGTCATAAAATAAATAGTACTACTACTAAAAGTTGAACTTAGTTTAGTCAAACTTCGAGCAAATCATGATGTAATCATTATTATCGCCAATTTAAAATCTGATATTTTTGGAGATCTTAGACTAAGTTATTATTTGTATATGTGAGAAGAGAAAAATATGATGGACATGGCAAGCCTAACATGAAGTAGAAATTAATAATCTATGAAAAATCTAGACCAAATAAACCAAGTTATATCCATGGTTATGGAGTGCTTATATTTTATATACAGGTTTAGACTTTAGAGCAATAGTGTAAAATCTTCTATTATCACAAATATAAAAATAGTGTTTACCGATAATTTTGATTTTGCGCTCTTATTTTTTATGAATGCTATGGTGCCTATTATTTTATATCTAAATTACTAAAAAAGATAAATAAATAATATTTAATAAATTTTATATAATTTATTTTTTATTTTAAATATTTTATTTTTATTTTAAAAAAAATTAAACAATTTAAGCATCATAATAAAGACACCATATAATTCACCTTTATTTTTTTTTAGCTCCGCTGTCACTGACTGTGTTTAACGCGCAAGGCAAGAGTGGCCGAAGCTCACGCCAGATTCTCTTCAATGGAGGCCAGGATCTCATCCTCTCTTGGCCTCCATTCTCCCAATCCCAATCCCCACCGCCACCCCACTGATTTCCCCTCCATCCTCAATCACTTCGCCGCCACCGCTACAAACCCTCCTTTCGCTTCTACCACCGCCACCGCCACATACCCCACCGCTCACAGCCCACAATGGATCCGGCCCACTTCAAAGCCCGCCCCAAAGCCCCAAACTTTGCTCAAAAACCTCACCGTCGTCGAGCGTGCACTAATCGGCGCAGCCGGTGGCGGAATCGCCGGCGCCTTCACCTACGTCTGCCTCCACCCGCTCGACACAATCAAGACCAAGATGCAGACCAAAGGAGCATCCCAACTTTACAAGAATGCCCTTGACGCGGTCGTGAAGACCTTCCAGCAAAAGGGTCTTCTCGGATTCTACAGTGGCGTATCTGCGGTTATTGTTGGATCCACCGCTTCTTCTGCAGTGTATTTCGGAACCTGCGAGTTCAGTAAGTCATTTCTATCCAAAATTGAAGGGTTCCCTTCTGTGTTGATTCCACCTAGTGCTGGTGCAATGGGGAATATTATGTCTTCTGCTATAATGGTACCTAAGGAATTGATTACTCAGAGAATGCAAGCTGGTGCAAAGGGAAGATCTTGGCAGGTTTTGGTGAAGATTTTAGAAAAGGATGGGTTTTTAGGGTTATATGCTGGTTACTCTGCTACATTGCTGAGGAATTTACCTGCTGGGGTTTTGAGTTATTCATCATTTGAGTACTTGAAAGCTGCGGTTTTGAACACTACTAAGAAGTCTCACTTGGAACCTGTTCAGAGTGTGCTTTGTGGCGCACTTGCCGGCGCAATTTCGGCTTCTATAACCACTCCTTTGGATGTGGTGAAGACAAGGCTGATGACTCAGGTTCACGGAGATGCTGTGAACAAGGCTGCTGCTGTTGTGTACGGCGGGGTTTCGGCGACAGTGAAGCAGATATTAAAGGAGGAAGGGTGGGTTGGACTTACCCGTGGAATGGGGCCTAGAGTTCTTCATAGTGCTTGCTTTTCAGCATTGGGTTACTTTGCATTTGAAACTGCTAGGCTCACTATACTGCAACAATATCTGAGGCAAAAGGAGTTGAGTGAAGTGCCTGCTTCTCCTAGCTGAGGCTCATGAGTTCGGTATTTCGGATTCTCTTTGGTTCTCTCTTGCATAGTTTTGCTTGTTAGGATATTGGTTACCCCTGTTTTGTTTGATATCTGTGCAATTGACATAAGTAGTTGCTTCAGTTAAATACATTAGGAAGTTAGTTATCCTGTGGCTAAATGCTAGCATAGTTAATATGGTGCTTCAAGCATGTTTTTATCATGAACTCATGATACCTCACTAGGCTATAGGCAAGAAATTTGTTGTAATGCTTTCAATTTGAAATGATCTTGCCAATTTTTGGCATAGTTTTCACTTTCCAACTCAACTTATGCTTGGTGTAATAGGATCTATGAATGGTTTTGTTCTGTTGTCGTTCAAGATCATGTTCCTCTTTCACAATTGCGGTTTGGTTAATTCAGACGAGTGAGCAACCTTGTTAGTAACTGATTCTGGTGCTGAAAAGATAAGATTTCAGAATTAGAGCTTGTTAAAAGTGGCTGAAAGGGATATTAGAGAGTGTAGTTAGTTGAGGTGTTAGTTAAGCTGTTAAGAACCCATGTAAAAGTTTGTTATGATGTTAAGAGAGTTAGTTACTCTGTTAGCTTAGTCAGCAGCTTATAAGTGAAGAAGATAACAGAAGCCAAACTTGAATTTAAGTACAGTACGGGAACTAGAAGATAAGAAAAAAAATGTGGAGAGTGATAAATTCAAATTGAGTTATTATTGCATCATCTATCAATCTATTTTTAAAATAAAGTTCTAGTATGGTAATACGCTTGATCAAGTATATTTATAAAGATATTTGAAGAGGAATAGATTATTCTGAAAACAACTTACAAAGATATATGAAGAGGTACATCACTCCATTACATTATTCTGATAACTAGAGATACAAAATACCACAGACTAAGTTTGATCGCAAAAAGTGATAGATTATACGAACTAAAAATTTTATTGAATATATAATCCAACAACGCCAACACACTGCATGTATCTTGGCCCTAGCAGCAACCACCCCCAATGAGTCCATCCCAGATTAGTATCATGTGTGTGGATATTCTACAAAATATGTAGAACCATAAATGCATTAATAAATATGAAGGATTTTTTTTTCACTATCCAAACTTTTGTATCTTAAACTCTCATCCTTTTAAAAAAAATAGGAAAAAATGTGAAAGTTTAAGGTAGAAAAATTTGGATAGTAAATTTAAATAACAAACACAAAATATATATGCTTTTCTATTCATATAATTATTTTAGTCAAGTATTTCCCATTATGAAAAAATAGAAGCTAAATATATATATTCTTTTTTTTTTTAACACCCAGTAAAAGTAGCTTAGAACTATAATTTAACCATTTAAAAGTGCACAAAATCATTAAAACTATTGGCATATATGAGGAGGTAGTAATTAACGATAGGTAAAGAAAAGGAACTAAGAATTTGAGATAAAAGCTATAATCTGAGTACCTGCCAATCTTGAAGTCACTTGTGGGAACCTACACATCTTCAATGCCACAATTACATATATGTAGTCTGCCCATTTGTTCAAGAATCTGAGATAAGCAATTCTCCAAGGCCTCCAAAACAGTAATGGCCCTAAAAGGCCACAAAAGCCCGTAAAAAATCCAAAACCCAAGCTCATGTATAATGCTTCATAAAAATCTGAATTGTCATCTGCATCATCATGTGTTGTTGGTTCTTGTGGCTTTGTTAGTGTCATGTCTTCTGGACAAGTTTTGTGGAGTTGCTCACCACACAGATTAGGATTTCCTTCAAAGAAAGAGGCTCCAAAGGTATCCATGTGTCTCCCTGATGGAATTCTTCCAAACAGATTGTTGTATGACAAGTCTAACGCACCAATCCCATCAATTTGGGACAGACTTGAAAGAATTCTACCACACAAATCATTTCTTGATAGGTCAAGGGAATCCAGAGAAGTTAGATTTCCAATTTCTGAAGGAATCTCTCCTTTTAGATTGTTTCTTGAGAGATCAATGGCCTTAAGACCATACTCTGGATCCTTGAACCAGTTTTCCACACCTTTCCACATTAAAGTTATGTTAACTATGTACCGATCAAGATAAAAGGTAGTTTTATAATAATCACAAATAATATTCATATCTGTACAACTCCCAGTTTCAGTTATGTTAATGCTCCTTTTGGATATTCTTGTTAATTTTATAATTATATTTTTTATTATTATATATATTTTTTAAAATTTTTGAATAAAAAAATAAAAATAAATTAAACTTTTATAATTTATTCTAATTTATCATCAAACAAAATATAAAAACACTAATTTTTATGTCTTTGTCTTATTTGCATCTTATTCTTCGTGTCTTGTTTTCATAACCATAACCAAATGCAGCGTAGGAGTCCATCTAGAAACCTTTTCCTGGTTACAATTGAAAACTAAAATAAGACACAAATATAAAGACTAGAAATAAGTTCACATTCCTTAAAATACAGTAATATCCAAATCAGTCACAAATCTAGTCATAGCATAAAATAAATCCACTAGTATTTTAATGTCCAAACCACGTGTAATATATAACAAAATTAATGTAATCCTACTAAGAATATTTGCATTCAGTAATCACAAACTAAAATTAAAACCGGCCAATTAACCAAAACCTAAACACTAAACAAATACAACAGTAAAAAGATGCTAAAGACAGAGACATTTAGAAGGAGAAAAAAATTGTATAATATCATAATATGATTATAATACCAATATATTATACATATACCTTAGACGAGCTAGCCTATTGGACTTTATAGGCTTTCTTTAAGGTTTACGACCCAAGCTGTTTAGCTAAACAAGCTTTTTGAAAAGCCTAGGCATAGTTCATTTAGTACACGGGCTGAGTCGCGCCTAATGCTAGCCAAGCCATGAGCTCATGTAGGACAGCTCGACTCATTTCCAACCTTAGGCTTAATGCAGGACTTTGCTTCCATCTCTACTTTTCCTATGATTGGGAAACAAGAGGACCAGCACCTTCTGTCCTATGCGGCTCCCCTGCTTGGTTGGAAGACTTGTCTGTGCTACGAACATTGTACCTTTCGTATACCTTGTCCCGATTCTCTGACCACCAAGTCTCTGCTTGATGCTCTCCAAATCTTCTCCGGCTGAAAGTCAATTTAATTCACCGCCACATCAATTACACGTAGAATATGATGAATTAAAACAGCACTAATAATAATCAGGGAGATGCAAAAACCACAGTCAATACTAGAAACTGAAAAGCACTCCATGTCTAGGATGTGTGTTATATTTATTTTAGTGCTCTAAAAGTAACAATATAGTACTCACTACTCACCTAAAAAATATTTTTTAGAAGTTCCATAAAAAAATGAAGTTAGGAAAGAGATGTTGAAAATGTGAGTGTAGATGGTTTCAGAAGGAATGCCGGTTTCTTTTTTTAATGGTAAAAAGTAAAAACCAACTCCAAATGACATGAACATGAAAGATGAATGTTAGTAAGGGCGATTGAGAGAATTAAAGATGTTGGTAAGAGTAGTTTTCTTTGACCAAATACTTCATATAGGACAAAAGATATTAGCCTAGTTTAAGATAAATCCAACAAGAGACACCAAAAGATATAGCATTAAAAGCAATTGCCCTAAAGATCATGGTTCAAGTCCATATATTATATTTTGTAAACCCTAGCTGCAACCAAATATACAACTATAACTGGGCACAGGTAATCAGTTAATGTGAAAATTATTTTTGTTACCTGAAACAAACTCGCTTCAAATCTCTTGTTCTGTCGTGCAGCGCAACAAGTGTTATATAGACACCAGGTTCATACTGTTCAATCCATTCTGCCTCAATCTGATTGTTATTAGTAGACAGTCCTGCATTCCTGATCTTAAACCACCCTCGTCATCATGGAAATTCCCCGAATCCCTACCGTCAACAGTATCAGACATGCTGCAGCCACCATTTGACAATCTAGCATCTGGATAGTTGTCTGAACCATTGGATGTCACACTGGCTCAGTTTTGCTGGTCCAGAGTAGATCCATAGGTTCCTGGAAAGTTCCCCACAGTTCTATTGAGCAGAGAGGATTCAAATGCTGTAGAGGCCAAACTAGAGCCACTGATTGATTTGGCCCTCAAGTGGTGCCCACCATTTGAATCTGGAAGGTGGATACCATTTGGCTCAATACTGTTTGGTAGGTAAGCCGGTTTGATGTTCTCAGCATCATAAGCTCCAGGTGGGAGCTTCTCAGCAAAACCTTTGAGCTGAATCAATGTGAATGTCCATCAGTGGAAGCATAGCACAGTAATATTATTGGTATAAGAAAGCAGTAAGAAAAATTTAGAGAAATTAACCACAAAAAAAGACAAGGTTAAACTAAACTTTGCCATACTAGGTGGCATGTCCTGTATTGATTAGCCAATGTATGTCTCGTCAGAAACCGTGTTTACATTCAAACTATTAAGATTTGTACCTCTAGTTTCACCTGTAGTTTTATTAGTTCTTTCTTTATGTTCAATTGGACTAAAATTCATCTCATCTCTTTCTCTTTACTGAGGTTTCACCTTCTCAAAACATGCACCTAAACCACCTAAGGCATGATTAAACATGTTTTTCACAATAAGTACCACACCAACATTTTCTATAATTTTAGATATCAGTGACATTAATAAAAGAAACAAAGCCAAAATGAATGAATTGATCCAATGCTTTAATAGCATGCAAGAAGATTGCGAATGAGAACCATCATCCTCAAGAACTAACTCGACATACATGAAAATGAGGAGAAACTGAAATAGAATCTGAGAATAAAGCATCCAATGAAAGTAAACCCTTTTGAACTCATCCGGCTTCAAGAGAAAGAAAATGAACCAGAAAAAGAAAATAACCTGTGCTGTAAGCGACTTTCTAACTTCTTTTGCAGCTTTACATTTAGCAGATTCCTCAGCAGCCATTGCCATAGCATCTTGAGTCTTTTTTGTTGACCGCTGAAGCTCTAATTCTTGCAATTCACATCTCTGTTTCAGGCTTTCAACCTAATGATACCTATATTAGACTTTCCCTGATACCATAATATGTAATAGATACGATATATCCATAAACATGTTATACTAACTTTTCTGGAAATTTCAGCGAAGTGATCTTGTTGTGTTTCACAAGGTTCATTTGCCAGACATAGAATGACAGGGAAGTAATTAAAAAAAGGAAAATATGGGTTGATTTTGGTTTAAACTTAAAGTAGGACATTTAGGATGTTGCTTTTCTTTCAGGGTTTCTTCTCCCTTTTTCCAGATCCCACTCTCCCTAACTAATGTAAAAAGTGGGAAAAGCACTAAGACAGGATTTTTATTTTGGAGTTCCATTTATATATATATATATAAACTCCATACAGATGAGAGAATTGGGTGAAGAAAATGTACCTGAGAATGTAACTTTTGCACTTCTTGATTTGAAAGTTCATTTGTTCTCTTCAAACTATCAGCAATGCTCTTGAAGAAGGAAAGTCCCGATGTTGTTGGAATAGGTGTAGCCGATCGAGGGGGGCTTGGTCTTCTAGAGAAAGGTGACACAGACTTGGAACTTACTCCAGAAGGTGCAACCCTGGTCTAGGAGCTGTACGCTTCAGATCAACAGCAGTTGCCAAGACACATCTTTCAACTGTAGCAACGAAGGTGCTTGTGAGGTGCAAACAAGCGAGAATGTATCTGCTTTCTTCCCTTGTTTGGCTGCCTTACTATCTAGCTGCTTTATCAAATCCATATTGGAAGGAACAGTGCTTTGACAATTTCAGGTCTGATTTTTCCAACCTGTCTTTGTTTTCACCTCACAGACGAGGCAGAGTATTTCTCCTATTACTGTTGCTAGCTTCTGCAACCTTGTTCAGTTTTGCAAAACAAGAATCACAAACTCGATAAGGCTTGCCGGGATTTGGAGCCAAGGCCGCCCTTAATGCTTTCCGTGAGCTGCATGAATGGCAATGTACAAGTCCACAATTATAACAATTGTGCCTCTTTCTAGTGAACCCAAATGCCTGTCTACAAGCCGAGCATTGAGACTGCTCGGCACCGGATACCCACTTATGAAGGCATATGGCAGCGGAGTAGTTTGAACCACATGCAATATATTTCACATGCCTATCCTTCAATGCTTCAACCAAAGTAGGTATTTTTCGATCTTCAACATCTCCATGACCCAATCTCCCATTTGCACCCTTCCCCCAAGTAAAAACTTCATTTTTTGATGTTAAAATGCAACATGATATGCACCACATGCAATTTCATCAATCGATTCCACGGAAATCTTGTCTTCGACCAAGCATGGAAGCTTCCCATCAGACTGGGGATTCCCAAGCTGACCATAAACGGTGCTTCCCATCGTAAAAACACGTCCAGATTTGTCAGACCCACTGTCAAACTGTGCCCACATGCAATTTTATGAAAATTGTAGTCGATAAGCGCAGAAACACAAGTTGGTTTAAGTCGTGCCTCCTTATCCCCATGTCCTAGGCGATTTTTGTCTGCATCACCCCAGGTAAACAATTTTACCAGATGATATACTCGAACTGGATTGTGTCACAAAACCTACAACCGCTGCAGTATGCCACACTCCACATGCAACAGCTATGGTCCTCAACCCTGATAAGGAGTCTACTTCTCTAGGATATGAAACATTTTCCCTGTCCCCATGGCCCAAGACACCGAATGTTCCGTCACCAAACGTAAAGAGTTGTCCAGTAGAAGTTATCAAGGCCGTGTGCCATGGACCACAAGCGACGAAAGCAACTTGAAGTCCCTCTAATGGACCAGCAATCCTCTTTGGTATCCAATGACTAAAATCAGTGCCATGACCAAGAAGCCCAGCATTATGAGTACCATCACCCCATGTATATAGTTCCTCGGCCATGGTTACAGCACAAGAATGGAACTCTCCACAGGCAACAAAATCAATGGTTGTAAAAGCTAATGCTTTCGACAAGGCAAGGTTGAACCACATTCTTCCCAACACCATGGCCAAGGCGTCCTCCTGATTCTCCTCCCCATGTAAAAACTTCACCTTGTCTGGTGACTAGAGAAGCATGTCTACCGCCACATGCTATGTGATGCACATCTAAAACTACATTGGATTCAAGTGGTCTTGGTAGAAGCACATCTGCCCTCGGGCTGAAATAATTGATATTTTTATCAGCACCAACTTTCACAATGTTTTCACAGATAACCTCACCCCATATGTATACATCCCCTAGAGCTTCATAGTCATCTGGTGCAGATCCATGACTGGAAGTGCTAGGAGCACTTGAAACACTAACACGAAAAGTATCTGAACTAGATCCTTTTACTTGCATATTTATTGGGTCTGATGGTGCATGTGATTTCTCAGAATTCAGGGTATTGTCAGGTCGAAATGTCTTTGGTGAAGTGTTCAGAAGACTCACAGGAATGTCAGGAGAACTGATGTCTAGGGAAGTACTCGCTGAACTTTCACTTGCACTATTTGATGTCAGATCTCTACTATCCTGTAAGTAATTGATCAAAAAGAATTATAAGCAACTTACTATGTATTTCATCAGGGGCAGGTACAGGCATCATAATGGTATCAGAGGAAGTATAGTAACTTAAAAAAATAAAAAATTTTATATTCAGAAAAAGAAAGAAAAAAGCTTCTGAAGTAATCAATTCGTATTGTTACCAACATCACATCATCATAACATAAAAATCTTAAATTAGGATATTCTCCACAATTTATTATTCCAAAACCATTATAGAGAATAGGCTGAGTATAAAATGCCAGTATTTTTCTGAAAGAACTGCACTATAAATCCTTTCAGGCAAAGAGCTACAAATACAGAAAATAAAGAGTAAAGACTGTCTTTCCTTAGAGAAAAGAACAATCATCTTATAATGAAGTAGATAGGAATAAGCTGTCTCTATCTAGATGTATCCAAAACTTGCACTTAGAAAATAATGCAATAAACCATGTATCCGTGACTATGTTTCCTAGATCAAAGATACATAGATATGTAGTACAATAAACATAAACAACTAAAATGAAATAACTACAATGTCTTACATCAAAATTGAGGCCACCGTCACTCCATCCATCAATTTTGGATTGACCACCTCGACCAGAAGTTATCAGTGCTTTAAGACCAGCAATCCACGCCTCTGCCTCAACTTTATCTTTGCAAATCTGAAAAGCAAATGAAAGAAATAATGTATTATAACAAAAGGAATACAGAAAGTAAAAGAAAATGATACGGATCACATAATTCAACACTAACCAAATCAAGGGACCGCTTTCCGTTATTATAAATTAGTGAAAAAGATAAATAGTCCTTCTCATGCAGGTAACGTTGAAAAAACAGCCTGCCAAAAATATTAAGAAATGTTAACACAGAACATAAAGATTAAGTTCATGGAAAAATTTACTGAATTCACTTTGTTCGTCAAAAAAGGATGTTACGGCCAAGTATACTGTCAAATATAAGCTAGGAAATCTCACAGTTCTTTGCCCAGGAATAATTCTTGAGACAGAAGACAGCTTCAGACGTCTTTCTTCACTACTAGAAATCCAGATTAAACTTGATTCATCCTGCAGTTTTCATGAGTTATTGAGCACGGATAGAAGTAACTCGAATAAAAGTCAAAATTCAAGTTTACCCTACGTGAATGTTCAAGTTTATAGTTTACAACCATGGAAGTATATGTCCAACATGGCTGGTAATAACAATACTAAAAGAAGACCTAAAACCTACAAACTAAAAGGCAGTCATGAACCCAGAGAAATACCTATGCCAACTTGGGAAAGTACTAATATTAGCCTCAAAGTGAAATTTACATACTGTGTAGTAGTAAGTTAAAATACATCTAGCTATAATAATCTAACGGCTATGTATTAAAATGTCAAAGAGAATGGGGATGAAAATCATTAGGAGTTACCACTTACTACCTATGGTGAAATTGAAACAAATTAATCTCAACATCTTTCCAGACGAGAATCTACTTAAGAAACTCCAACTCCAATTGCATTTGGAATCATGTGAGTAATATATTGTAATTTATCCTAAGAAGGAAATATGAAATATCGAAAAAGCAAATACAACTTAAGAGTCTTTTTCGTCCTATATAGGTAATCAAAGATCAACAAGATTGCAGAAGCAACTATCTTTCATGCTAAGAATTGAGCATATAATCAGTTAACTACTTGAGTATTGTAAAAGCAGGAAGTTCATCTTGGAGAAGCTTTCATTCAGCTTACATTGGAAAGTCTAATGGACAAAACTTCAAGGAGACAGAACAAAATAAAAAGAAGAAATTCAGCTAACAGCGAAGAAGAGTAATTTAAATCATGCTATATCACAAATGCTGGCAGATTTCATAAGAAATAGAGTAATATGCAACACTGATTCAGTTTCAGTTAGGATCATATCTCACTTCTTTCTTGATATTATGACAACATGATGTAAGGTTCAAAATCCTATTTGCAAATGAACTATCAACATTTAATCATTACAATATGCCATTATAAGACATCTAAAGACTTAGAAGCCAATAATTCAATACCCAAGTTACTACCCATAACCCATATCCTTCTGCACGCATTCAAACACAAACAAGCATGCCAATATCTCTACAATTCTCACAAATGAACAAAATTCAGTGGCTATATCTTCCCCTCATACTGTTATCTCCCTCAAACTTCTCATGTACCTCAAATGAAAATATACATACATAATAATCATAAGAACATTCTTAGCCAGCTCAAAAATGAAAAGGGGGAACAAAAAACCCTTCAACTATCTTCCACATTACAACAAAACACTGACACAAAGCATCAAATTTGATGGAAAAAATTGCAACTTTCACACAAAACTTGTAAGTGGTAACCCTCAAACATAGAGAGAGATAAAGGAACCTGGTCGATGTCACGGTCGGCATTCCCTATGCTAGCAAGATCTGCCATTCCATGTGAGAGATTCACCGAAGCGCCACCACCCTCTCCGATCGCTCGCCGGAGCTCCGTTCATCATCAACAACAACTCCAACCTCTTCTTCTCTCTCCTCCACAACCATCAAAAACCAAAACATCTCTCACTTTCGAAAACAGAAAAACCAAATCACCACTTCTTGTTTTCGCTTAGAATGCAAAGCTACTTCATTGATCTACCCTTATTCCATGAAACTCCATTAGAAGATTCCAAGTCAAACACAAATACAAAGCTTCTTCTTTAACTCACAGAACTGTGGAAAAACAGAGCTTTCCGAGGCGGAAGAAACGGTCTCTCAAAAGGGTAGCGGTGGTTCGAAGCGGAAGGACGGTTTCCAAGGAAAAGTTCCGGCGAGAAATGCAGGTTCCGGCAGAGGAGAGAGAAAGAGAAAATAAAAAAGAACACTTGAGACTTGAGAAAGAGAAAAACGGAGTCTGAAAAACTACAACTAGTCAAAGACGAAGAAAAGAAAAAGAAAATTAAATATAAATATAAAATAAATAACTTAATTAAATTTTTAGTTTAAAAAAAATGCAAGTCTTTATTTTGCTCCCTATGAAAAAATATTTATCTTTTTAAATGTTGCTTAATTTGTTCCATTATTATTTAACAAGAAACTTTAACCATTTTAAAAATGAAAGCAATTTTTTTTAAGTTTACTAGTAAATTCAAAGAAAACAATATTTATAATATTTTACAGAAAAAATAACAACTTGTTAACATGAAAAAGTAAAAATAAACTTACCTTAGAGGTGAGACCTATGTTGGAAACAGATGTGAAGACATGTTCAAAGCACAACACCAGATTTTTTTTTATTTAAAATGCTCACTTGTTAGTAGTTAATAATTAAAGAAAAGTTTAATAATTTTGATAATTTTTTTTAAATAATTTTTATGTAATGTAGGGAAGCACGTAGAAGAAACGAGGATGTTTTCGTAATCTGATGAAGGGGGACAGGGCAGGTAAAATTATTGATATTTCTTTACATCCTTTGTTGACATAAAGAAAGAATAAGAAAATAGAAATTCTTATAGATTATAGATGTTATCATGTAACATTTGATTTTCCTTGTTGAAAAAAGTGTAGTCTCTCTTACAGCGGAGCTTAGTTGAGACAAGCGTTCATGACTCAAATTTTTGTTAAAAGAATTAGTAATATTTTTTTAAAAAATAAAAAATAATTCAGTTAATTTAAATATTTTACTATGACAGTCACAAAAAAATACTTTATTATAACTTAAAATATCAAAATTTAATTTTCATCTCTTGTTTTTATTACATAATAATTTTTATTTTTAAACATTCAAAACATGTTGGATTTGGACTGAACTGAGTGTTTCGCATTTCGCAGTTCTCTATTCAATAAGCAAAACTCCCTCTACTTTTGAGTTCAAATAGAAAAAATGAGGTATTTTTTATTTATGTAATTTAATATTATTTTATATTTTATTGTTTATTTAATTTAATTTTTTATATGATAAAAAATATTAGAATATTCAATAAGTATTGATATTATTATATTTGTATAAATTGATAAAAAAATTCAATAAATATTATAAATTTTAAAATTTGTCATTCTAACTTCTTTTTTATATATTTTACAGGATATATATTCAAATTTTTATATAAAATAATCTTGAAAAATCAAAGAATTAATGTATTTTTTTAAGAGGAAGGCTAATATTCAAGAAGAAGAACATATAACTTTTATAATATCAACACCTGTAGATAATTCTTCGACTTTAATGAATCACGAAAAAAGTGAGATACAACCTTCAAAAGTTCAAAGAGTTGCATCTGATGAGTTTGACCTTAATTCTTTGGAATAAAACCCTAGAAAATGACTTCAAATTCGGCAATATCACCCAAATCAGAGAGATGAGGTTAGACGAATTTATCTTAAATGGGATCTATATCAAAAATATCTTGACAATTATCTTCTATTTGGCCCCCCAAAATTTTATTTCAAGCTCCGCCATTGGTCTCTCTTTTATATATTATGACAGAAACTTTTGTCTAGTATTTTACTTTTTACATGAATTTTCCTTTTTCCCATTTAACAGCTACTACTTTTAAAAATGTTTTAATAGTTAGTGACTAAATCTAAATGTTAAACTAAATACTATATATAAAATAATAGAGTTTTTCAGAATTATACATTATGTTAAAAAATTAAAAGTTAAATAATTATTAATAGTCAGTGCATCCTCTTAAATTTAAATTATTGAATGAGTCTTTGATTTTAATTTATTGTTAATGTGAATTTGAAATTTTACTAGATGATTATATAATATATATTATTAATTTTAAGATAATAATATTAGTTTTATGTATCTCAATCAATTAGAATTTTCAAAACGGATGAAGATGGTATTTACAAAAAATTTTGATGATCAAAATTTTTAAATATAAAAATTAAAATAAAATACCATCGGATAGATGTTTCACTCAATATTTATAATATATTTTTAATTAATTTATTGTAAATAAATATTATCCAAATTGAATTTAACATAATATAATTAATTTGAATATAGTATCTCATAACCCAACAATATTTAAAAAAAAAAAGCATTTGGACTGAAAAAATATTTTTGAAATCCAGTTGAATATCCAACCGTAATATAATATAATAAGACATTAAAATTGAAATAGAAGCACTAAAACAACCTTTATAATAGTTAAAAAAAGAAAAAAATATTAATTTAAATGCAAAGAAAAAATTATTGTCCTCCTAATATACATTTGTGATAATTACATACTTGGTTAATAGTAGTAGTCTAAGGCCTCTAGCTTATTAGATATAGACATAAGCTATTTAAATTAATTAATTAGTTTTGTATTTAATGATATAATAATAAATTGGAAAAACTTTTTGTTTTATAGACATGTGAATCATCAATTAAACCAACCTTAGCTTATACAAAAACCACTTTTCATTATTTTCTTCTATAGAAATACTTAGAAGAATATATACTATCAAATAATAATGGGGTGGCGTCTACGTGTGTGAGAAGATAGGATTGAACAGATGAGATAAAATAAAACTTGAGCCTTTGAAGAGAAATGAATGAGATCAAGGAAAATAATGTATCACTTTAATGAAATCCTTTGCACATTCTTATTATTATTATTCTCTCTTAAGTCTTTGTCATAATTAACATTTGTTCATTGTCACATTAATTCATGTATTCACAAAATTCATATATAAAATAATTATTATTATATTAAAAAAAACTAGAGAACATGATCTTTCACCAAATTTATGGAATTTTTCTTAGCTTGTAGAATTAGTTTAATGTTTCTTTTTCCTCATAACATGTGTACATAAGGTGTCCTCACATTCACACATACCATTCATTTCTATCTCTTGCCCTATATTTCAAAATTTTAAAGCATATATATATATATATATAATATATATATATATATATATATATATATATATATATATATATCAAAAATACTATTGTCCTTAAATTTTAATTTTTAATAAATCGTTTTAAAAAATTATTATTATTTAATTAATTTAAATATTTACTTTATGTATCAATTATTTAAAAAAAAATATTACTTGTTTTTTTTAAATTAAATAAAAAATAATATTTAAAAATATCTAATTATATATACTGTATATATATATACATGGAAAGAATCTTTTTATGAATAATAAGTTATTTATGTAATAAACGTAGTTTTGATAGTTTTAGAAAGCGGGAAGATTTTTTAGTTCTATTATTAACTAATTATTTTATGTTTTTTTTTTCTTTTCCTTTTTTTTTCATATTATGTGCATCATGATGTGAATTGTGGTTTCCTATTTAAAATATATAATCGTAGGTAAAATCGAGTATAATTTGAATTGTCTGAGTTCTAACCTATTTGGACTATGTTAATTATTTTTTATTATTTCCATAAGAATATTCTTACAACAATGTAAGAATAATTTGTTCTTTAGATGAGAGTCTGTTAAGAGTAGATAACCAACTTTTCAAAACTATATATGCTTCACCGAATGGAATAATTAATTAATAATATAACTCTTGAATAGAATAATCTTCCACCAATTCTTTTTTTTTTTTCCAGTTTTAATTACATTTCTCATTTTTGCGGCTTATACGTCATCATAGTGCATGAACAAGGATTATGCATTAAAGAAAATTACAATTTTACTCAGTTTAATATTATTGTTTTTTATATTTTTTTAAAAGGCTTACTGTGGCCGTCGAGAACCCACCTTCGTGACTGCCCGAGGCCGTCGAGAACAGCCCGCTGTGATCGCGCGAAGACGTCCCTGCTCCGCCTCTGATCAGAACCGAAGGGAGAGTGGCGGCTGAACATCACGCCGTCATCGAACCGGAGTCCATCCGCGCTCTGTCTCCGATTAGAGCTGAATGCAGAGGAGCGCTCACACCCGAAGGAAGCATTCGAGCAGTTTAACTCGCGTGGGCAATGCCATCGCACACTAGCTGAACATTCGATCCGAGGAAACCAGCCGCGTGTTCGGCACAGGAAAAACATCTAACATCATCAGCGTAAGATCCTAACCATATAATGTAAGTATGTGGGGTTGTTAATTTTTTCGAAGGGTTATTGCTATTGCATGTTGTGTTAGAGATAGATTTTGGTCGTTATATGAGTGAT
Organism: Arachis stenosperma; assembly: GCF_014773155.1. Taxonomy (NCBI): domain Eukaryota; kingdom Viridiplantae; phylum Streptophyta; class Magnoliopsida; order Fabales; family Fabaceae; genus Arachis; species Arachis stenosperma. The sequence continues at coordinate 140,810,107 of NC_080381.1, read as the reverse complement.
TAACCATGGTGAGAAAGCTTTGGGTGCGATGGTAGCATCCCGGAGATTGTTAGGAAGGTAGTTCATTTACGTTGTTGCAATTCATGGTGATTTCACTTTAGCGTGGGAAAACTGAAAAGGATGAAAAAGTTTGTTCGCTTTGATTTCATATCAGTGTAAATTTATTTTTTTTCTTTTTTGTCTGTATCTGTGTGGACCATGTGCATCTAATTTGATGTTTTCTTGCTTGACCAATGTTGAATCTTCGTTGATATTATATCAGATGGTTACTTTAGTATGATATTGGATGTTTAGTCTTGAAATTTTTCTATTGATTGGACAATTTTCGATACGAAAATATGTTTCTCTTGTCACTGTAACCAAATAATTACCTGCTCATTATGATATTGCTTTGTAATAACAATAAAATAATTTTATTTTTAAGCCTGGACCCTCTGATTTGTAAACCTGAGCGAAAAAATTGCAGTTAGTAAGCTCTAACAAGGTAATGTCTGCTATATGGACAAAGGAAAGTGTTGGTGGCTTTGCAATGCATATTTGTATCATGTTGTTTTGTGCAAAACAAGTTTGCCATTTTTTCTTTAATCTATTTAAATCCTGCTTCCGGGTACATTAGTCGGATAACTACAGAATATTAATTTTTTTTGGTGCCTCAGGAAGCTATAAAACAACCACACTATCTCAAGTTCAGGCTCTCAACAAATCAAGCGTGCTAACTTGCTATTAGGTGAATCCCCTTTGTTTAGTTTTCCTTATATACTAATTATCACAACATGCATGTTGGTTTATACAAGTTGATATCACGGTGTCCGCTTACTATATGTTTTTATTCGTTGCGTTGTTTGATGGCTTTTTATATTCCGCCTGAAACATGTATCCATCATCTTTGTTCCAACCTATTGATGAACAGTTAAGTGCCGTCGCTGAATCTTGTGTTAGGAAGAGGACTGAAACCATAAATGTGTCTTTGGTGCATCTTATAATTTGTAAACGGTCTTGTTTATTATGTCATTCAACAGTTTATAATGTACAAGCTTATTTTATCTTTTGGTTTTGTATGATTATTGATTGTTAAATAAAAATTTCAATTCTATATGCTCATGTCGGAGTCTCCTGAATGGAATAGCTTTTTTGTGAATCATTTATTCGCATGCCCTCTTGTGATGAAGAAAACAATATATGGAGCTCTCTAGTTGATGAATTGTATGAAAGTAGTTTTCCTTGATGATTGGTATGCTTGTAGTTGACGGCTGTGCTCCTGGTCTTCGTTTGTTAGTGATATTTGAAAGCTGTTTGGGTAGCCCTTGTGATAGGGAATTAGATGGTTGGTGTGGTTGATAGACATGACCGATAGTTATTTTGATCGCTAGTAAAGTGTGTGGATGGTCAGTTATATTGTATATTTGCTGAAATAAGTATTCATGAATTACTTTTCCATCCCAATTATAGATGGTAACTAATGGGAAGTTTTGAGGTTTGATATTTGTTTATCTTCGATAATGTAGAAGATATTTATACAAGGCTATGATCCTTGATGCCTATATTTTATTATGTACCTCGATGCATTAGTGTTATATTCTCGTGCCATATAGATCCAATAAATTAGGTTACATCAATTGGTAAGTAATATCATGATTTTATTTATGTCATTTGGCTGGAGGTCACCTGCGGCTTCTGTATGAGTTAACATTGAAAGGTTTCAGGGGTATTATTGCGTGAGCAAATTACCACGCTGCTCAAACGAATCAATCTGTATACCGGCTGAACTCAAACTCAGATGGGTAAAAATGTAACGAACATATTACATCAATAAATCAACATATTTTTTTTATGACGTTATTCTGATCCTTTTTGGTTTTGCTCAACAGAAACTAGTAGAGACCAGGTGCTCACCTTGCTACATTAATAACTTATTTACCTACCTGGAATGACATCATAAGCAAGCTAAGTTGGACGAGATTGAGGCCATATGATTTGGTTTCCTGTGCCGCATACCATAATGGTATGTGAAACAGAGCATCATGCTCCAACTAGCCAGGGATTATGACGTTGACACAAACACGCTCATGGTGGACGCAGGGGACATTCGCATTAGCGCCGAACTTATTGGCAGTGTATTCGGCGTACCTTCTCATGGTTAGTGGTAGTTATGTAGGACGTAAAAATTTTCCTCCCTGATTTACTTTCTCCGTTGTTGACACTTAGTGATTGTGGCAAACTGTTCCATTCCTCGCAGGCGAGCCAATCCCAGAATTGCAGAAAAAAATCCATCGCATTTGGCAATTAAGGCGGAGTTTCAGAAGAAAACAACAACCCAACTGCGTGAGTTTGTCTTTGCTTGTCCAATGGAGACTGAGCAACAGAGAATGAGTTTTAGAAGATACTTTATCATGGTTGTTTTGAAGATGTTTCTGAACCCCACAAGCCAACAAACTATTTCTTCGTGGCACCTCCCTCCAATATTAGATGTGTCGAACCCTAGAAGGTTTCATTGGCCGTATCACATATTAAAGTGGCTGCGGGTTGCGATAAGGAAATTCCAAGACGAGAGCAGGGAAACATGCGGCGGGTGCATGTTCGTGTTGCTGGTAATGCAATAAGTTACTTTAATTTAAAACCGATGTACGACCGTAGGTGTAATTCCTAAAATTTAAGTTATTTCTCTATAGGTTTTGTACTTTCAGCGCTTGAAGCATGGTCCGTTGCATGCATGTCGAGTACCCGAATCCTGGATTGTTGAATGGACAACTAATGTGCTTGATAAGAAAGCCGACGACGTTATCTCACAGGTTTAATCTCTAATAAAGCATTTTATAAATTCTAGTTGAACAAAAATTGCAATTGGCGGTTCACGTTGAATTTTTGGAATCTCTTTTTTGACCAAATGTTGAACACACAGGGTTGCATAGTAAAAAATGCAAGGAACAAGAGAAAGCAAAAGAAACATTGTTCGAGTAAAGCTGTTAACGAGATGGGAAGGTGTAAAAGGCCCCGCAACGAGACTGACCAATCACCGTCTACCAAAGGGAAGACTTCACCCTCTCCAAGATATAGGAAGACAGAAAAGGTGATTTGCTTTCCTTATGAAAGCTCGTGAGCTCAATTAATTAGATCCTTACTTATGCGATATGATGGTTGATCGTTATCATAGAATTTGCGATTACAAAATTGTAAAGTAACTTAATTCTGTGGCTGTATAGCTTGTTTTGATATATGAAGTTCATAAAAGAATGGTTAGAAGAGCTGAATTCAATGACCGTGTATGATATTTACATGTTTTTATGTTGAAAGCTTGTTTGAATACAATTGTTGTGTCTTATTTTTATTAAGGTTTTATTTGAGTTGAGTTTGTTACTTAAACAGGAGGATTTAGGATGCTCAAATTAGGTTCTAATCTGAATTGGATAGATAACTTATGATTACATGTTTTTATTAAGGTTTTATTTGAGTTTAGTTTGTTACTTAAATAGGAGAATTTAGGATGCTCGAATTAGGTTCTAATATGAAATGGATAGATAACTTATGATAAATTTATTTGGATGGCTTTTTATGTATGAAAGAATTGCTTGATGGGGCTGCCTAGTTGATTCATTGTGTGAAAATAGATTTTAGTGATGATTAGTGTGGTTGTAATTGAGGATGTACACTGTAGTTGGGTTTTGGATGTAAAATATAGTGTGGCCATAGATGGTTAGTTTTGATGAACGAATGTGACTTTGTTCTGTTTCCCAAACGCTTGAAAGTTCACATTAGATTTTTTCATCTATTTGTTGTCCCATGTTGAACACAGGGTTGCCTAGTCCACAATTCAATGAAAGAGAAAAAACATAAGAAAAAGTATTCGAGTAAAGCAGTTAACGAGAAAGGAGGGTGTAAAAGGCCATGCAAGGACACTGACCAATCTACCCAAGGCAAGGCTACATCTCCGCCAAGCTATAAGGAGACGGATAAGGTGATCTGCTTTCTGTAGGATAGCTCATGTGATCATTTGAATTGGATGTTCACTTTATTAGATTTTTGGGTGTTCACTTTAGTATGATATGGCTGTTCACTTTAGTAGGGTGTTGTTTGTTTGTTGATTTAAATGACGATATGCATGAATTTACATCACAGTAATCCAAGACTGGTACGAGGAGAAAGTTGCCTGTCCGTAGGAGCCGATCTAGACGAGGCACCAAAAAAGAAATTCCAAGAGGAGATGTCTCAGGAAGCACTGTGGCGCCGTTGGTAGTTCTGGAATCTGACGATGATGACCACGTGCCGCTTGCTAGAAGGATACAGTTATTCCAACAGCACCCTCCGCCACATGATGCAAGATAAGAAGATCCAGTGTTGAACGGCAATCATGAAAGTCATCAAGTAGGAAAAACTGACCTGAAAAATGGACACCGCCAGCAGCACGTGTACAGCTCAGTGACTATGATTTTGACCGGTTAGTGGATTATTGATTACCTTGCTGTATGTTTTTCTTCTTTATTGTTTCACACCCATGTCATGTGATTAGCCGTCTAGCTAGGCATGACTTGTTCTTTTAGGTAACTTCTTGTCCAATTCGTTTGCAGCGAATTTGACATCTCTATCGTTCAATGTCCTGAATTTGAGCAAGTACTCAATAATGTTGAACAGAAGCACCAAACAAAAGCCATAATCATGCAACCCCTGCAAATGGTGTTTCTAATAAAATCAGCCTATCATACACCGAGTCCAGGTAGACCGAGCTTTTCACTTGGTTTAACTCAGCTTGAAAAGACTCCAACCCCCTCCCCAATACATTCAATTCATCCAAGACTAAAAGAAATAAAGTTGGGGGAGACTAAGGAGACACAAATCAGAACATGGATACTTAACCCGTCGTTGAATAAAAAATCAAGATTTAGCTTCCTATGAAGGGCGGGACTACATGGTATTACAAAGGAAGGACTTCTGGACCTTGAAACCCCGCAGTTGGGTAAACAGCTGTGTAAGTATATGAACTTAAGCATGCGTTTTAATTCCATATCCTTATATCGGTGTTTGAATTACACTTGCTGAATACTCTGTGTAGGTAATTCAATGGATGTGCTATTCTTTCAATGACACTCAATCATCTAGGTTCAAGCGAGAATTCTATTGCGTGTGTCCAGGCATATTGGTAATTACATTCTTATTACAATGTGGAAAGAGCTTTTTCTTGGGATTCTTACTATGTGTGGGTATGCAGGAATCAGTTATAAAAAATGGTAGTCTGGAAACATTTATGGATGGTGTGACACCAATTTATGATGGTCTTAGTCCATGCTTTGGTGATGATACTAGGTTCTTTGACAAAATAGTAGCAGCTAAGAGAAAATGGGTGAATTGCTGTTTTGTATTTAAATACCTGTTGGAAATAGGTTGTCACATGATTTGAGAATGTTCAGGTTCTTGAAAGGTCGAATGAGATCAATATGTTTTGTTTTGTTATGTTTTTTTTTTCTCACATGAAAAACATCTTCATATGTACTGCTTGCTGCAGTGGTTAATTCCTTATTGTCGGAGGGGCCATTGGTGGGTATATGCATTTGATGTGATTGCGAAGCGCTTACTTATTCTCGACAGTTTGCATTATAGACCAGAAGATGATAAACGAATAAAGCTCGATGCATATGTGGTAAGATACCATAATTATTTTAATCAATATACAGCCGCACAAGTTCTAGTCTATTTCATTTTGCTGGACTATGTTCGTTCCATGAGTTTCAGGGAAGACTATGTGAGGATATGGCAAGCATTGCTATTCCTGCATTTGTTCGGACTATGCACGGCCCAGCTCGTTCGTATGCGAGGGTTTTAAAGCAACCGAACAAGTGAGATGAAATTATAACCCAAATTTGAGGCTTTTTTTAGATTTCATTTCAAAATGTGTCGTACCATGTAACTTGGTTTTTCTCAACCTAATTGTAATAGCATTTTATTGTCCTGTAGCTTTGACTGTGGCATGTGTGTCATTAAGTTGATGGAAAGTTGGACCGAAGATCGTGAACTTTGTGAATGGGTTGAGGTTTGTTAAATAAATATTTACGCAAATGTCATGATTGATCTTGAAAAAATATCACTGTAACTGTTCTTAATACTAAACCAACTGATAAATCTACCCACAAGATTCACTCGGATCAGACAAGATGAAGTTAATGCTAGACATTATTTGTGGCCCGCATAATTCATTGGTCCACCAGCTTATTTCGTTATTGGAACACAAGGATAAACCTGTTCGTCGCAATGCACCACGGAACAAGAAGAAGGACGTTAGTTCACCATACACTGCACCTAGCACACGGTCATTGATTGAACGTGCGGAGGGATTACCGAAGGGGGCAATGCGCAAAGGGAGGAAGAAGTTGCTTACTTAGGACATAGTTACAATGAATTGAACTACCAGTTTATACTGAGTTTACTTACTGCTGACATGCTTAGGGATTTGTTTTTGTCACATTAGAAAGACTTGATTGCATGGCATATTTTTTTTTCTACAGTACAATGATTTATTGGTTATGTCACCTAAAAATTTATCCATGTCCTTTTAGATGTTAGAATCCCAAATTTCTCAAGGTTGTTTGGTAAAGTTGCCATATTTTGTGCATGTTGAAATAGGTGACCACTAACCATTCACCAATATAGCTAAACTGAACATCCTATATCTTACTATAATGAACATCCAGTCTAACAGGGTCAAAACCTAAACATAACAACCAAGTCCTACACACACGAATACTAACGGCTAACCATCATTGCTTAGAGTAAAAATGAACATCTGAACAACTATGGGAATGAACATCCACTTTAGTTCTTTAAAAATACGTGAAAACAATGTCTATGACGAGTAGCTACGTGCCCAAAAATTATACAATAAAGCATGTAGAAATCGGGTACAACTAAAATGTCTCGTAAATTACAGAATAACCATCAATTATACAAGTTATGCATTAAGTCGACACGAATTAAAATTGGTAAAATTTCCTCATTCTACCAAATGGAAAAAAGGTTCTTGCAATTAATAACATGTGGACCTTTGCAACAGCTGTCTTAGAACCTTGAAACTAACATGAATCCTTTAAATACATAGATGAGAAAATATACACTATCACAATCTTGTCCAACTAATCCTACTTTTTCTTGAAGGAGCTTAACAAAGACATGAAACCACTGGCTTGTTCGGGAACATTAATGCCAGTAAAAGAACCATGGTTTACATCTTGAAATGCGTCCGGACGAACCTCCTGCCCAAAAAAAAAGTAAAAGTCCAACAGTTATATTCTAGGATAGTAATATACCAAATAAACATACAAACTTGAGATTAAGCTAAACATCTACCGGGGATAAATTCTTTTGTTTTATCCGTCTTGAATTCTTAAAGGACTTCTCAAGGGCAGCGCCGAGCCTCTTACTCCTTGGCCTGCCCTTTGTGGTGACCTTTGTTGGGCCTAGTATGTCATCAACACCAACATCGTTCGAACTCTGTGAGCCAATGTTGGTCTGGGTCTTTGACACGCCCTCGGACCTCTTTTTGGCACAGTGCGCATCCAACCTGGCCCTTGTTTTTTCCAAAGCAACATGCAGCAATGCTGTTTCATCATCGTCAACGATGAACTCTTGAGCAACATTATAGAAGTGTGCACACAGTCGCCTGAATACAACATGACTCTCATCTGACCGACTAACATCATGGCTACTTTTGACATACGTATGCTTGCGCTTTATCTTCTTGCTCCATCTAGGGAGAACATAACAGGAAAGTACTTTGTACACTTTATACAAATGGAAAACTTCAAGGCAGTGACAGCACAACACACCTGAACTCTCAAAAAGATTGCACTCACAACGAAGTTCCTGTGTCGAATGGTCAAAGTGAACATCGTACGAAACGCATAGAATAGTATCGTTAACTAGTTTCTCCTCTTCCACCTTCACGCAGACCAATGGACCCTGTTCATCAACTGCAGAAACTCTGCAGTTAGCCTTCTTCACAAACTCAATTTGAACATCCCTAAAAATGCTCGTGGTATGCTCTTGCTGAAACTGTTTCTCCATAGGCGAGGTGGTTGCACAAGGGATAAACCCCCTCGAGTCTGCAGCATCATCTTCCAGTTCCCTCTGCTCCTTAACTCCAAGCACATTGTTATATTCGTGAGCAAATTGAACCAAGCTAGTTTTACTGTGTAAGTATCCACCGTAGAATGCGTGCATGCTCTTACTCCTTTGCGTACTCTGCATTGTTGCCTAAAATTCACCCTTGAAGTATATTGGGACCCACATACGTCGGTCATCATAAAGATCTACAAGAAATAAATAATCCCAAATTAAGCATAGAAAGCTTACACCAAACATATTACTACACCTGATAAATGACCATCCACAAGCACTGATGTATTAAACATCCAAATGTATACTATAATGAACATTCGTATAAAAAATTACTGATAAACTAAACATTCAGATGCCAACCAATAGCAATAAAAGCGTGTGAAGTAATTGTACAGTAACAAACCTGACAGCCATGTATTGTTATGTAAGTTGTACTCATCTATAAAATCAGCCCAGTTATCTTCAAATGACTCCTCGGTCCGAGAATTCCACACAATGTCATTTAGGTCAACATACAAAGCTCCGTACCGGCGGTAACCCCCAAGCTTGGAAGGTAACTTATTCATAATATGCCAGATGCACCATCGGTGGCGTGTGTCGGGTAAAGTATTTTTGATTGCACGGTAAATGGATCGACATTGATCGGTTATGATACACTGTGGAGCACTTCCCATGCACTTCACCCATTGGCTAAAAACCCACACATAACTTTCGAGTTTCTCATTCCCCAACAAAGCACAACAGAGGAGGGTTGACCTACCATGGTGGTTGACCCCAACAAACGAGACAAACGGTAATCCATGCCTACCAGAAAAACACACCAGTTGTAAGAAATGCCAATCACGATCGAATAGCGTTTTATCAAGAAAAGGAAAAAACACCAACTAAACTACTATGTACCTATTTGTACTGTACGTGCTGTCAACTGACACGACGTCTCCATAGTATTCATACGACGTCCTACACCTTACATCAACCCATACTGCACTCTTAAATTTACACTCCTCGTCCAACTTCACAGCGTAAAAGAAGTTCGGATTGATGTCCTTCATTCTCCTAAAGTAGCTCATCATCTCCCTGACATCTGCATTCACGTTGCTAGTTCGGAGCCTTGCTGTTATATAATTTCTTAAATCCTTCTCTGAGAATCCCAAGTTAGAGTGGCCATCAGCCTCATTTGACAAAGCAAGGAATGTCTTATTTGGTCGAATCCCAACCTCATTATTATCCTCAATCACGCACTTCGCATGCATGGTCAGCTGCCTATACCCATGGTAGTGCACTATTTTTTTCGGTGAACAGGGGTGAGAGTGCGTCAAGTCAACCTTGAGCAAAACTCAGTCTTGCACGTCTTTATCAAACTTTATATATATCCTTGCCTTGCACCCAGCAGCTGAAATCGTATACTTCCGCATTGGTGGTTTAACACGTGACTCGCGGATCCCGTCGCGATTACAGTGTATAGCTTGGTTAATGGGAGCCTTTGTGATCTTATCAAATGTTGTCGTCCTTATCTTAGTTGCAAATCCAGCTTTCTTTGCATAGGTCACATAAAAGTCATGAGCAATCTGTAACTGAGCAAACCACATTCCAACTCTTGGTATCTCGTCTTCTTGTAGGCAACCATGATCTGGTAACTGTATTTTATATTAATCCGAACGAAAAATTAATTACCATTAGTTATCAAATCAAACATGAATATTATGACTACACAAAAGTAAGATTAAAAGGTAAATCACCAAGCTCCATCACCTCATCACTAAGCTCCATCTCTTCACTTCCAACATCTGTAACATCCGATAACTGCGTGGCCTAAAATTCCAAAACAAACAGAGTAACCAAAAGGATGAAGATCCTTATCAAAATTCATTTCAATAAAATCTCTAAAATAATCACCGAAAACACATCAATAGCTACAAATTAAGCAAAGAGAATTATTTTTTTCATTTCATGTATTATTTAATTAATTCCACCCATTATTTGTTTTTTTTTTAATTCAATGAAAATCATGAGGAATTATTAGTTCCATTTTGGCTATTATTTAATGGGCCTTAATCACCCTTTCATGGCTTCTTTTTTCACTCCAGTCACAAAATTCTTTTCTTGTATATTTACATGCACACACTCTTTTCATCAGATGAATATAGAACATAAGCACATCTTTCATTATAAATCACTCAAATAACTTCATAATTGGTTAATCTATACAAATGTAGGAAACACATAACCATATAATGCCATAAGCGTGAAAAATATTAAAATAACATTCAGAAAGCATATGAGCATATATCTAAAAAATATCCAGTGAGCATATAAACATACCATTACATGATTACAACACTCATATAAGCATCCCATGGTTAGCATGTTGTAAATACAGGTAGCATTCACTTCAATTTAGTCAACAAATTCAGCCACTACATCACCTTATGGTTATCTATTTTACATACTTGCATGATCATCATGTAGGGATAACATACGCACACCATAGATAAAATGCATTCATGTAAGCATACCAAAAAATTAAATTATGCTATCCCATCATCCATATAAGCACATAAGTCCATAGTAGGATGATTAGCAAATAAAGATGCCATTTAACATGAAGAGAGCATACATACATATACAAAAACACGTACGAAAATATGCTTCGTGGATATAATCATATAAACATGAACTGATTAATTAATTCCAGCTAATCCTCAATGCATGTAATGATATCATTAAATATAAAATAAACATAAATTTATTTGCATCTCAACTCATCGACTACAATTGCATGTTTCAATAACCATACAATTAAAGAACACATTTACATTGTGAATACACATAAAAATTAAACGCAAAATAAACATCCATGGCAGAATTTGTGGATCATAATTGCTCACCTTGTTCGAGTTGTGACCGTGGCCTGCGATATCGCCGGCTAAATTTTCTTGTTCGTATGGTAAATTTTCTAAAACGTCAGAGGCTACACAAACTAAAGGTTCAACAATATCGACCTTCATTAATGAATTTCGACAATGTGATGTGCATAAAGGAGGACCTTCGCTTGAAACACGTTCTTCTTGCAATTCTGTCATTCTGAAGGAGTCAAAATCGGCTGCGTTCTGTGCGGAGGAGATGGCGGCGCTGCCCAGTTAGTTGTTATTGGCGGTGGACTGTTTGATCGTAGATGAAGGAGGAAGCCGATCAACAGGACACAGTGCTGAACAGTGGACTGCTCTGGGAGGTAGAAAGATACGCATGGGGCAGCCGTCTGATCGAGGATGACATAACGCAGAGAGAATCTCGTTTTAACCTAATTAGTTGATTTGAGTCTATAATTAAGAGCAATTCTATTAATTTCAAATTTCTAATTAAAAATAATACAAAATTAATTAATAACTTATAATTATTTTTTAATTTCAATTAAATCCCATTGTATATATTATACAATAATTCTATTATTTTCTCATACTTTCCCATTATCTTACTATATAATTAATGTCTCAATAAGTACGCTGTTAACTTTTCATCATGGGGTTGAGTCTTTAGCCGGCTGGCACTGTGTTCAGCTACGTGGCATTATCATCAAAGTTATGTTAACCTTTCTACGTGAGAATAATAATGTTGAGTTGTTTTGAATGTTTGTTGATTTGTTCTTCTTCCCTTAAAAAAATGAAATCCTAATTCCTAACTATTATGGAATAATGATCATAGAGAATATAAAAAATATTATATCATTGAATTTTTAGAATTAATTTTGAATATGAGATTGAAACATTTTGTGAAGATATCCTTTATCTACGGGAAAATTTTTTTTACTGTATAATAATCAGCATGCAATTTATACTTAATTATATATATATACACATCTATGTTATCAAGAAAATTAAGCAAAGAGACTATAAAAAAATGAATTTTTATTTTATAAAATTTGAATCTACCATCATTAATTATGGAACCCAAAGAATTTAATAACATTGCTTAATTTAGTAATTTTTCATTGATTAATAATGAAACATTGTTTTTTTTTTAAATATAATATAAATAAAAATGTAAAATAATAAATACTTCGCCTATTAATGTTTCATAAAAACACATAATGAAGCATTTTAGTGAGAAAGGTTATTTCAATCAACCATATTAGAAATACATAAAAATTAATTATTAAATCAATTATTAGTATAAAATATATATTAAAATATAAAAATTATATAAAAATAAATTAAATAATATATATTTATATATAAATATATAATGGTTGATTAATAATTAATTTTTCTGGGTAAAATTTTTTTTTTATCTCAATTGCATGTGTGTTATATAATAATATATAATATAAGTTTAATTATACTATTAATCTTTATAATTTTATTAAATTTTTAATTAAATTTTTATATATATTTTTTTAATTAAATTTTTATATTATATTAAATTTTATAATTAAGTTTTTAATATGATAAAAATATTAAAAAACAAATATTTTATTAAATAAAATAAATATATTTAATATATATTTAATTGAATATTCTATTTTATTTAATAGAATATTTTGTTATTCTAACCTTTGTTATAATAAGAATTTAGGTACAAAATCTGATGTAGTACGGGACGGACCTACATATAAGGAAGAGGGGGCATTTGTCCCCACAAAATTTAAAAAAAAAATATTAATACTTAGAGTAAAGTATCATTTTTGTCTCCAACGTTTGGGGTAAGTCCTATTTGTGTCCCTAACGTTTAAATTGTTCTATTTGTATCCTTAATGTTTATAAAAATGATTCAATGTTATCCTACTATCAATTATACTAACAAATCAGATTATATATTTCAATTATTCTCACTTGGATGTATTCATTCTCAATTAGGTCTCACTTGGATGTGTTCGATTTTAATATTATACCCACTATTTGTGTTTAGATTCAATTATGTCCCTAAAAAAGTGAATTATGTAAATGTTGTAGGAATTAGTTTCAACATTTGATGAGCTATTTTTCGGAGTAGATCATCGATTATATCCCAGACATTTGTATTCTAACTTCGATAAGAGATTTTTAAAATTCAAACTAAAGCGCTCATGATGTGTAATTGACAGCAGGATAACATTGAATTACTTTTACAAACGTTAAGGATACAAATAGGACGATTTAAACGTTAGGGACACAAATAGGATTTACCCCAAACGTTAGGGACAAAAACGATACTTTACTCTAATACTTATATATATGTCTCTTCTTATATTACTTCAAAGTAATAAATATAAATGATTTTTTTGTGTTTTATGTTAAATTTTTTTGTTAAACTTAACATATAATAATAATAATAATAATAATAATATTATTATTATTATTATTATTATTATTATTATATTTGGGTTAGTATAATAATAAATACATAAATAAACTCAAAATTAGTGATAATTAATTTTATTATATTAATTAATTAGTTGATAATTAAATTGAAACTTAGTTTTTTAATTAAATACAACTTAAATTATTAGTTATTTTTTAAAAATTATTTAAGATAAAAAATATTATTATATATTAATATATGTATTAATATTATTATTAAAATAGTCTTAATTATAGTAATTATTTTGGTTAAAAAATTATTTATACCATAAAGACTATAATAAATAGATTTAACAATTAAATATGAAATAATAAAAATAAAATAATTTTTTAAGAACATATATAAAATACTATTATTATGTTAAAAATAAAAAGAAAGCCAATATAAATTATTGTTTTTATTATTTTGAATATTATATTGTGTGTAAAATTATCTTTTTATTATTTAAAAATATTATAATAAGTGATTGTGTGTATAATTTTAGTCTTTATCAATATGTATAGATAGTTATAATTTAAAATTTTAAATATATCTAAATCAATTTGGGTTGGTCGAGTGATCAGTCGTTGTCTGCTTAAACAAGTGTTGAGAGTTCGAATTTTATCTCGTATGTGTAGCAACTCATTGGCTAATTACAGACTCTTAAATGAAATTCATATTTATAACGAATTAGTTCTTAATTTATTGGGTATTGTGAAAATCTAAAAAAATATATCCATTTATCTAAATTTTATTATATTTTTGCCCCTACTTAAAAATTTTTCTGGCTGCGTCACTGGTACGAAGGCTTGATAAAAAGAAAAAAGTGCATGACCTAATAACCTATAATATATACAATCAAAGTTAATTAATAAATATTTAGGTTATTACTTTGGTGGAAATTTTTGTTGTGTGCACCGGTGGGAATTTTGATAAAATATTAGATATTTTTGTAGAAACAAGAACACGTGTTCGGCGAGATAGCACTGATTGAAGTGAAAATGATTAAATATAATTATCGCAGCAAGATCTACACAGCAACAAGCTAACCAAGTCAACAACAATGGCAGAAGAAGCAAGTCCAGTACGATTTGGAATCGTTGGTTGCGCTGACGTGGCTAGGAAGGTCTCAAGAGCCATAACTCTCGCTCCCAACGCCACCATCGTCGCCGTCGGAAGCCGCTCCCTCGATAAAGCCACCAAGTTTGTAGCCTCCAATGGTCTCCCACCCAATGCTAAGGTTTCTTCAATCAATTCCTTCGATTAATTAAGTAACTAATTGGACTATATGTTACTAATGATTAATTAATTTATGTTAATGAAGGTTTATGGTTCATACGAAGGGGTTGTAGAAGACCCTGAAGTTGATGCGGTTACATGCCACTTCCAACAAGCTTACATGTGAAGTGGGCGGTGCTTGCTGCTCAGAGGAAGAAGCATATCCTGCTTGAGACTCCGGTGGCTCTCAGCGTTTCCGATCTCGATAAGATCTTGGAGGCTTGTAGATCCAACGGTGTGCAGTTCATGGATGATACCATGTGGCTGCACCACCCTAGGACCACCAAAATGTTTCACTTCATCTCAGATCCAAATCACTTTGGTCGCCTTCAATCGGTATATATATGAACATTATGAACAATAATGCTTTACCTATACTTTCTATTATACTAATCCCATTCAATTATTTAAAGAAAATGGATCAAATTGACTTTCCATTATAGCAGTGGATTTTGTGAGTAATAGCCACTGGTCTTGTGTTTAAAATTGACTTCTATTTATTATACCAAGAAAAAAAATGATTTAGAAATATGATTCTTTATACCAAGACTTCGTATACTGTAATGACAACACTTTATCATATAAAAAAAAAAGAAACTTTTCCAAAAAAGCACTTAAATTACCTTCCTCTTTTTGTTTATGTGTGTATATATTTTGTACGAGTTAATATTCAAAATCTTTCTTAAAAATATTATGTTTAGAGGAATGGTGCATCAGAATTTATTATTTTTTTAAAAGTATGAAATAAAATATGTTGTTAAATTATTAAACTAAAATAATTAGACTAAAAAAATTGAGTTAATAGTTAAATAATGACAAAAAATAATAAATTTTGATCGCCTCCTAACATTTTTCTTATGTTTCAAGTTAAGAAACGCTATTTGTACACTAAAATAAGCTACTAGAATCAGCCACCAATGTATTTGTTTATAAATACATGTGTGGTTTAATTTATTTTCAATGTGTATTTGTATTTCAACATATATTTTATATTGATTACTGACTTTGATGGCTGATTTTGGTGTATAGCATAACCCTTTCAAGTTTCAACAGATATCAAATGTTTTAAATTGGTTCTTGAAAAATACATTTGTTGCATAGATGTTTTGTTCGTGAGTTAGTTGATGACACATGACATGAATCTTTTTGTGATGCGATTTTTGAATGACGAAGTTAGAATGTATGATTTTTTGAAACCAAATTGACAAGCAAGTAATCTTTGATCCTTCAAGACCACTAACCGATGTAAGTGCATATGGTTCAAATTTACTTACTGATTTCTTTGTTTGTTACATGATAATAGGTCCACTCCACCTTTTCTTATGGAGTTACTCCTTACTTTCTAGAGAATGACATTCGAGTGAAGCCAGATCTTGATGCTCTAGGTGCACTTGGTGACATTGGGTTCTATTGTATAGGCACAATTCTCTGGGCTTCAAACTATGAGTTACCTAAAACAGCAAGAGCATTGCACAAACATACAATGATGCTGGTGTCATTCTAGCTTGTGCTGCTTCTCTATCCTGGGAAGATGACAAAGTAGCAACCTTCTATTGTTCATTTCTCTCGGACATGTCAATGGACATAGTTGCAATGGGAACAAAAGGGTCATTGCGTGTTCATGATTATGCCATTCCTAACCAAGAGAAAGAGGCCAAGTTTTCAACAAGCTCAAACTCTGATTGGGTTGAGCTTTCCATTGGCTGGGCTCCAAATCCAAGTGAACATGTAGTTCACACTGATCTCCCTCAAGAGGCACTTTTGATTAGTGAATTTGCACGTTTGGTTGGGGAAATTAAGTACAATAACACAAAACCGGAGGACACGTGGCCAACTATTAGCAGGAAAACACAACTGGTTGTGGATGCTGTGAAGGCTTCAATTGATAATGGTCTTGAGCCTGTTCAAATTCAGGATTAATTAGTGACTCTAGTTAGCCTAATTTTGAGTGTTGTCTTTTATCATCAGTTAACAATAATAATGTCTCAAATCCAAGTCTCATTTCATCACAATCTTCAGGTTGATCTTTCTATGCTTTCAGTTACTTTATTTGAAGAGGTTTATCAGATTTGGCTATATTGTTTTTGTAATGTATATCCAAGAATTTTCGACACTTGCTTAAGCGAGTAGGTTACTTAAGCACCAACAAATACAAGTTGGTTGTTCAAGCTTCAACTCTTTTTATTTTTATTTCTTTTTTACTAAAGATAGGAGATTCGAATCCGCGACCTCTTAATTGAGTATAAGGAGACTATGCTATTTGAGCTATAACTCATTGGCTTCAACTCTTTTTATTTAGTTGCTAAGTTTTAACTATTTAGTATTTACAGTAAGTCTAAATAGGTCATTGACTAATTGGTTGTTGCATGTATAAGATGAATCACTTGTTTAAACGAATTAATGAACTAATTTAACTACAGTTATAGATTAACAGAGTCCAATCTATTTTTTGGTTATAGGCCCAAACCAAAGTCTTGTCTATTAAGTATTTACTTTCTTACAATAAATTTGGGTTGACTGAATAGTTAACTCACTGAGTGGAAGTCATAAAAAAGATTTACTTTCCGGTATTCACTCTTCATGGAAAAAGAAAAAAAAAAAGAAAGAAAGAAAGAAAAGGCTAAGTTATGAAAAAAAACCTAACTAACTAACTAACTTTGCGAAAGGAAAGCAGAGGAAGGGGAAGTTTGGACTTTGGAGTAGGTTCCTTTCCTCCTTCATCACATGGCAATGGCATGAGCAACGACATTTGTTTCTGGAATTGATTTTGTTGTTGTTGCTGACGCCGTAAAAAAACACAACACAGCATAATGATGATGTCGATGTCGCGAAACATTACCAAACGCTTCCTACTAAACGGTAAACAGACGCCGTTCCATGCACCTTGCCCACCAGCTGTTCGACCTTATGACCGTATCATCCACAAAGCTTCCTTTTGTTCTTCTTCTTCTTCTTCTTCTGCTGCCAAGTTTGGGTTTGTGGGTTGGTACCTTCGTAAGCTTGAAGAACACCCCATTGTCACTAAGTGCCTTACCTCTTCTTTTATTTTCACTGCCTCTGACTTCACTTCTCAGGTAATACTCTTCACATACTCATTTTACCTTCAAATTTCTTTACTCTGTTTGTTATTTAACATTATTCAAGAACAAGTATTACTATTGATCATTGTTTCTGGTAACTTGTCTAGTTTCTTAGCAACATTATGTTGCTTAATTAGCTCATGTGTGTATTTATTTGATGACTTAGTTAGGAGGCGTGAAAAGGTATTAGTTTTATAGGCTATGCTATGTGTATACCAGAATCAGCCACTAAAGTCAGCCACCAATATAAAATACATGTTGGAATATAAATACACATTGAAAATAAATTAAACCACACATGTATTTATGTACAAATACATTGATGGTTGATTTTAGTGGCTGATTTTGATGTACAAATACCATTTTTGTAGTTTTTATACTATCTTATCCTCTGCGGGTTGTAGCTGTTATTAGCAGAATTGCAAAGATGAATTTCGTTCTGTTTTGAGATTTTGAGGTTGGTATTTGGTTGTTTTGTGCTTGAGAAAAATACTAGTGTTATGGATCCCTGACTGTGTTTGTATTCAACTTCAAACTTTTACATCTTAAATTTGCAGGCCTGTTCGTTGTATCACACCATTTTTGTTTATGCAAGATTTTTTTATTTTTATTTTTAAAATAAATCCAAGAGTATGACACTATGATAACCTCTGTTTGCTTTACCAATTTGATCCTTTGATAATCTTCTGGTTCTTATGTTAATATCTTCATAGTGAATGATTATTAAAGTCAGATAGAAATCACCAAGTTAGTTACTACTCTTTTTAACTCAATTGATTGTGGTATAGCCTTACACATTGTTGAGCTGGTATCTGAAATAATTTGTTGAAAGATATGGACTGTGAGAGCATTGCATGATTTATTCTTCATTGAATTTATATTTTTATCACTATTTTTCAATTTCTAACCATGGTCTAGGAATGCACTCTATTTATTTTTAACAGCATGGTTGTCAGTTAAAAATTGCCCGTTATTTTAACTATACTATCTTTGCTGTGGCATTTGTATCTTCACTAACATACTGGTTTATAAATTTGTTAGATGATTTCATCTTCTTCTGCTTCATATGATTTTAAAAGGACATTTAGAATGGCAGTATATGGGCTGCTAATCCTGGGGCCATCACAGCATTTGTGGTTCAATCATCTGTCCAAAATTTTACCTAAAAGAGATGTTTCCGCAACCTTGAAGAAGATTTTCATGGGGCAGGCTGTATTTGGTCCTGTCATCAATACTGTTTTCTTCACTTATAATGGTGCTGTACAAGGTGATTATTATTAACATTATAAATGTTGACCTTATATAAATCTTCAACTATACAAGTTTATGAGATTGTTCACTGACCTTATTTGCTATCAAATTGTTTGAGTCTCATATATGGGTCTGTTTACCAGTTTCCAACTTTCCATGTCTCTTTCTAGCCATTTTAATTTCTGTGCTAGTTCTCAATATTTCTCTATAGCCTCTTTCTGGCTTTTACATTTTTATTCGAAACTTAGTTACTATGTCAATTTCAGGTGAAAGTGTGCCTCAAATTATTACCAGGTTGAAGCGAGATCTACTTCCGACGATGATAGGTGGTGCTATGTTCTGGCCTGCATGCGATTTTGTTACTTTCAAATTCGCTCCAGTCCATTTACAGGTTCGTAAAGGCGGATGAAGTTAGCCTTTGTTAATAACTTCTATGTTTCTTTTGCTTTTCTGGGATTTTTAATTGATATATAGCTTCAATTCAGTCACTATTTTTCTTGCTGATATGCTAATGGTTTGGTATTGCTTTTACAATTGCTGCAGCCACTGCTGAATAGTTCCTGTGCATATGTGTGGACCATTTATTTAACGTACATGGCAAACCGAGAAAAATAAGAGCCATGCATTTGATATAAGGCTTGGTTTTTAGATTTGTATATTTAGTATTTACAGCCTAAGCAATTTCTTTCTGCTATTATTATTATTATTGCTTACCGTATCTGTTTAGTAGTACTTTTTATGTTTTTCTCGTTTTCAATTTGTTATTAAATTTCTTTTGTACTCCATATGATATGCACTTTGTATTCTTTGTTCTTTGTTCCTTTTTTGGTATGAAAACCTCTTTTAATACCAAACTAAGTCCAGAATCAACAGCTCACTAATAAAATCTGCATGTTTCCACACCCTGCCAGGGATATTTCTAGTCTCTTTAGCTAAGGAATTAGCTGGCTAATCATATTGTTTAAGTGTTTGTTTGGGCGCCATTATTTTATTAAAAAAAGATATTTTTTTAATAAAAAAAATCTTTTTTATTTTTTAGCGTGTTTGACAAATTTCTAGTAGTAAAAGTAAAAGCACTAGAAAATAAAAAAATATCTTTTTTGAGAAACTGTAATTTACATCTTTTTTTAAAAGATCTTTTTTTCTTAAAAAAAAGATGTTTTTCATGTAATAAATAAACAAAAAAGTATTTTTATATTATTATACCCAAACATAATTGATAGATAAAAAGATCTTTTTGCATGAGATATTCTAATATAAAATTACTTTTACTTCTCTATAAGATCTTTTAAAAAAAGATCTTTTTTTAAAAGCTCACCCAAACAAGCCCTAAGCCTTTAAGGGCGTCTTCTTGTGTTGTTCTTTTTTTTAACAAAAATCATAGGATTGATCCTTGAGTTGAGGTTAATATGTAATGTATACTAACAAACGGTAATGCTAGGGGAAAAAAACGCAAGAATTTATCTTATTTATCATCAATTAATTATTATAAGTTTACAACAATTAATAAATATTAAATAAAACAATTTTTGGTTGTTTTTTGTTAATTTTTTTGTTACCAAATATTTCAGATACGAGAGATCTTTTTTCGTTATAACTTATAAACTTATAATATCTTTCTTTGTATATTAAAATATCATAAGCTAAGTTTTAAAATTATGAGATTTAAACCTAATACCACTGATTAAGATTTAAGTAGCTATCTCTCTACAAAAATCACATTTGTTATTATTATATACATTGAAGAAACAAATGGTGAAATGGTGAATTAATTAATCCACTTATTCATTAAAGACAGAGGCTACTATATTTTTGAGATAAATTCATTAATAAAGGATCAATCTACATCGTTTTTTTTTCTTTAAATATAAACAAATACCAATGATAACCATCTACCTTAGTTGTAGGAACGTAAATATGGGAAATAATTCAGAAGTTCTTTCAATTTTGATATTTCATGCCATGTTAACGAATTAAATTAGTCGTTTATATCAATAAAAAAAAAAAACTCAAATGAAATTAGTGCCTTATATTGAAATGGTGCAAGCGAATGTGGGAACCGTTGACTGACACTACCTACCACATGAATGTTAGTTCATAATATAAAAAAATAAAAAATAAAAAAAGTGAAATTGACATTGCAATTTTAGATCAAATTTTTTTTTTTGGTGTCTAAGATCAATTTTAATCCAATGCTAAGAGTTCTACTTTTACAATCTTTACTCTAAAAACAACTCGTAGTTATGTCCAAAATTACATTACTCATTGAAAAGAATATATCTTCTACTGACTATTGCAAATTCACCACCTATACACCATAGCAAGTATAAAACCAATAATTCAGTTGAAGCACTAAAAAGGTAACATTATTCAATATTTGAGTATGGTAACTATGGCAGTTGAGAGAACAATAACTCAATCAACAAAGAGTGTACTACTTGTTAAAATGATTCATTGTAAAATTAATGAAATGTCCAACAAAATAGAAAAGAGCAATCCCCATTTTTCTTTTCTTTTTTTTTTAACATAAACAAATTCAATCCATACCCATATACTTCATATTCAGGAAGTAATTCATAAATTCTTTCAAACACTTTTAATTCCACAAGTTTAATGTAGTAGTGTAAAATCCTAGCTAAAGAAAGAAATAGATAACACACTTAATTCCACATGGTGTAAAAGCATTTTGTTAGAATGATTCTTTTCCTCTATTGTAATAGTTAACACACACACTCTTATCCAGATTAAGATATTCTGGTTTGACAAAATGTTAGACAGCTAGAAATTTTGCTAGAATGATGTTTATTGACCTTAAAATAAATTAGTAATACTACTACATTTTAATTCATCTAGTAACCAACGTGATTATGATACATTTCTATTAACATGCATATTCTTCATGTATTGTAGTATTTTGTTGTTAACAGCAAGTAAGGTTACATCTTATTTATTTAAGGTAAAGAAAATTTCAAAAGTAAAGGATCAATGATCTTCTTCCTATTAAATGTCTCCATGGCATGATGGCAATGACATCTAGCAGGAGTTAAACATTTATTTTCTGTCATGAAAATGTTGTTGCTTGGGAAGAAAACTATCTTCCTACAAATTCTTTGGAGTTTTTTCTTCATTGTTGGTATCAATTCCCAAAGGCCAAGAGAGTACCATTTTGTTGTGAGTTTCACCACATCATAATTCATTGTTACCATTTAATTTGCAAACTTACCATAATTCCCAAGATTATGCATGAGATTGCATGCTGAGTACCATGGCCTTTGATTTGTAACACTAGAGTTTAGAGCATAGTAAACAACTAAATAATAACTAATTTGATGAATTTTGCAGGTGAGAGAAGCTAAGTACACAAGACTATGCTGCACCAAAACATTGTTGACTGTGAATGGAAGATTTCCAGGGCCAATTATTAAAGCCTACACAGGTGAAACAGTATATGTCAATGTCTATAACAAGGGGGAATTCAACATCACTTTGCACTGGTATTATTGATCTCTTAACTAAGAGTGTTCTCATGTATCATTTAGGAAATGTAGTTCATTAACGATTTATATGTATCAAAAAGAAATAGTTGCATTTAGCACATAATAACCGGTTTCTTGAGCAGGCATGGAGTGAAGCAGCCAAGAAATCCATGGTCAGATGGCCCTGAATACATCACACAATGCCCTATCCAACCAGGAATGAAATTCAGGCAAAAGGTGATTTTTTCTTTTGAACAAGGGACATTATGGTGGCATGCACATAGTGATTGGGCAAGAGCCACTGTCCATGGACCTATCTTTGTGTATCCAAGAACATCCTACCCTTTTCCCAAGCCTTATGCAGAGGTTCCTATTGTATTTGGTATGTAATCCATCCTCTATATAGTTATCCAATTACCTTTCAATGTTTTTCAATTTATTTATTTACTTATTTGTGATAGGAGAATGGTGGAAGAGTGAAATCAAGGATGTTTATGAACAATTTGTTATAAGTGGAGGAAGCCCTATTAATTCTGATGCTCTCACTATCAATGGTCAACCTGGTGACTTTTTTCCTTGCTCAAGAGAAGGTATGCTGTATGCATGAAGATTTCATTTCAAGCATGCTCAAATGTTCTTTGATTTTAGAATCTCTAACTGCATCAATTCTTTTTGTTTTTTCACAGAAACATTCAAGTTTAATGTAGATTTTGGCAAGACTTATCTGCTGAGGATTGTGAATGCTGCAATGAATGTGGTTCTCTTTTTCTCTGTTTACAAACACAGTCTCACTGTTGTTGGTGCTGATGCCGCCTACACCGAGCCATTAACAAGAGACTTCATATGCATAGCTCCAGGACAATCACTTGATGTTTTGTTGCATGCAAATCAAGAACCTGATCACTACTACATGGCTGCAAGAGCATATTCAAGTTCCTCTATTCTTCCTTTTGATAACACCACAACCACAGCTAGAATCCACTACAATGGATATTACATTCCAACTTCATCACCTCCATTACCTTGTCTTCCTTACTACAATGACACAAATGCAGCTTTTGATTTCTTAGGAAGCCTTAGAGGCAAACCTGAGACATACCCTCATAAAGTCCCAACAATAATCACAACTCGAATCATTAGCACTATTTCTATCAACACATTCCCATGCCCTGAAGGCCAGACATTTTCACAAACATGTGAAGGGCCAAATGGAACACGTTTAGCAGCTAGCATGAACAACATATCCTTTGAGTTACCAAACATTTCCATCTTGGATGCATATTATTACTACTTAAATGGTGTCTACAGTAATAATTTCCCTAGTTTTCCTCCTTTGGTATTCAACTTCACTGCAGAGTATTTGCCAATGATACTAGAGATACCAAAGAGAAGAACCATGGCTAGAGTTATAGAGTATGATTCAACAGTGGAAATTGTGTTTCAAGGGACAAACTTGGTTGCTGGGATAGATCATCCTATGCATATACATGGAACTAGCTTCTACATTGTTGGACGTGGATTTGGAAATTTTGATGAGTATGAGGATCCAAAGACATACAATCTAATTGACCCTCCTCTTAGGAACACAGTTCTTGTGCCTATAAATGGTTGGGCTACCATAAGGTACAGAGCTGGTAACCCAGGTATGTTTCATGAAATAACTTGTTTTGGTTTAATGTGAAATAATTTTATTAGTTTCATTATTTTGGATTTTTTGTTAAACAAATAAAACAGATTTATTACTTACTCATATGCTTATTTAAAAATATCTACATTTTTTTTCCTTTTTTGTTACTATTTGATTGATTGTAATAACTTCAAAAGCTATAATACATGTATCTCGTTAGTAGTGTTAACAAGAAAAAATTAGCAAATATTTTTATAAAAGCATATATCAGTAAATAATCAATTTATTTTTTAAAAAATCCCAGTTAGTTTATGTGCTATCTATTAGAAAGAAAAGAGAGTAACAATTAGCAAGTTAGTTCAATTTATGAAACAAAATATGTATATGAAACACAATTCAATTTTAATTGCTCTTATCTATTTTTTTTTTTCTACACCTATGTTGAGAACTGAAACTAATTGTTGGTTGAACACTTGTATTGATGAATTTAGGAGTGTGGTTTGTGCATTGCCACTTAGAACGGCACCTGACTTGGGGAATGGAAACTGTGTTCATTGTGAAGAATGGAGAAGGATGCGATGAAAGTTTACTTCCTCCACCTCCAGATCTGCCTCCTTGTTGAAGAATTATTGCCATTTAGGGCTCTTACTTTCTTTTATGCAAAAATAGGGAGCAAACAAAAAATAGTCACCTAAACTTCCTCCCCTTGTATCCACTCGCCCCTACTCGCTCGGAACGGATTTTTAATGGAACAAGATCTTGAGCGGGGTGGGACGGGTTTAAGTAATACCCGCTCTTACCTGCCCAGTATATATATAAATATATATAATTTTAATATATAATATATATAAAATAATTAATAAAATAATTATTAATATTGTATTATATTTAAATTTTTACTTTAATTTATATTATGTATGTGTTAAGAGTTATATAATTTTGAAATTTAATTTTATTTATTGGATTGAATAATTATAGAGGGTGGACGAGTTTCCGAAGAAACAGATTAGGGATCAATTTTTTACTAGCTACAGGTAGGAGTAGAGCAAATTTGATGTGAATTATTATTGTTGGGTGAAACAGGGTCGGGAAGGGTAAAAACCCGCCTCATTGTCACCCCGAGTTCTACATGACAAATTATTTATGACCTGTTCTGTAAAGCAACAAGATAATTATGGTGCAGCAGTGCAGCACACACCAATTCATATATATACCATCATTTTTAACTTTTTGAGTAGATCAAATCGCCAATTCTCTAAATTGAGCAAGAGCTACAGGATCCAGTCATAAATGAAGGCAAAATGTAATAAGTTGTTACAAGAAAAAAGCATTATTTTCAGTGTAAAACAATATCAAAATTAGTTTTTTCAATCTCTTCACATAGATGCTGAACTCTTAAAACTAGTTGTTGATATAGGAAACTGAGATTCCTAAAATGAAAACAGTAAACAATGAAAGTTGTGTTCATTCACCATCACCACCATTGAAATACACAAGCAACGAGTTCACAATGTTTTTAAGAACAGATTTTTGCAATGTCTTGAACAGAATGAAGGAAAAAATAAGCGTGACTTAAGCAGCAAGGTACAAGCTCCTTCATTCTTCAATTTGAACAGGCTCAAAGCCCTTTTCAATTGAAGCCTTCACAGCATCTAAGACCAGCTGTGTTTTCCTACTAATTGTTGGCCACTTCATCTCAGGTTTCGAGTTCTTGAATTTGATTTCGGTCACCAACTGCGAAAACTCTCTTACCATAAGAACCTCCTGAGGGAGATCAGTGTTTACTGTATGCTTGCTTGGCTGAGAAGCCCATTTTGTCACAAGGTCATCAAAACCTGACTCAGAAGCTGCATAAAACGATGCCTCTTTCTCTTCATAAGGGATGATAAAGTCATGAACATGCAGAGTTCCTTTTGTTCCAACGGCAGTTATGTCCATTGCCAAGTTGGCCATGAAGGAGCAATAGAAGGTTGCCACTTTCCCGTCTTCCCAGTGCAGCGATGCGCCACAAGCCATTATCACCCCTGCTTTGTTGAACACAGGATTGCGCGAGGCAATTACAGTTTTCGGTAATTCATAGTTGGCAGCCCACAGGATTGCCCTAACACAATACCAACCTTCGTCGCCAAGGGAACCAAGAGCATCAAGATCCGGCTTTGCGCGAATGTCGTTCTCCAGGAAATCAGGATCAGCAGCAAATGTAAAAAAGGTCTGAATCTAAGCAACCCAGAAAGATCCATATATCAACATAGAGCATACATGCAATATAAAACATTAACATTTTCCTTAATATTAGGTGAAAACTCAGATGAAGTTGATACCTCAGAGACGTTATATGAAAATTTAGTCAAATCAGTCAAATCAACTTCACATGAAGTCGATTACACCTGAGTTTTCACCTTAATATTATGTTAAATTAACTGTTGCAAGCTTCGCCAGGAAAATGATGAAGATACATCCTTAACTAAGACAAAATAAGAAAGCTAAATACAAAGCAAACAAAACTAAGAGACACATTAGAAAGCAAAAGGATCAAATACACAAACAAAAAGCTAAACATGAGACTTTTCTTCCTTGCTTTGGCTTTTATACTACTTATAGAAACTTCCAAAAAGTTCCTAACAACATAATTTAGATGTAGCCGCATGTTTTGTATCTAGTACAAGCTTACTTTGTATCTAGTACAAGCTTTTTTTACACACAACAAATAATCATCATATGTTGACACACAACTCTCTTGACTATCTCAATCAACACATCAAATATAAAACACATTTATCAAAATTAATCTCGCTTCTACTTCCACTAAAAACTAGCTGTTTATTTCAAATAAATAAAAATAAAATTTGAGAATATAATGAAACTAGAAGTAACGTATATTACCGATTTGAGCTGGCCAAAACGGTGCGCATCGGAGAGAAAATCCTTCATCTGATTGGTCCTAGGGTGGTGCATCCACATGGTACCATCCATGAGCTGCACCCCACTGGATTCACAGGCCCGAATGATCTCATCGAACTGAGACGCATTCAAGGCCACGGGCTTCTCAAGCAGCACGTGCTTCCCCTTCTGAGCTGCAACCACGGCCCAACGCACGTGCAGGCTCGTCGGCAGAGGAACGTACACGGCGTCCACCTCGGGATCGTCCAGAACTTCCTCGTAGGAGCCGTACACCTTGGCGTCCTCCGGGTAGCCGTTGGCGGCGGCGAAGCGCCGGGCCTTGTCGATGGAGCGGCTGCCGATGGCGTGGAGTGTGGCGTTAGGAGCCAGTTTAATGGCGCGTGATACTTTCCGGGCTATGTCGGCGCATCCTATCACGCCGAATCGGATTACCGGCGTTTCTGACATTTTCTTTGTTTCTCTCAGAAAAGACGAAACGAAACGAAACGTTTCGGATAGCAGTGACTTGTGTCCACTGTCCAGTTTTCACTTCCCTGGTAATATTATATATTTTTTAATAATAAATATATATTTTTTAAATTTTTAACTTATAAAAAATAGGGTAAAAAACCATAATAAGCCAACTGGCTCAAAAAATTACGTAAATACGCCAAAGCAAAAATCGTTTCAGCAATAAGCCAGATCGTATTTTTATATAATTCGAACCAGGTTGGTTCGAACTCTATTTGTTAGTAAATCGAACCAGGTGAGTTCGAATTAGGGTTTTTTTTTGTTAGTAATTCGAACCAGCCTGGTTCGAATTAGGAATGAAGGTAATTCGAACCAAGGTGGTTCGAATTATAGAGAGAGAAGGTGTGCATGTAATTCGAACCAGGCTGGTTCGAATTACACCAATCATAGTTCGAACTAGGCCGGTTCGAACTATGTGTGAGACTGACTGTATATATATGGTTCCAAACGTGAGTTAGTCTCATTAGAGGGAGTAGGATGGCTAGTGAGGAGAGTTTTGTTGTTTTGGTGCACCACAGAGGATCTGTTAATAGAAAAACTCGTTCCGGAGTAAAGTTCACAAATAAGAATCCTCTATGTATTGTCATAACATCTACGACGAGTTACGATGAGCTTGTTAGCGCTGTACTAATGAAGCTTGGTCTGGAGGGTGCGAAGCGGGTAAAGAAGTTTTTCTATTGCATTCCAGTCACGGTGCTACAGAATACGGTGAAGTATGATTGCTTCACAATTAATAATGATGCGGACTTGCAAGTAATGTTTCTCTGTCGGCGGCAGTTTCCGGAGGTGAGGACACCGGAGTTGTTGGCCCGGCTGGCTTATGTTGTATCCAGCTCCGGCGGTTCGAACAGGAATACGAACACTATAGCGAATGCAGCAGGTTCTAGTTCCCGGCCTGCCGTTGCTTCCTCGTCCGTCCCTGTGTACGAACCAGTGGTCGAACATGTCGCCTCCCCATCTTTTGCTGTTGACCTCAATGCCACCGAAGGCGACGAGGTAGTGGAAAGGGAAAATTTGCCGAACGCTTTAGTGGGAGTTGCACCTGTTGGTGTAGGAGACGGTTTTTTGGACGATGAAGACGAGGATGACGTCGAGCCGGATATGATTGACGATGATAGCGCTGATGATATTGGAGCGACTGGGCCTGCATTGGAGGTAGGTGGTTCTAGCTCTAGCACACAGCAGTATCCACCACATTTTTCCTCGTTGGACTTGGACGCCATGAGACATGAGGGGGTTTTAGGTCACGCTGTTGGATTCGGAGCTAGAGATGCGGAAGGGAGTACTGGTCTGACAGAGTTCCAGGTTGGTCAGCAATTCCAGGATAAAGATGAGGCCCTTTTAAGTGTGAAGACTTACAGCATCCGGCGAGGGGTACAGTACAAGGTGGTGGAGTCCGATCACCGCCGGTATGTGGGCAAGTGTTCCGAGTTTGGGAATGGGTGCACATGGTTGATTCGACTGAGTCTCCGGAAGCGCAAGGGCATTTGGGAGGTCAAACGGTACAATGGACCTCACACTTGCCTGGCCACATCCATCTCAAGTGACCACAGGAGTTTGGATTATCATGTGATTTCGGCGTTCATTATGCCAATGGTTAGGGCCGATGCATCCGTGAGCATCAAGGTGCTCCTGAACGCCACGGCAGCGCACTATGGTTTTAGGCCGACTTACCGAAGGGTTTGGATGGCGAAGCAAAAATCTATTGCCCTCATATACGGTGACTGGGATGAGTCCTACAACGACCTGCCTAGGTGGGTCTTGGGTGTCCAGCTGACGATGCCTGGGAGTGTTGCGGTCCTGAAGACGAGCCCGGTTCGAGTTGGAGGACAGGTGGACGAATCTCAAGCGTACTTCCACAGACTTTTCTGGACTTTCCCGCCCTGCATCGAGGCATTCCGTCATTGCAAGCCGCTAATCAGCATTGATGGCACACATTTGTATGGGAAGTATGGGGGAACGTTGCTCATCGCGATTGCACAGGATGGGAACTCCAACATTCTACCTGTGGCATTCGCACTAGTAGAGGGTGAGAATGCGGAATCCTGGACATTCTTTCTCTCGCACCTTCGACAGCACGTGACCCCGCAGCCCGGTCTGCTGGTTATATCGGACAGGCACAACGGCATCAAGGCTGCGCTCGAGGCTCCTGACGGCGGTTGGCTACCGCCATCTGCGTACCGTGCATTCTGCATACGACACGTAGCGGCTAATTTTGCCCTAACCTTCAAGGGCAAAGACGCTAGGAGGCTACTAGTGAACGCGGCGTATGCGAAGACCGAGGTTGAATTTGATTACTGGTTTGATATCCTTCGATCTGAAGATCCGGCGATGTGTGACTGGGCGAACCGGATTGATTACTCGTTGTGGACTCAGCATCGTGATGAGGGGCGGAGATTCGGTCACATGACGACGAACATCTCCGAGTGTGTGAACTCCATCCTGAAGGGGGTCAGAAATCTCCCTGTAGCATCCCTGGTGAAGGCAACATATTGTAGGCTTGCGGAACTGTTTGTTCGCAAGGGGAGAGAGGCTGAGGCCCAGATGGGAACAGGACAACAATTCAGTCAGCATCTGGTGAAGTGTATTGAGGCCAACATGAAGACGGCCAGGTGCTTCACGGTGACGCTGTATGACCGGGATAACTCCGAGTTCACTGTAGCAGAGACTACTCCGACTGGTTCTTTCTCCTTGGGTACTTACAGAGTATCACTTGCCTCTCGGACATGTGACTGCGGGTACTTCCAGGCTCTTCATTTCCCGTGTCAGCACGCACTTGCGTGCTGTGCATACTCACGGGTCACCTGGACCTCTTACGTTCACAGCGTCTATCAGATTAGCTCGGTCTTCAATGTGTATCGGATGGGATTCACACCTCCCATCCCGGAGGGCTTCTGGCCACCTTACGACGGGCCCACAGTGATTCCAGACCCTGCCATGAGGCGTGCCAGAGAGGGTCGTCCTAGATCCACTAGGATACGGACGAATATGGACGAGGCGGATCCGAATCGGCCAAAGAGGTGCGGCCTATGTCGCCAACCTGGACACACGCGACGTAGTTGCCCACAGGTTGCAGGCTCGTCTCAGACAGGACACCATTAGTATGCATGTTGTTAGTGTTAGCATTATCTACATTAGTGCGCATCTTGCTAGTCTTAGAGTTATTTAGATTATATCCCATGTTGTTAGTGTCAGTATTATTTACATTAGTGCACATGACTTTTAGTTTGATTGTTGCGAGTAGTAATGAATATGGCTTTCTTAATTATGTATTTTTTTTCTTTAAAGTTCAATCATGTATGATCCTGGTTTGTACTTTTTTTGTTATGTTATAGTCTGTTTACCTATGTTTTTTTTTTAATTTGTGTTCTGGGACATTCATTTTGTATGATCAATGAATCTTGAAACAGTTTAGCGTTTATTTTCTCTTACTGAACTGTGTCCGGGTTGGCGACATAGGCCGCATCTCTTTGCCTGATTCGGATATGCCTCGTCCATAGATACACAGCTTAGTCAGTCTCACACATAGTTCGAACCGGCCTGGTTCGAACTATGATTGGTGTAATTCGAACCAGCCTGGTTCGAATTACATGCACACCTTCTCTCTCTATAATTCGAACCACCTTGGTTCGAATTACCTTCATTCCTAATTCGAACCAGGCTGGTTCGAATTACTAACAAAAAAAAACCCTAATTCAAACTCACCTGGTTCGATTTACTAACAAATAGAGTTCGAACCAACCTGGTTCGAATTATATAAAAATACGATCTGGCTTATTGCTGAAACGATTTTTGCTTTGGCGTATTTACGTAATTTTTTGAGCCAGTTGGCTTATTATGGTTTTTTACCCTAAAAAATAATAATATTCATATTTTATATAATTTTTAGGGTAAAAAACCATATTAAGCCAAATGAGTCAAAAAATAACGTAAATACGCCAAAGCAAAAATCGTTTCAGCAATAAGCCAGAAGCTATTTTTATATAATTCGAACCAGCTTGGTTCGAACTCCATTTCTACATAATTCGAACCAGCTTGGTTCGAATTATATACAAACACATACACACACATAATTCGAACCAGCTTGGTTCGAATTACACATAATTCGAACCAGCTTGGTTCGAATTACACACAAACACACGCACACACTAATTCGAACCAGCTTGGTTCGAATTACACACAGTAATTCATGGTATAATTCGAATTATGCTGTTAAAAAATTAATAATTTATTAAAAAAATTTATTAAAAAAATTAATAATTAAAAAATTAAAAAATATATATTTTTATTTCATACGTTAAAAAAAAGTTAACAAAATATTTAATTACGAGACTTCTTTAAAATATTAATGAGCTATCAATTTGAATTCCATACAATACTTTTCTGTCCATTTTTAATAGTTCATGAATATTTTTTAATAAATTTTTTTAAATTATACTACAAAAAATATTTATCCTATGCAAAACAATTTAAAAAAAATGGCTTAAAAATGTTAGGAGTACTATAAAAATTTGTAATGTTATAATAACTTAGGTAAATACATGCATGTACTCAAATTTTAAATAAAATACTCTACATAGTCAATATAATTTAAAAATGAAAGAAAATATTTTATTCCATACAAAATAATTAAAAATATATTTATTCTATACAAAATAATTTTAAAAAATGGCTTAAAGATGTTATGAGTACTATAAAAGTTTGTAATATTCTAGTGATTTAGGTAAATACATGATAAAATATTTTTTCTTTAATTTCTAAATTATTAGTGACTATGTGGAGTATTTCTTTAATGTCCTAAGTCATTAGGACATTACAAATTTTTATAGTACTTCTAACAGCTTTTAAGCCATTTTTTAAATTATTTTGCATAGAATAAAATAATTTTTTGTGGTATAATTTAAATAAATTTATTAAAAATATTTATGAACTATCAAGAATGGGCAGAAGAGTATTGTATAGAATTCGAATTGGTCACCATATAATTTGAATCAGAGTAATTCGAACTTCCCTATGCGTAATTCGAATCATGTAATATCTCACCATATAATTTAAATAATTTTATTAAAAAATTATCATGAATATTTTTAATAAATTTATTTAAATTATACCACAAAAAAATATTTTATTTTATGCAAAATAATTTAAAAAATGGCTTAAAAGCTGTTAGAAGTACTATAAAAATTTGTAATGTCCTAATGACTTAGGACATTAAAGAAATACTCCACATAGTCACTAATAATTTAGAAATTAAAGAAAAAATATTTTTATCATGTATTTACCTAAATCACTAGAATATTACAAACTTTTATAGTACTCATAACATCTTTTAAGCCATTTTTTAAAATTATTTGTTATAGAATAAAATATATTTTTTAATTATTTTGTATGGAATAAAATATTTTCTTTCATTTTTAAATTATTATTGACTATGTAGAGTATTTTATTTAAAATTTGAGTACATGCATGTATTTACCTAAGTTATTATAACATTACAAATTTTTATAGTACTCCTAACATTTTTAAGCCATTTTTTTAAATTGTTTTGCATAGGATAAAATATTTTTTGTAGTATAATTTAAAAAAATTTATTAAAAAATATTCATGAATTATTAAAAATGGACAGAAAAGTATTGTATGGAATTCAAATTGATAGCTCATTAATATTTTAAAGAAGTCTCGTAATTAAATATTTTGTTAACTTTTTTTTAACGTATGAAATAAAAATATATATTTTTAATTTTTAATTATTAATTTTTTTAATAAATTTTTTAATAAATTTTTTTAATAAATTATTAATTTTTTAACAGCATAATTCGAATTATACCATGAATTACTGTGTGTAATTCGAACCAAGCTTGTTCGAATTAGTGTGCGCGTGTGTTTGTGTGTAATTCGAACCAAGCTGGTTCGAATTATGTGTGTGTATGTGTTTGTATATAATTCGAACCAAGCTGGTTCGAATTATGTAGAAATGGAGTTCGAACCAAGCTGGTTCGAATTATATAAAAATAGCTTCTGGCTTATTGCTGAAACGATTTTTGCTTTGGCGTATTTACGTTATTTTTTGACTCATTTGGCTTAATATGGTTTTTTACCCTAATTTTTAAAATTAAATTATAATTTTTTAAAATGTTATTTATGTATTTAAAAAAATTAAAAAAATTAATTTTTTATAATAAAAAAATAAATATTTTTAAAATTAAAAAATTAAATATAAAATAATTTATTTATAAATTATTTTTTAAAAAAAAATATTTTATATAATTTTTAAAATTAAATTATAATTTTTTAAAATGTTATTTATGTATTTAAAAAAATTAATTTTTTTATAATAAAAAAATAAATAATTTTAAAATTAAAAAATTAAATATAAAATAATTTATTTATAAATTATTTTTTTTAAAAATTTAATTAAACTAATTACCAAAACTGAACTATATTTTTTTTCTATCGAAGATAGAGAGATTCGAATCACGACCTCTTAAAGTGAATATAGAGGAATTCGGTCATTTGAACTATAATTTATCGGCAAATTTAAACTATGTTATTTGAAAAATAACTATATATATTATTTCACACCCTTTTCATATATATTTTATAAAAATATCTGATTTAATTATTATATATTTCTTTATTTTTCAATAGTGTTTATGAAGGAGATAATGCTTTGGCTTAGGTTCCCTAACCTCCACCATACTGTGTTTTGGTGAGGACCCAAATAGATAACAATGGCCACCCAATCCTATCTTCTCAACTCCGTTTATCTCAGAGGTACTTTCTTTCTCAGAATCGCTTTCTTTTCATTCCAACTTCTTCTCTTTAATCGCCCTCCCACAATTTTGTAGGCTGGCAACCTTCAATTTCCAAGTCAAGCACTTTCGCTGTCCCAGTGAGTTCCCCACTTCATTTGCCTCAAAGTTTTCTATTTGCCATGCTTTCTGCAGCTGAATTTGACAAAACCCACTTCAAAGTTTGATTTTTGCAATCTTGCAATTCATGTTCATATATAGTATTAGCATTTGCCTAGCGCTTTGGCTGTTAATTTTGCCTTGTGCTTTAAACTAAAGTTCCTGGTATGGTAAAGCTGCAAGCTTTTTACTGTGTTCTTGTAAAATATACTAGTTATTGGAGCATGAGAAAATGACATTTCAAATTTCTTGTCACTTGTGTTGATTAACTCAGCATGAACTAGCTCTGTTGTTTATACTACTAAATATAGATATGTTGATTGGTAGAAATGATTTATCCTTTGAGTTATCATCTTAAATGTTCTTCTAATTACTAAATGAAGGAACGATTTAGTTATTTCTTCTTTTTAAGATTGTAAGACATGGATTGTATCCTCTCTTAATCTAACATTTAGATAGATTTTTAGGATGCTGTATGGTATAAAATTGGCTTTTCTAGGAAGCTACAAATTTCTCAGGATGCTTTTGAATTTTATTTGTTCTAGGAAACTTCAAAGTTTCCTACTAAACGAAACATCAATGGAAGTACTCTAGGACCTTGCAATGTTGCTCATGTTACAAAGAAATATCTGAGGCAGCAGCAGCAGCTACTACTGCACAGAACACACTTGATTCAAAAGCTGTCTTAAACAGTGTCAAACTCAGCATACCTGAGACATCATTACATTATGTTCCCTCAGATTTCATGAAGAGGTTGGTTCTTGCTGACTTGGATCCTGCCACTGCAAAGCTAGCAATTGGGTTTCTAGGCCCTTTTCTCTCAGCATTTGGTTTTCTCTTCATATTGAGGATAGTGATGTCATGGTACCCTAAACTACCTGTGGGGAAGTTCCCTTATGTAATAGCCTATGCTCCCACAGAGCCTCTTCTCATAGCAACAAGGAAACTGATTCCTCCCCTTGCTGGTGTGGATGTTACCCCGGTTGTCTGGTTTGGATTGCTTAGCTTTCTTAATGAGATATTAGTGGGTCCACAAGGATTACTTGTTCTTCTTTCCCAACAAGTCAATTAGGAAACATTTTGACCCTTTTTTTTTGTGAGGAACAAATAGATAAGAGATGATGTTATTTTGTCCAATCTTCTAGTTGGATCCATACCAAAGTGCATCTGTGAGTGTGAATTACTAGTATTTTCTTTATATACCATATATATTGAAGTAGAAAGCAGAGAAGAATTGGTGAAGTTCAATTCAAATAGCTTCACTAGTGATAAAATCTTGAAATGCTAGACTAGGATAATCTTTAGAAATTCTACTTACTAAATTGTCATTTTGTTTTAACGAAAGAAATGCTAATGCTTACTTCATTTCCTCTACTAGCTGTAAGGGATATATATGCAACCGATTTGAGGAGTTGAAAATCATATGCTGCAATGAAACTTCAAGGCAATATCTTCGAGTAAATAGTCAGACAAATTACAATTTTAATAAAATGAATTTCAAAATGACAAAATGATGTATATATTCTATTTGACAAAATAAATTATATGTATATAAATATATAAATAAATTGACTATATATTTAGTTTAATTTATCCAACAGAATATATCTTTAAAAAGTCATATTACCATTTATATCTTTTGAAATCCAGTTGTCAAAATTTTAATCTTTCATAGATCAATATAGTTATTTGACTTGTTTCATTTCTATCTGAACTTAACACTTTGGGTGAGAAGATACTAGATGTTAGCAGTAGTCGGTTCTGAACTTCTTATGCATGCACGTGGCACACAACTTCTCTTACGTGCCCATCAGAAAACCATGATCCCGCATGCACATGATGACACACCCCATTTTTTGTATCCTTCTTTTTCCACTATAAATAAATTCCTTAGACAACATCATTGATCACATCTCACAACATCAACATATATATCCCACTACATACCATATGGATTGGATAGGATCATACCGTGGACTTGGAGGGCAGAGAGGTGGTGATGAGTGGCGTGACCCTTTCTATGCATCCCCATTCACCGGCTTGTGGGACCCTTCTAACAACTACTATGGCGGCGGTGACCAAACTTCTGCTCTTTCCCATGCTCATGTTGACTGGCGTGAGACTGATAATGCTCACATCTTCCGTGCTGATCTTCCTGGTTAGCCACTTTCATATAAATAAATTTTAAAATATAAAATATATGTTAAAAATAAATTAAACAATACATATATTTATACATAAATATATATAATGTATTGCAGAAAAATGGTTAGGTTAAATAAGGCACAAATGCATACAACACATAACACATAAATACATATGCATAGTAGCTGATATACTAATATTTGTTATTTTTATATTATAAACTTCAATGCGACATATTAAAATCAATTAAGCAATAAGCATTCATAGATAATTAATATCGGAGGGTGGTTTATATTGTGATTAATGAATGAAAGATAAAGAGGGAGCAGCAATAGGATGTGTGATAGGAATAAGTGCAATGGTATCTCGTAGTTGCAACTTAGCGAGGTCTATATTATCAATGCTCAACGATTTTTGGGGAAACCGAAATAATATGAACAGGGGTGAGGAAAGAGGACCTCATGGTGCAAGTGGAAGACGGCAACGTACTCCAGATAAGCGGGGAGAGAGCCAAGGAGAGTGAGGACACCAACGATAAGTGGCACCGCGTGGAGTGCCGCCGAGGAAGCTTCACGAGGCGGTTCCGCCTGCCGGAGAATGCCAACTTGGAGAACGTAGATTGC
Source organism: Arachis stenosperma (assembly GCF_014773155.1). Taxonomy (NCBI): domain Eukaryota; kingdom Viridiplantae; phylum Streptophyta; class Magnoliopsida; order Fabales; family Fabaceae; genus Arachis; species Arachis stenosperma. The sequence goes on along the minus strand of NC_080381.1, from coordinate 140,772,889 downwards.
ACTCTGCGGGATGGAGTGCTGACTGTGAATGTGCCAAAGAAGGTGGAGAGCGAGTCACAGCAGAATAAGAATGTGAGGCAGATCCATGTGGCCTAGTTGTCCTGCAAATTTGATCGGAGTATATATGTTTTTATATCAAGATTATAGTTCACATTCCAACTTGTTATGTGTGGTATTTTATGATATGTATGAATATTCAGAGTGGCGTTTTTGGTTTATGATTTTGCAGTGTTATTGAGGGATGAATATAGTTAATTAATGAAATTTGTATTAATTAAAACTGTCTATATAATATTTAATTAGTTGTATATGATGGAAATAGTTTGTTATTTTGATTTTAGAAACTAGTAAATTTTTTAAAGAAAGTATTAGTGTTTATCACTTGATCTAGTAATCTAAATAACATGGCCATATTGTCTGTACTAGTAGCCTATCAAAGCATGTTTATTAAAGTAAATGTGTTTAGAAATAATAAATTTATGTTTTTTTCATATTTACATAAATTCTGAAAAATATTCAGATGTTAGACAGAATAATAATTTTTATATTCCAATGCCGAAATTAATTAATTGGTGTGCAATTTCAGAATTAAAGTTTCTATTAGTAAGACGAAAAGAAAAATGCTTGTAAAATTATAAACCCTTACAACTTTGCACAAATATGAAAACTAAACAATAATATGAAGAATATTCTCTAATTGTTGTTGGTGGTGATTTCAAAAACATGTGTGGATAAATGAGGATGGGAAAACACAAGGACCACAGATAACATCTTCAAACTTCAAAATTTGATTGATTTCGTGACAACAAAATTTCCGTCGCAAAAGAGGGAGCCACACTCTTTAGTCTTTAGCAGCAATCACCAACGCAAAACGTGAAGAACTCAGAGAACTGTGAGAGCTGAAATTGAAACACTGAAGAATGAACATGCATCCTAACTTCCAAAACTAACTCCCAACAAACTCTCTTATAACTATGCCTTCAATTTGCAACTGAATTTCTAAGCTCAGTACTCAAGAATCTTCTGAAACGCTTCAACCAAAATGCTTTCTCTCTCTACCTTCCCTTCTGTTTCTTACTCCTCTCCCCCTCTTCGGCCGCGTGGTGCCGTTTCTTCCCGCCGATGCTCCGTCAGATGCGCCGCCGCGGCCGACGGGGACTCGTTCACGGCGAAGTCAGGGTACCTGTTCGAGCTGAGCGCCACGGAAGCTGACTCGCTGGCGGATTACAGCATCTCGAAGATCGCCGCCATTTACTACCGGAAGCCTCTGGTGGTGGCTCGGCGTCTGGTTCAGACCGGAATCTCTTTCGGAAAGTGGTTCGCTCTTCGCTACGTTGACACTCTCATGGACCGTTCCGATGATATGTTTCAGGTTTCCCGCTGCTTGTGCAATCTTTCTTTTTTCAACTTTGAATTTTTAAATTATTGTTTTTAAGGTGAATTCATTGTTGCAGGAAATGGTTTCTGGTTCTTTCCATTGAGAAGTTCTGTTTTTGAATATAGAATGTTGATTATTTTGAAGGAGATTGTTTCTTCTATTCGAACGTTTTAGCTAGAAAGTTGAGAATTTTGACTTGTTTAACGCGAAGTAGTTTTTGACATCTATTAAGGAGAGGAAGTGATACCTGAGAGTTGTCGTTTGCAATATAAGAATCAAAACTTTTCTTTTTCCAATTTTAAATTTTGATTGTTTAGTTATTTGGTTTTGCAGGTTAGAGCTTCAGAGCTTAGGAAGATATTGGTAGAACTTGGACCGGTATGTCATGTTCGTCTGTTATTTATGTTCCAACTTGGTGTTTCTGTGACTTGGAAAACGAAGGGTGGTTATTTATGGTCAAATTACTGTGTGACTGAGGAAAAAAAAAAGAGTGGATTGGTCAATTTTGCTACTCCATTTTGTTTGGTTTCATTCTTTGGGATGTGAATGATGGTTGATTGATATGTTTAATCTGTCCCCTTTGAAATGTCCTAAATATTAGTTCTAGACTGGAAAGCTTTCTGATCTAAATGTCAATGAAAATATCTTGTTTGTTGTTGTTTTCCGATCAACATGTCAACTGGTTCGTTTTGTGAATTTCGGTTTTGTAATTTCAGGCATATATCAAAATTGCCCAGGCTATATCATCTCGAGCTGTAAGTGTTGTAGTTTCCTTACTTGATCATTGTTCTGTGGCTCTCCATTAAGGTTTGGTCACTTCAGTTTACAGTGATTGATGTAGATAAGAATTGAGATGTAATTTTGAAGAATTCATCCTTGTAGGATTTGATACCACCATCTTATCTGGATGAACTCTCACTCCTGCAAGATCGAATAAGTCCATTTTCTACTGAAGTTGCTTTCAATATGATAGAACAAGAACTGGGATCATCTTTGGTTGAACTTTTCTCAGAGATTTCACCTGAGCCTGTAGCTGCTGCATCCCTTGGGCAGGTTCATTTTTTTATTCATTTTGGTGTGTTTGTCTTTGTGATGATGATTGTAGAATTTTTTAGAGTACTTTCGTTCATGTGTAGTTTTTACAATTTAGATTTTAGAACATCAAGTATGGAACTTCTGTCTCTGAAATGTAGGTGTATCAAGCTAGGCTTCGCAAAACAGGACAGGTTGTCGCTGTCAAAGTGCAAAGACCCGGAGTTCAAGCAGCAATTTCCCTTGATATATTAATCTTGCGTTTTATGGCAGGAGTGATTAAGAGAGCTGGCAAGTTTAATACTGATCTTCAGGTGATTCTGTAGTTTGTGCAAAGATTAGACTAAGTTCAGGTGATTCTGTAGTATGTGCAAACTGCAAAGATTAAACTAAGCTAGCTATGAATTTACATGACGTCATGTGTCATACCTAAATGGTTATCTTTGCCACTTAGGAAATGTTTATATCCGTGTTATATTTTTTGCTCCATATTATGTTGATCGTCAATTTATTGAACATGACCTTGTAAAATCTGCAGGGAGTTGTTGATGAGTGGGCCTCAAGTCTTTTCCGGGTAACTATTGGTTTCCTCATATATCTGCAGGCAGTTGTTGATTAAAACTGACCACCAGATTTCCACCTTTTTATTTTATATTTATATTTGAAATTCAAATTGAATACAGGTAAATCACCTTGAATGCAGGAGATGGACTACAATAATGAAGCAAGCAATGGAATCAAGTTCAGGCAAGTGCATGTTATCAAGTTTTTTAGTATGTGATTCATTCTGACTCCAAGATCAAGGTTGTATGGTGTGAAGACGAGTGAATATGGTTTGATTAGGTAGTAGTTTATCTAAAAAAAACTCAGTTCCCTGAGAGTGGCAGGCATCTTTTTCCCCTTGGAACTGGTTTGGCAATTGACAGAAACTGCTTTAATTTTTTTTAATATTATGAGAAACTTTTCGCAGTCAAAGTTAAATATTTTTTTCCTTTCAATTCACTTTGAGCAGGAATAGACTGAATACATTGTAGAAATAGAAATATGCAATAAAATTGCTTGTGCTTGGTCCACAGAATTACAGAAATATATGACTTAAACATTCTTTTGTTAGAATCCCTTCTTATGGATGCAGCTTAATGTTTTTCTTGTGCTTTCATTTAGCAATAATTTATGCAGTATTAATGCTTTAATTGTTAGTTGTTATTTGTTATTTATGAGCAGGCAGTTATATGGCTCTATACCTGATGTGGTGATTCCTTTGATGTATAAGGACTATACAACGCGCAAAGTTCTCGTGATGGAATGGGTTGAGGTATTTTACTATTTGCTGTTTGCTCACCACCTTTTAGCACACAGACATTTCAATCCCTGCATGGAGTAGAATTCCTCAGATAAATTTATTATATATCCTAATAGAAGAGTTCCGAGTTTAGAGCATCCTCTTTTGTAGTGGTTTAAATTGGAATGCTAGAACCTCCTTAGATAAATGGATTTATATGCCAGCACGAATAGCATTCCAAATTGTTTCATGCTTCTTTAAGCTCTAGTTCCTGAAAGAAAGTATACAAAGGGATTTATCTTTTTGGATTCTCTCATTCATGCCTGCTGGAAAAATCTAGTCTGCTGATGGATTATCTTTCTATGGGTTTGTAGGGGAACAAGTTGTCAGAAGTGAAGGATCTCTACCTTATTGAGGTCATACAATGTCACTTGTTGCAAACAAGTTGTTCTAGATTTCCTTCTGCACAGCTTTTTAATATTATTTCCCTGATGCTGATTAGGTAGGAGTATACTGCTCATTCAATCAACTTCTTGAGTGTGGATTCTATCATGCAGATCCACACCCTGGAAATCTTCTTCGAACGTATGATGGAAAATTAGCATATTTAGGTAATTGAACATTCAAATTCGATATTTTGATTATATATTTATATGTTTTACTCTTTTGCTTGTATTCTTTGGTTTCTTGGTTTGTTATTATAAACTTAAATATGATATTTTGTTTATTTGTTTTCTGTTTTTCTTTCTTTTGCTCCAGATTTTGGTATGACAGGTGAGTTTAAACAAGAATTGCGTGATGGATTCATCCAAGCTTGTCTCCATCTTGTGAATCGCGATTTTGATGCATTGTCCAAGGACTTCGTCACTCTTGGGTATTTGTTTTCCCCTAAATTACACTCTCAGTTTTCAAAAAGTATTATCAGTATAGGATTGGCCCATGTGAAATATATAATGAAGGATCTTGAGCCTTATAAGCCTTGTAGCTTAAGTCCTCAGTATAGTTGTTCCTAATAAGGTTCTAATCATGAACCTTGAACTTTAGTGGACCTATGCATGGTCCATGCCTAACCCAAAGAATTGAGTGAGGGATGCTTAGGTATATGATAAAGTATCTTTTGAGTCAGGGATAGGTACTTGACAGCATACTTGTAAATTTTATCAGGCTTCTTCCACCGACTGCAGACAAAGAAGCTGTTACAAAGGCTTTGACAGGTTTTTACTTTAATAAGTGATTTAGAAAATACTTGTGACTTATGCAGGTTTTTAAAAATACTTGTTAAGGGAAGTTACTAATTCTGTTGTCTGAATTATTTGTATGCAGGTGTCTTCCAAAATGCTGTTGCCCAAGGAGTTCGCAATATCAGCTTTGGAGACCTTTTAGGAAACTTAGGAACCACCATGTAAGTTGTCCACTATTATGCAACATTATTTTCTCTCTGTTATTTTTGTCATCTTGGTGGTAGTTGCCTACTTGTTTTGTTTTCCTTTGGCATGCTACTTATCTTCTTATTCCTGTTCTCTAAAAATTTTCAGGTATAAATTCAAATTTAGAATACCTTCATACTTCTCTCTTGTCATTCGAAGGTAGTAACATCACAAAATGGCTTAAAACAAATGGTTTTGTGTCAAACTCTGAACAATATCTTGTCTTTTAGCCTTGCTGTGCTGGAAGGAATTGCAATTGGATTTAACCCGGATTACAAAGTTTTGGGTAGTACTTACCCTTGGATCGCTCGAAAAGTACTTACTGACAGCTCTCCCCAGCTTAAGGCTTCTTTGGAGACTCTTCTGTATAAGGTAAAGACAAGATTGGATTCTTTTTGTTTCATTTCTTTATTCAATTATATTGTAATATTTTCTAAAGCTCTTAACTTAGCCCTTGATTCCTTACCTCTTTTCCAGGATGGTGTTTTCAGAGTAGACCGTTTAGAGTCTTTGTTGACAGAGGTGAAATCTTTCTTTCTTGTTTTCTTCTTTTTTTTTACCATTCCAATTTTCTCCCTAGTAAGATCCCTTTTATGCTGAGTTTGTTTTAAAATTCTAACCTAAGATGGTTCTTTCAGTCTCTTCGTGCCAAAACAGAAAAGTCCTTAGTTAAACAACAACCTGAAGGCACTGATTCCAGAATGGCAATGAAGGAAATACTTTCTTTTACTTTAACAGAAAAGGTATTAACAGCCAGTTCCAATTTCATTCTACATTGTAACTACCCTCCAACTTTTTTCTCATTGATGTTGGATTTGTAATGAACCTTTGCAGGGTGAATATGTGAGAGAAATAATTGTTCAAGAGTTTGCTAAAGTATGTTTATTATTAGTTGTTCATTAAAATCATAATAGAAATGTGAAACATGAAAAATGAAAACTTTAATATTAATTGAATAAAATTAAATGCAGGGTTTTGATGCACTTGGACTAGCAACCTTGGAAACAGCTGCTTCAAGGGTTCCTTTCAGCGGATTCCTTTTTTCCTCTTTAATGACCGAAGAAGATGTGAACAACCTCAGAACCTTCCAACGCCTTCTACTCTTGTTGTCAGGGACCAGAAGAAAAGAAGATAACAAAGTAAGATTTCAGTTATCCTTAATTGTAGATAGACCAACTACTGCACAATTCTAGATGTTGATGGATTCATGGATATGATGATCTTAGGAACAAATTTCTCTCTCTCAAATTTTTCTTTACATGCCATTGTTGGATTGGTAATACTTGCTTCAAATGTCCGAGATATGAAAAGTTCAAGTATTATTTAGTAGTTATTATTTTATATTTTTAAGTATTAGAATGTCAAATTTAATTTCATGTATTTTGATTTTGTTTATTTAGTTAGTAGATTGGACTTTATGTTACGATTATCTTTATTTTAACCTAATAAGAGGTTATAAATACCTCATAAACTATTGTATCTGTCACATAGAGAGCTTAGAGAAGTGCTAAACTATGGTGTGGACAAGTGAAATTAAGTGAGTCCCTCTTTTATTGCATCGGGGAATTGGATAAAAGGTTGAGTTATTCCCTTCAATTCAATTTCCAAACTATGATATAGACAAGTTAGGTTGAGAAGTCGCTTTCTTGTTGGATAAAATTAGATAAAAAGTAGAGTGATTTTCTTTATATTTAATTACAATCTATCCCTTTTGTTTTATATTTCAATTTCAGTTTATCTTTTTTATTCAATTTCAATCCTTATCTTCATGTTTATCGTTTGTTTTGTATCAATTGGAAATTAGTAGTCCTTTCTATGTCAAATGACATGCAGGGAATCATACAGGTTAGCCAATACCAGAAACAGACACTTCACATGGAGAACCTATCATTAGTTCCAACTCAACTTGAATCTGTTCAAGAGATTCTTCCTGTTCTATCTATCATTTTTGAGGTAACTCTATCGTTTGCATTTTCTTGGATACAGCATTGTAACTATTTCCTCAATTCTTCTATGTTTGTAAAATGTTAACAGCTACCACCAGAATCCCAGCAGCAGTTACTTCAGTTGCCAGCTAATATGGTGAGACAGTTAATATCTCGCGCCGCTGCAAGAACAATAAGGAGGATTTTCTTGTGAACTCCTGGCGGTAAACACGTGTCAGACACAGAGCACATGAATTCTGTTTGCTCTAATCAACTCACTATCACCAGATAACATTGAAACATAAGTAGGATCCATATGACAGGGCATTGAATTTGTACATAAGCATAAGAATAAGCAGCATAGCTGATGCACATTGCTGATTCAGCAAGAGATTTTGAGCCTTACAATTCATGTTCAGAAGAACTTGTTTTGGATACTATCTGAAAAAATGGAAGTATTCATAGTTTCATACTAAAATATATTCCATGGTATCAACTCTGGCCATGTTCGTTTTCTCTTTTGGGATTGTTCTTCTCTATATACATGCATGCATGCAAAACATTATTATTATTATTATTATTATTATTATTATTATTATTAGATGGAAGCTGTAGGGTTTGTTTGCGTGAGCTTCTAAGAAAAGATTTTTTTTCGAATTATCTTTTTTCTAAAAGATCTTATGAAAAAGTAAAAGTAATTTTATGTTTGGATATCTCATACAAAATTTTTTTTTTCAATGAATATAATAATATAAAAGTTTTTTTTATATATTACATGAAAAATATTTTTTTTAAAGAAATCTTTTTTTAAGAAAAGATACAAATTATACTTTCTCAAAAAAATATTTTTTATTTTTTTAGTCTTTTTATTTTACTATTAAAAATTTATCAAACACGCTAAAAAATAAAAAAAAGATATATATATATATATATATATGGAAATCGAAGGTTCTAAACAAAGCAGGCAAGCTAGTTCTTATTAAATCAGTGTTGAATAGTTTGTCGGTATACTACCTTAGCCTATACAAGATGCCAAAGGCGGTTGCTGACAAGTTGATTGCCTTACAGAGGAGGTTCCTGTGGTGTAAGGAGGATGGTAACAATGGTATACCTCTAGTGAAGTGGGAAGTGGTTCAGGCACCTAAAAAAGACTGGGAGGTTGGGGGTCGGGGATGCAGTGCTCAGAAACACAGCACTGCTGTTTAAGTGGTGGTGGCGGTTTTTCAAGGGAGATTGTCCGTTATGGAAGAAGATTGTCTGTTTGTGTAACAATTTGAATTCCAAGGTTATGCTTTCTAGTCAGATTTTACCGGTGAAGGGTGGCCCCTGGAAAGAGATCTATCAGTTGGATATAAAAGCACAACAGGTAAAAGAAAAAGTTATTAGTGGGCTAGCAATGGAAGTTGGTGATGGACGAAGGACACTGTTTTGGGAAGATAACTGGTCCAGGGTGGTCTTCTGAAAGAACGTTTTCCAAGGCTCTTCTCTGTTTCAAACCAGCAAGGATCTGTGATAGGGGATTGTGGGTTCTGGCGGGATGGGTTAGAGTGGATTTGGAATTTCCATTGGAGGAGGGAGTTGTTTCAATGGGAGTTGGAACTAGTTCACCAACTTCATGATATGTTAAAGACCAGTGAAGCTATCAGCTGATAGAAAAGATAATCTTGTTTGAAAATTTGATAATAAAGATATTTTTTCTACTAACTCTTTTCTGCAAGTGTTACAATCGGAGACTCTTTCGGAGGAGATTACGAGTTATAGCTTCACAAGTTCGATCTTGAAAGGGTTGGTTCCGCCTAGAATTGAACTGTTTGGTTAGTTTGTTTTAGTCGGTAGAGTGAATACTAAAGAAAGGTTGAGTAGATTAGGCATAACTCGCCAGCATGATAGTATTTGTGTCTTGTGTAGAAAGGAGATCGAATGTGTTCATCATTTGTTTGTGTTCTGTGAGGCGTCTGGTTGAGATGTTTTCATAAAGATTGGACTGTCCCAAGAAGTATTAAAGACTTGTTTGAGAGTTGAAATGGAACGCCTAATAGAAAAGAGGAGCAGAAGAGGTGGCTGACTGGGTTCTTTGCAGTTATTTGGAACGTTTGGTTGGAACGCAATAACAGAATTTTCAACAATAAAGAGGTATTTGTTGATGTCATACAGAATAGGACATTTTTAAACTACAAGAAGTGGACTGGTATTGATCCTACTGATTGTTGATGGCAATGTCGGAGATGACATAAGATTGTTAACCTTGTATTTAGATTTGCTTTTGTATTTATCTATTTTATGCTCCACTCTCATGTGTCGAACTTCATTTATTTCAAAAAAAAATATTTTTTATTAAATTTTTTTATCAAAATAATGACACCCAAATAAACACTTATTATAATTCATTGTATCTGGAATTTGAATATGAAAATGAAAAACAATAACTCGAATATGAAAATGAAGAACAACAAAAATGTTAACTCAATTCTTGTTCAAAGCAAGGCGATCCAATATCTTATTGGCGTGTGAGAAGAGTTTCAAATATTGTTACTTAAATTATTTTTTTTATTAATAATAGGTTTATCACCATGTCACCTAGATTATTATTTTTTTAAGAGAGGGAAAAAAACATTGTTAAAGAGAATAAAAAATCTCTTTAAAAAATATTTGTTGAATTATTACACTTTATATACTATGTATTCTTTATGTACTCTCACTAAAAAATAATTACAATGATAAACCTATTATTAATAAAAAAAATAATCTATATAACAAATACTATGACGAAATTTAAAACGTATTCTCGTTTTTTCGGTATACTTTTTCTATCATCAAATATGCTATTTCCGCTTTACCTAGTTAACAGGATTATGCGCATACAGTCATACACCAAAACCCAAGTTCCAAACATCCAGATTCCAGCGTCAAACACACACCCCTAAAACAATAAAAGATAAAAATTTCAATTCAAGAATTACAAAATAAATAAACAAACCAAACCCTAAAACCTGTCATAATCGGAGGAACTTTCAAGAATCATCGGAATCTATTAAGATTTCTGAAGTGCAGGAGGAGCGGTTCCAAGGATGCTAGCCTGCTGAGACTCAAGCTCGTTGATCTGCTGCTCTCGATCCATCGCGACGACGAGAGGCACAACAAGGACCAAGAACGTGGTTCCGGCGATCCAGGCAGCCTTGCCAGTGCTGCGGAGGAGCTTCTTCGCAATAAAGGCGGCATCCGAGGCAGCCTGCTTCGTGCGACGTACGGCCGGCGACTGGGACAGCCTTGAGAGGACGCCGGACTCATCGCCAGCGGCGGTGATTGAGAAGCGCTTCTTTCCCTGCTTGACCATGTTGTGAAGTGAAATGAAAAAAGGAAGAGGGTTCCGAAATGTTGTGTGGCTGTGAGAAAAATAAGTGTCGGCTCCGCTTTTCACTTTGGGAGGGTTTAGTAATATTGTAATCCTTTAAGGGGCGGTGGCGGGATTTATTGATTTACTCAAAAAAAATTTACATATATATGATTTTTTTTAATAAAAAATAAATATAACATATAAGGATATAGATCCGCCGAAGGAAATTACGATTTCAGTTTTTTTTAATATAATAAAATAAATATAATATATAAGAAATTAAGGATATTAACCTTTAAATTTTTATTTGAGACTATTTTTGTTAGTCGATGAGTACAAAATAAATATATTCAAGAGAGGGTGAATTTAATATTTTCTACGTTCCAAGCAATAAAATTTGATATTGAAATAAATGAATGTTAAAACGGAAAATTAATTAGGCAGGAATGTTTATGATTAGGCATTAATCTAAATTATATTTGGCTCAAGTTTTGACATTTTGGATTTAATAGGAACTTGCTCAATTTTGACGAAGTATATATATCTCTTAAATTTTGTTGAAATTACACAATAAAAATTAGCATTCAGTTGCTTGGTCTTGGGAGGCAAGTTCCTCTGCCATTTTTTTAGGCAAACAATGTGAAGTTGTGACATCCAACACTGTTTTCAAGGTCCACATTGATTTTCGACCACACACACAAATTAAACGCCTTAAACTTTGGATATTACCTTTGAACACTGTCTTTTCTCTTTCCATCACTAACTCCTTCCAAAAAAAGCAGTTGTTACTAATTCAACTTCCATCTTAAAACAAAATAACAAAGAAATATTGAAGGCCTAATAATTTGAATCCCTTCATTCACTGCATGATCACGCTTCTCCCTAAAGCTTCATCTCTGTCAAGCAATAAGCTTGAAAGGTAACTAATCTTGTATGATTTTCTTCCAAATTAATCTTGTATGTTGCTTATATAATTACATGAAAAGTAATATGTTTCCATACAGAAAGAGGTATGGCGTATGGAGTACGCCATATATAAAATATTTTACGCAAAAAGTATGATTATGGCGATTTCGGTATGTTGATAAATTGTGCATTAGTACGTAAACTGGTACATTGGTGAATTCATATAACTATGGTTGTATAATATGCTAAGAATAACAACCAAAATCAAATAATAAAATGGATGCAAACCGTTCAATATGTGAAGTTTGTAACGGAAACGTGCATTTCACTAATGTATGTAACATTTTATGTTGATCACATTAAATGGTATAATTATATTGCTTCAATTCTGATTTTCGGTTCACTTTTTATATACTATGTGCATTTCACTTTTAATAATACTGAGCATTCAGATTAATCGAATCATTTGTGAACATTCATATTTATGTAGAAAATTTTGGAATAACTTTTGTAGGATAAAAGGGAATTTGGATCATAGTCTATGGAAGAATTCAGAAAAAATAACATGGACCTAAGAAATTGACTAGAGCCTTGATTGAGTTAACGAGCATAATGGATCGTGAGAATCATGGATCTACATCAGAAAATGCAGATTCAATATCCATTGCTCCATTAAGAATTTCACCGAAGTCACCGAGATCAACTTCTAAGTCACCAAAATCTCCGAAGTCTCCAAAATCTCCAAGGTCTCCTAATTCTCCAAGGTCTCCAAGGTCTCCTAATTCTCCAAGGTCTCCAAGGGTGCAAATCAAGTCCAGCCTAAGTCCAAAGAATAATAGGCAATCACATTCTCCAAGAGACGGACGTCCCAAGAAAGGTAAAAATCCTTATTAATTGTTACCTAAATTATTTTTTTATCAATAATAGATTTATCATTATAATTATTTTTTTTATCAATAATAGGCTTGTCATTGTAATTATTTTTTAATGAGAGTATACAAAAAATACATAGTATATAAAGTGTAATATCTAAACAAATATTTTTTAAAAGAATTTTTTATTCTCTTCAACAATGAAAAGAATTTTTTTTTTATCATTAGAATCAAGAGTGTCATTTTCATCTGTATCAAGCAATCCACCTCAAGTACCTTTTCCTCCAGCAGGTGTGCTGCACAATTTTATCATTACTTTAATTTTATCATTTTCAAGTTCTCTGAGTTCATCTATTGTTGCAACAATATCATCAGTTGTAAAGTATTCTTCCACAATTACTGTTGCTTTTTTCTTATAATCCACCAAATCTGGTGGTGTTGTTGACTTTTTCTTTTCATTTGAACGCTCATGTTCCTAACATACAAAAGTCTTTAAGTTGTTCATATAGATGACCCTTTTAAGGTAATGCTAAAATTGTGCAGGTGGTGCTGGAGGAAAAGGTACTTGGGGTGGATTGCTTGATACAGATGACAATGGCACTCTTGATCCCAATGATCCAAACTATGACAGCACTGAGGTAAAGAGTTCATAACATCATCTTATACTATAAGGACAAAATCTTTGAAAGTGCACATGGGTTTTGTAGGAATATGAGCGTTCAAATGAAAAGAAAAAGTCAACAACACCACCAGATTTGGTGGATTACAAGAAAAAAGCAACAGTAATTGTAGAAGAATACTTTGCAACTGATGATGTTGTTGCAACAATAGATGAACTCAGAGAACTTGGAAAGCCACAGTATGGCTACTATTTTGTCAAGAAGCTTGTGTCTATGTCAATGGATAGACATGACAAGGAAAAAGAAATGGCAGCTATTCTATTATCTGCACTCTATGCTGACACATTTCACCCTTCACAAGTTTACAAAGGCTTCAGCAAATTAGTCGAATCGGCCGACGATTTGATCGTTGATATACCGGACACAGTGGATGTTCTAGCACTTTTTTTAGCCAGAGCAGTTGTTGATGACATTCTCCCCCCTGCATTCTTGAAGAAACAGATGGACTACTTGCCAAAAGATTCGAAAGGCGTCGAGGTCTTGAAGAAAGCAGAGAAGAGTTACCTTGCAGCTCCTCTCCACGCAGAAATAATCGAGCGAAGATGGGGAGGCAGCAAGAATATGACAGTTGATGATGTCAAGTCAAGGATAAACAATTTCTTGAAGGAGTATGTAGTGAGTGGTGACAAGAAAGAAGCCTTCAGATGCATCAAAGATTTGAAAGTTCCATTCTTCCATCATGAAATTGTTAAGAGAGCTCTTATAATGGCTATGGAGAGGCGCCAAGCCGAAGCGCCACTACTAGACCTTCTAAAAGAGGCTGCTGAAGAAGGTTTCATAAACTCTAGCCAAATCTCCAAAGGCTTCAGTAGGCTGATAGATACAGTTGATGATTTATCCCTTGACATACCGAATGCTCGCGAAATTCTGCAGCAATTAATATCTAAAGCAGCATCTGAGGGTTGGTTGTGTGTGTCATCATTGAAATCACTCTCAGTGGAGCCAGAGAGGAACTCAATTACAGATAGTGCTGCTGCTAGAAGCTTCAAGATTAAGTCTCAGAGTATTATTCAGGAGTACTTTTTATCCGGTGACATATTAGAGGTGAATAGTTGCATAGAGCAAGAGAACAAAAACAACAGTGCTGAATTAAATGCAATCTTTGTTAAGAAACTGATAACTCTGGCTATGGACAGAAAGAATAGGGAGAAAGAAATGGCTTCTGTGCTGCTTTCTTCGCTTTGTTTCCCGGCCGATGATGTGGTGAATGGTTTTGTAATGCTGATTGAATCAGCAGATGACACTGCTCTGGACAATCCTGTTGTTGTTGAGGATCTTGCAATGTTTCTAGCAAGAGCAGTTGTGGATGAAGTCCTGGCTCCACAGAATCTTGAGGAGATTGGATCTCAGTGTTTGTCTCCGGATTCCATTGGAAGCAAAGTGCTAAGAATGGCAAAGTCTTCTCTGAAGGCAACTCTCTCAGGGGAGAGAATCTTGAGGTGTTGGGGTGGAGGAGGAAGCAGCAGGACCGGTTGGGCCGTGGAAGATGTTAAGGACAAGATAGGGAAGCTTCTAGAAGAGTATGAATCCGGCGGCGATATAAGAGAAGCTTGTCGCTGTATAAAAGAATTAGGAATGCCATTCTTCCACCATGAAGTTGTTAAGAAATCTTTGGTGACAATCATGGAGAAGAAGAATGAGAGGTTATGGGGACTACTCAAAGAATGCTTTGAATCAGGACTAATAACATTCAACCAAATGATGAAGGGGTTTGGAAGAGTTGCAGAATCTCTTGATGATTTGGCTTTGGATGTTCCTGATGCTAGAACTCAGTTTGCAAAATATGTTGAGAGAGCAAAGAATAAAGGGTGGTTGGACAATTCATTTTGTTTTGGCAAACAAGAACATGAGAATGGCACTTGTTAATTGTTTGTGTGAGAGGAATATCTGAGATTACTAGTTTCAGTTTGTGTTTGTATTTTTTTCTACACACTTATATATATAAATATATGTTTTCTTCTCTAATGAAATAGCCTATATCGGAAACTACTTATGCTGCACTTCTTTTCAATACTCTCCTGCAATCATTTCAAGTTTTAAAATTAGTTTTACATGTACATTTAATAACGTGAAAACTCAAGTACAATTAATTCATGTGAAGTTAATAGTTAAGAGTTGTTGTTCGTTAGATGATAATTTAATCAAACTTATCAAATCATTTAACGATTCTCATCTATCAACTTCACATAAAGTTAACTACATCTAAGTTTCTGTCTAAAGATAAGATGCAAGTTGAAAAGAGACATAATGATAAATATCAGCATAAGAAAATTAACCCTGTGAGATTGAAACAAACCAAAAGTTCATTCAAATCATGCCCATTTTTACCAGTATAATATTTTGAAGATTGTAATACCATTCTTATGCTCCTTTTTATGCAATGCTATGTTGCTTAGGTATGACTTCCTTTTCTTTTCCTTCTCTAAGAAAGAAACTTATGAAAATCTCTAGAATATACTTGCACTGTTATTCTTTAATTAAACTATGGTAAGAAAAATTTAACCATCGGGATTAACAAACATTCTGTACAAGCTTCATGAAGAGCTACCTTTTTTGTATTATGAAAGTAATTGTTCATTGGAAACAGTTATATAATTAAATTATTCTACAAATAAGTAAAAAGAAGAAACTAACTATACATCAAAAGTAGACTTTCCATATGCTATTAAAAAAAAAAACAATAATGTTTCGGTACTGCTTAGAGTTTTAACAATACTCCCTAGAAAATTTGACAAGACAAAACGTACAATGAGACAACATTATTAATTCCTGTGTCTACAAATTGACAAAGCTGATCAAATCTCTGTACCAGTTTAAAATGTTGATATGCATGTTTTAATATATTAATTATAATTCTATTATATAAAAATATTACTTATTTATGTATATATGTATATAAATAGGGTAAAGTATATTTTTTGTTCTTGAAGTTTGACAAAATTTTTAAAAAATATCCTTAAATTTTATTTGGTCTCAATTTTGTCCTAAAAATTTTCGATTTGCATTATATATATTCCTGACGGCTAATCTTTCAAAAAATTTAAGATCAATTCAACAACAATAACATAAGAATAACTCTAAATACAAGTAAATCAAATATAATTTTCATGTATTATTGTTAGATTGGTCTTAAAATTTTTTGAAAATGCAGTCATCGAGAGTATATTTGATGCAAATTGAAAACTTTTGAGACAAAATTAAAATAAAATAAAATTTAAGAATATTTTTAAAACTTTTGCCAAACTTTAAAAATAAAAAATATACTTTATCCATATAAATATATATGTTGTTAAATTATTTTTAATATATATTTTATATTTTAATAAATATTTTATACGAGTGATTAATTTATTCGTTGAATTTTAGTGTATATATAACATCTTAGTTATTATACATGAGCTGCGACCTACGTGTATAATATGCATCACATGCATGATAGAATCCCTTTTAAGTTAATAATTTTGACACCATATTAACGTTTTGAATCTATGATGGACCCGTTTAAGGCTTAAAAAAAGAATAAAGAAAAAGAGAGAGTAAAAAGTGAAAACAAAACTGAATAATATTTTCTTTCTCAATAACAATGAGAATTTAGTTAATAAAAGATAATTGCCATCAATTATTACCAAATCAATAAGAAAGAAGGAGAACAATCGAATCTTGAGAGCAATCATGTCAATGCGGAGGCGAACTTTGCTCAAAGTCATTGTTCTTGGCGATAGCGGGTACTCCTTCTTCTTCTTTCTTAGGGTTCCTCTTCTCTTCTATTCCGTTCACTAACCTTACATTTTTCCAATTCATTGTTTCTTAGGGTTGGAAAGACCTCCTTGATGAATCAGTATCCTTTTCGTTTTCATTGCTGCATCATTTTATTTATCAGCATTGCATTAATTTAATGATTGTTTTTAATTATGATAACTACCATTCTTAATTGTGGCTAGTTTGTTTAGCATACACTGTACCATAGAATATGTTTGCTTCAGCTGAATGTTTGAAGATATTTAGTTTAGGTAAGGTAACTTTTTTGTGCTTAAATAATCTCTCTTGAAGTGAGCATATGCAGAATCTTAACTGTTAGTATAGATATGTTCATAAGAAGTTTAGTCAGCAATATAAAGCTACAATTGGTGCTGATTTTGTCACTAAAGAACTCCAGATTGACGACAGGCTCGTCACTCTACAAGTGGGTTTTCTGGTTCAATTCAATGGTATTTTTGAGTTCTTTATTTATATTTAATGTAATTGTTTATGTTACATCTTATGTCTGCTTGGAAGATATGGGACACTGCAGGGCAAGAGAGATTTCAGAGTCTTGGAGTTGCATTTTATAGAGGGGCAGATTGCTGTGTTTTAGTCTATGATGTTAATGTCATGAAGTCCTTTGATTCCCTCGAAAACTGGCACGAGGAGTTTCTCAAACAGGTTCTTTATTTAATTATTTCTTTGTTTTTCTCTTTTATTTTTTATTTTACTCTTGTTACTTTTGCTACTTGCATTTACATTTGCTTCATATTTTATAGATTCTTATTGATGGACAAAGCGTACTCCTCTAGTTTAATTTGCTCATTGTACTATCTGTGTATACTAGTGCATCCAAGTTTCATTATGTTCTGAAAACTCATGGTATGGAAATAGATCTAGCAGATTAGCAGAATAAAGAAAAAGCCTTTACATTTAGGCTTCTTAGTTTGTCTCTGATTAGAAATCTAATTTTTAGTAATTGAATTATTCCTAATATGTCCCATGTTTGATAGTGTTTTGTTTGGTATAAATTCAATTATATTCAGGAACTTCTTACTTGGAAAACTTCAGCTATAGTTCGCATTTTGTTGCGCAGGCAAACCCTTCTGATCCAAGGATGTTTCCTTTTACAGTGCTTGGAAACAAGATTGATATTGATGGTGGGAATAGTCGAGTGGTAGCTACACATCATTGTCCTTCTATGTTTCTTTATCTTCCATATAGATGTCTAATTAATCTTCTATACAGGTATCTGAGAAGAAAGCAAAGGACTGGTGCACTTCTAAAGGGAATATTCCCTATTTTGAGACTTCCGCAAAAGAGGACTACAATGTTGATGCTGCATTTTTATGCATTGCGAAGACTGCTCTATCTAATGAATATGACCAAGACATGTAAAATTTATCTTTGATATACATTTGCACATTAATAATATCATGATTTGGATGTGTGATTGGTATGTTGTCTAAAAGAATATGGTTAAAATATTTTATCTTTATTTTGAAGTGCTAACTAGAATCTAATATTTCAAAAACTGTTACAGATATTTTCAAGCTATGCCTGAGACTGTTCCAGATAATGAGCAAAGTGGCGGGTGTGCATGCTGACAAACAAATGTGGAATGAATTTCTTTATCCTCTTAATGCCATGGCTAAAATTCTTGGAATTTTTTTGGTTAAAGGGTGATTGTGCTCCCTTCTTCTACACCCTACATAGCTTGAGTAAATCTTGTTTGATTTACATATTGAATTTTCATGAAATGTAGAAATGTCCTGTTTTAAGAAGGACAAGCTTGACAAATGACAATGTTGGTGTGTAGGGAAGAATGTTCAATTGATTTACCAGTGATTCTTTGGGCAAATGTTTCCAAGTTGTCAAGTTTAGGTGTAGAATGACAATTCTCTCTTCTTTAGAAAAACGAGAATTGCCTCTTATTATATTTACTTTTTAATTTTTGTAAACTATAAATGCATTAATTTTATTTTACCCCAATTTTAAGCAATGAGTACTGAAATTGTAACGATGAATGAATCAATGTTTTTCATTTTTCATTTTTATTGTGTGGCAACATTTTACTTTGTCTTATTCTATTGTGTTGCATTGATATAATTTTTTTTTTAATTCTTCTCACTGGCTCTAATTTTTTCTTTATATGAAATTCATATAGTTGGAAGTTAAAGTCTACTGCATATATATATATTTGGTCAAGAAGTCTACTGCATATATCTTGTCTTGAAAAAATATGACGACACCATAATGTTCTCATGATCTGTTGGAAACTTGATCCATCTCATATCATTGGGCTTTGTAAAAGGCCAATTTATAACAATATCCATTGTTAGGTGCTGAATTCGTAATAGCCTTCCAAACATTCATTTTAGTGCCAACCTTGAACTCAAGATTAACAATACATTTGTCACCATGAATATCAATTACATTGGGAAGAGTTGAAATTGGAGGACGATGGAAGCAAACCTTTGTAAATGGATTTAGGATTCGTATGGTGCCTTCATATATTAATACCATTATTAACCATCCATGACAAGATCCAAGAACGAGGTTGTTTTACAGCTCTCGCATTATGAGATGGTAAATCTCCTTCTCTTCAGCCTGCATATATCTTGGTTTTTTTGGAAGTTCTTTTAGCAGCAGCACTAGCAATAGGTAACAGATGTTAAACTTAATATAATTTTAATATACATTATAAAATTATCATTTACAGAAAAGATTTTAAAATTTATGATTATCACAAATAAAAATGAGAAGAGTTGCTAACCTTGATCTATGATAGTAATGGTATTAGGAAGAATTCACTTTACCTATTCTTTTGAGAGGACTGAATTCTAATTTATTTTCATAAAAACCAACTTCCATCAAGTTAGTTATATTTCAAAATTATCATGTAACTTCTTTTTAATTAAATATTTATTAAACCAATAAAATAAGACACATCACACACATGAAATATCATATAATAATATAATTTCTTACATTCTCCCATTTGGCTCATGTGTCATTATTCCTATTGATGGTTTAAGAAATATTTATCATAATGCGCATTTCTAAGCAATTACTTACATAGCTTAATTTATCATGATAAGAATAAAACTAGCATGAGTCATAGCGGTTGTACGTCACCTAATCGATATAGTCCCTTTTATGTACTACAAAGTTAGCCATATTTTTAACATGAGTCATAATTAGGAAGTATATAACATAATTAGTCCAACAATAATGTCTTCATTGTAAGACAATATCTGATTATTTTAATTCTATTATGTATACAACAAATTGAAAATCAGGTAATACATAAACATTAATTCATTTGAGCTCAAAATGTCAATATTCATACAACACAAACTTCATTAAACATACTTTGATCCTATAAACTCATAATACCCATCCTTTCAACATGACTAGTAAATGTTTTGGACGGTAACCCTTTGGTCAAAGGATCAGCAACCATAATATTGATGCTAATATGCTCTATTGACACTCTTTGTTTCTGAACTTCTTCTTTAACGGCAAAGTATTTCAATTCCATATGCTTAGCACCTTTGGAATACTTGTCGTTTTTAGAAAAGAAAACTGCTGCAGAGTTATCACAATAAATTTTCAGCGGCCTAGCAATACTGTCAACAATTTCAAGTCCTGAAAAGAAGTTCCGCAACTACTTAGCCTGAACCATGGCCTCAAAGCATGTCACAGATTCAGCTTCCATTGTAGAAGTAGCAATTACTGACTGCTTCACATTCTTCCATGATATTGCTCCTCCAGCTAAGAGATACAAATAACTAAAAGTGATTTTTTGTTTGTATCTACGCAACTGGCAAAATCTGAATCTGAATGAAGTGATTAGATCTCCTATAAGTAAGCATGTGTTCCTTTGTCCCTTGCAGATACCTTAAAACTTTCTTTGCAGCTTTTCAATGATCCAATCCTGGGTTATTTTGGTATCTGCCAAGCATACCAACTGCAAAGCTGATATCTGGCCTTATGCAAGTTTGAGCATACATCAAACTCCCAACAACAGATGCATATGGAATTTCTTCCATCTGTTTTTATTCCAAATTATTCTTTGGACATTGCATGAGACTAAACTTGTCCCTTTAGCTTTTTGAATTGGAACGGGTGATACTGAGTATTGTGCCATTCTGAATCTCTCTAATACTTTATTAATATATGATTTCCGAGACAATCCTAATAGTCATTGTGATCTATCTCAGAATATTTCTATTCCAATCACATAACTTGCCTCACCCATATCTTTCATTTCAAAGTTATTAGAGAGATATTTTGTAGTCTCGCTTAATAGACCAAGATCATTAGATGCAAGAAAAATATCATCAACATATAGAACTAAAACAATGAATTTACTCCCACTGACCTTCAAGTATATACACCAATCAACGGTATTTTTCTTAAATCCAAATGACAGAATGGTATCATTAAATTTGATAAATCATTGGTGGGATGCTTGTTTAAGTCCATATAGTGATTTCTTAAGTTTACACACTATTTGTTCTTTCCCTTCAACCAAAAATTCTGTTGGTTGATCCATATAAACATCTTTCTCTAAATTCTCATTAAGAAAGGCGATTTTTACATTCATTTGATGTAACTCTAAGTCATAATGAGCCACCAAAGCCAAGATAATCCTTAAAGAGTCTTTTCTAGAAACTGGTGAGAAAGTCTCTTTGTAATCAATGCCATCTTTTTGAGTAAAATCTTTGGCAACAAGACGAGTCTTGTAACGTTCAAGGTTGCCATGAGAATCACGCTTAGTCTTAAAGACCCATTTACATCCAATTATCTTGCATCCTTTAGGTAATTCCACAAGGTCCCATACTTTATTTTGTTCCATTAATTTAAGCTCATCTTTCATGGCCTCTAACCATTTATCAGCATTATCACCATTAATGGCTTGTGAGAAAGAAATTAGATCATTAGCAACACTCAAGTCATTTTCTGACTCTTGTAAATACACCACATAGTCATCAGAAATAGTAGATCTTCTTTCTCTTTGAGACCTTCTTAATGTCATTTCTTGTGGTTGTTCTATTATCGGCTCCTCATTAATCATGGGATTAATAAGTTCTTGTTCCTCTTGATTATTATTTAGTCCAACAACAACAGGATCAATAATTTATTGTTCCTGTTGATTGTGATTAGGCTCAATAACATTTGAAATAACAACTCTAGAGGTAGAAGTACAAGTTGAAGGAACTTGAATTCTTATTTCTTTAATCTCCACATTTTGTGAAGCTGTACTCCCACTGGTCTCACTATTCTCAATGAACCGTGCATTGCCAGTTTTAATTATTCTTGTACTATGAGTAGGACAATAAAATCTATACCCTTTTGATTTTTCTGGATAACCAATGAAATATCTACTGATTGTTCTTGCATCCATCTTCTTTTCTTGCGGATTATAAGCTTTTATTTCTGCTTGACATCCCCAAACATGTAGATGTTTTAAACTAGGTTTTCTCCCAGTCCATAACTCAAAAAAAGTTTTAGGAACTGCCTTACTAGGAACCTTATTTAACAAATACATAGTAAAGATGCATACATCGACAATGATATAGGTAAAGATGCATTACTCATCATTGTCCTAACCATTTCTATTAAAGTACGATTTCGTCTTTCTGATACACCATTTTGTTGAGGTGTACCTAGCATAGTGTATTGAGCACATATACCATATTTTTCAAGGAATTTAGCAAATGAACCTGGGTTTTGTCCTCTTTCATTGTATCTTCCATAATATTCACACCTCTATCAGATCTAACGATTTTCACCTTTTTGTCCAACTGCCTTTTTACTTCATTTATATAAATCTCTAAAGCATTAACTGCTTGGGATTTATCATAAAGTAGATAGACATAACCATAACGTGAATAATCATCAATAAAGGTGATAGAATATTTTTCTTTATTGAAAGAGTTCACATCAAAAGGTCCACGTATGTCAGTGTGTATAATTTCAAGAAGTTGGGTACTTGTGGCTCCTTTCTTTGTGTGTTTTGTTTGCTTTCCTTTAATACAATCTACACAAATATTGAGATCAGTAAAATCCAAATTTGAAAAGATGTCATTCTTTATCAACCTGTCCATTCTTTCTTTGGAAATGTGACCTAAACGTTTATGCCACAAGTAAGCAGGACGTTCATTCACTAAACTATGTTTAGTGCCAACTTTATGATGCAAAATCATAAGTGATTCAGCATATAAATTATCAAGATTAAATTTATATAAACTATCAGAAAGTATGCCAGATCCAATCATATAGTTGTACTTAAACAAACTGAAACAACTATTACCAAAATTAAAAGAGTATCCAGCAACATCAACTTTAGATAAAGAAACTAAATTCTTAGAAATACTTGATACATAAAAAGTATTTAGCAAATCTAAATGATGTCCAGTGTCAAAAATCAACCGATAAGTCCCAACAACTTCTATTGGAGTTTTATCTTTATTTTTCATATAGACAAACTTTTCATTTGGCCTTATGGTTCGGGTTGTAAGGAATCCCTGCATCGATTAATTAAGCTTATTACCTTTCTTTTCAAATCAAGCCTTCCTTTTTGGACAATCATTTTGGAAGTGTCCAGGTTTCTTGTAGAAATGACATTTATCTTTTTTCTAGATTTTAGAAGAGGACTCATCAGTATTTAATGGTCCCTTTCACTTTCTTTTTTCATGCTTCTTTCTAGTTTTCTTTCTAACTCCTTAATGTTCAGGTAATGGATAGAATGGTTTTCTTGATTCTTAAGTCTGGTTTTTTCTTGAACTAACATACTATGCAACTCATGCACATTCCATTTTATCTTTCATGGTATTATAGTTCATTTGGAAAGGACCATACTCAAATGGTAATGAGTTTAAAATAAACTGCACAAGGAAACTTTCATCCGCTTCCATTCCCAATGACTTAAGTCTTGCTGCAATATTTGTCATTTCAATGACATGCTCATGCATAGTACGAGAACAATCAAATTTCATGGTGGTCAAAGTACCCATTAATGTCCCAGCAAGAGACTTATCAGCAGTTTGGGAGCGCTCTTCCACAAGCTTCATAAATTCTTAATTCTTTAGCATTATTAGACTTGGGAAGAGCTGACTTGATGTTGTTTGTTATGTTCATCTGCATAAACATAAGACTAAGTCTGTTTGACTTTCTTCATTTCTATTAATAACGAGCTTTTTCTTCATTTCTATTAATAACAGTAATAGGAGCAGGTTTCTTTGAACTTGAAGTGCCAAATCAAGATCCAAGACACCAAGGTGAAATTGGACTTGTTCAAACCAATCAAAAAAATTCAGCGCATTAAACATTGGGACAGACGTAGCATGTAAATGCAACGCGACAGAAAGAATGACTGCAATCACATACTTAATATTAACACTTTGAATTATAAGATAACACATGATTCAGATTTAAAGCGCATTCATAGAAACATTCAAAGTATATTAATATTTTTCTTTGGGTGATATATCAATACAATAACACAATGATACTAATAAATTTAACTTTATTTAATAAAGATACATGCATCAATTAAAAATATTTAATATCTTTGGATATTTAAATACTAATAACAATACATGTATATACTAACAATCATGTTCATTAATTATAAGATCAACTAATCAATCTTTGGATAATCCTTAAATATCTCATAAATAATGAACTTCAATTAACATATAAATAATTATCATATAGCCTTCGAATGGCGAAACGAAGGGCTAAATAGCGCCAGTGATTCTCTGAGCCGGTCTGGATTTTCTACGCCTCGGAAAACAGGTCGAGATAGATGACAGCACCCTTTTCCTCTCTTCCTTACCGAGAGGGCAATCTATCTTATGGCCTTCACCTCCCGCCCGGCCCGGAAATAGAACCCAACCTTGAGGAGGCTGGGCTGGTTCCCTTTCGGCGCCCGCATTTGATTTCTATTTTGGGGCAAGGCAAGCCCCGGGAAAGTATAGGTTGGCTCCCAGCTCCATCTCGGCCGGCATCCAGCTCTCGAGGGGGTGGAGTCCTGGAGCGAACTACTCATTGCTGTCTTGCCCCAACCCAAGGCCGTTAAGGTTGGTGAAAAATCTTTTTTTATATGTAATTGATACAAAATAATAAATATGATATTAACTAAAATTTTTAGATTTGATCACTTTGGTGATTAACAAATCTTAAAATTTCAGTACAAAATTTTCATTTATTGTTACAGAAATAGAAGATATGGTTTACTTTCGACTAAAATTTGAGTACTTTACTACACAAATAGATAGAAAATTAAAGAAATTAAAAGAGTTTTCTCATTACTTTAAATTTTAAAAAAATTACTGTTCATAGATATGCAAACATAATAGCACAGTGCGTAATTATAGAAACCAATTTCATAATAAAGTCCAGTAAATCAGTTGGTTAGAGCGTTGGTCTTATAAACAGAAGGAAACCAATTTCAATATATACAACACCCCACCCGTTACAACAGAAGCCATAGAATGCCACTGGGATGTGTGGAAGATTGAAGTTCCATTGCTTGCAAACGAATCGAAATAGAAGGTATTCATCGTATGAATTAAACTGCTTTGTAATTTTGTTCAACAGATCTTGATGTATGCTGCTCATTCATCAACTCCAGCCATGTCTGAATCGCTAGCCTCCAAATCAACGACTAGTAAAGAGGTGGGACTTTTTTCAGAAAAGCTAGTTGAGTGTGTTACTCTCCTTTATGTAATCATGTAGGATCCCGCTTTAATTGGGATTCGGATTTAGATTTGAAATATTTTACAATTATTTTTTTTAAATTAAATTCAAATTTTTAATTTTAATATTATATAATTTATAAACATATTTTAATATTTTAAATTTTAAATTCAAATTTATAAGGACAAATGACATAAATAAAACAAATATTAAGTCGAATATTATGCAATTTTCTTAAATTAAACGAGATTTGGTTACATTTTTTAATATTTTATTATTGTTAAGCTTTCATAATTTTAATACAAATAGTAATAATAATAATATGTATTTATAATTTTTTTACTTTGATGTCTCTACATATATACCAAGAATATCCAAATTTCCGATATTGAATTTGTTTGGGTACTATTTTCGAAAAAAAAAATTTTTTAATGATATTTTTTTAAAAAATCTATTATAAAAATAAAAGTGATTTTTATGTTTGGATATATCATTTAAAAATATCTTTTTATTTATCTATTTTGTTTGAATAAAATAAAATAAAAATATTTTTTATTCATTTATAAAAATAAAAGTAATTTCTCTCGCTAAAAGAATAATATTTGAAAAAAATGCTAGTACCTCAGTTTGATTAGTTTGTGGAAATGATAGCTAGCACCTTTACCTGAATATTCACAATGGTTTATCAAAGGGAAAAAAAAAATTAATGTAGAAGTAAATTGTGACTACCAGCTAATTTATTTGAACCAGAATTACATCTATACATTTTGCAGTAAAAATTATATATAAATAATCTTTTAAATATAGTTAATAAAAATAATATATAAATTCTACTCCAACTATTTTTATTCGACACGAAGATAGATTAAATCATTTTTAGTTACTGATAGTGAAATTTATATTCAAATAAAAAAAAAAAACATTGACATGAGATCACCTTGATAAAACCAATGGCTATATAGTATAAATATATAATTTAATAATTTCAAAATATATCATAGAAATCAATTTATGTGCTTGATTTAGTAGAATATATTAAACGGGAAAAAGAAGCTACGTTTCCATAAAAAATAGAAGCAAAAACTAATGGCTAGGAATTTTATCTTTGTAACAGACCATATATATAAAAGGCTATAAAATATATGAATCAAGAACTTTATTCTGGGGAGTATGATATAACCACCCCTCATGGGACATTTTCAATAAAGTGATAGGTTGGCAATACCATTGTTGTGACTAATTTTATTTATTTATTTATTTTGGCAATCTACTATCATCATATACAAGTACTAGTGAAGATAAATTAAGCATAATCAATTAATGATTATTATTATTATAGAACAAATAAGTTATGTCAATACTCACAGTTGGACTAAAAACATCAAATTTTAACTGGATTGAGTGTGCAAGTGAAACTATTATGAATTGTTGCAATTGATTTTAGGAAGAATGTGATCCCAAAGATGAAATACAAGCAACATAATACAGTGCCATGGAAATTGGAAACATGAGTGGTATTACGAAGATATATCATCGTGGAATTGCGGTTGTAATTTGAATTTTGAACAAATATCATGTGACATTTACCTTTTCCGATGCTAAAATAATATTTTTCCTCCCTGCAAAAATTACTTTACTAATTATTAATACACATGAAACCTAATGGACTTCGATATAATTCACATAAAATCCGGGTGAATATCATCTTCCACCCTTTCCTCGTTAGTCATATTTTGTAAGAAGCTGTTGCTACATGGCTTAAAGTTGTCCTTGAAGTTGATGGCTCTCTCCCAACCAAGTTCTAAGTTGTCATTGTCTTCATCTAATATGTAATCACTCCATTTGGAGCTTGTCTTGCTGATTGGTGGTTTGCAATTTTGAGTCCTTGGATTAGATAAACTCCTAGTTGAATTGCTTTCAATCAATGGTTTTTGCTGTTTATCTTTCATTAGCTTCTCTGCGACAATGAACCGCGTTAACTAAAAAACGAAATGGTAAAGAACTCTAAAACCAATTATTATGCAACAAGGTACATGATCCATGAATGGTGATAAATTCATCTTGTGCCAAATGATTGCCACCCACCATAAAATTTGGAAATATGAATAAGACATTTTCAGTTGTAAACAATTGTATAGTGTGAAACACAGATGGAATTTCATCAGAATTATGGTTGAACAATTTCGAAGAAAACGAGTCCCCATGTATTCATTGAACATAAAATTTGTCTCTCACAGCCACACATGCAAAGAAAACTAGAAAAATGAAAGAACATTCATTCACCTCGAGAATTTCGGAACACTGGCTCTTTGAAAAGCTTGGCACTTTCTTCTGAGTTCTCATCAGACTTACGTTTCTTGAACATAACATTTTCCAACTCAGTCACAATCACTGGCTCAAAACCATCTCCTCCTGTTCAGTTCAATCCAAAGTTATAAGAACAAGCTAGCTACTCCAGCCATACAATTCTGATATGTTGTGATTATGGTAATGATTCTACCAATTTAACAAATAACAACATTAAATTACATTTTAATTTATTCGATTATGCATGAATTGAATAATTGATTGCAAAATTAACCTCCTTGTTCTTGTTCTGCTTCTTTGATGGTAAGATTATGATGATCCTCTTGGTCAAGGTATGCAGTCCAATCGATTCTTCTCTTCTTTTCCGGGTTGATCGGAAGCTCGATCTCGTCATCGCGATGTTCCGACAGTGAACCTAGGGTTCCAGCTTGGAGCCATTCTCCGTCGTCGACGAGCTTCCGGGACATATTGAAGCTCTGGACGAACTTGCGGAGGTCCTTGGCCATGAAACCCTGAGCGAACACCTTCCGAACCGATTGCTTCTGGTTGCACACCGCGCAGTTCCACTTGTTGCTGCTCTTCTTCTTCTGCTTCACCTGAAAAATGGAAATCAACAATAGACGATGAGCGATCTGAGAAAGAGAAAGAGAAAGAGAAATGGTAGAGAGAGTATGTACCTGCATGGTGGAGCATTGGCAGCACTGGACGGCGATGAAGACCGTAGACGACGACATCGATGATGCTGCGCGCAGAGCCTGTTTGGGACGATGGAGAAAATTTTCTTCGCCGTAGTTTTTTCATTTTAGCGCCATTTTTTGGGTTTAAAATTTGGGCTTAGGAGACTTATTTGGGCTACAAGCCCAAATATTCTCAGGCCCGTTTAATTCTAACCCAAAAATAAAAAATGTCTTCTTCTTCTTCATTTTCTGCAGTCTGCACCGAAACGTGGTAGCTTCTGCTGAGAGAGAGAGCAATGAGAAGAAAAGGGAGAGAGCTTCTTAACCTATGTATCTCTCTAAGCTCCCCATTGAAGCCTGAACCACGTGCATCTTCTTTTCATGGTGCTTCTAGAACTTTCTCACCATTTTCCGCTTCTTCTTCTTCCTTCTCCTCCTCCTCCTCCTCCAGCACCGTAACCCCTTTTGTTGAAGATGAAAAGGCTTCGGCAGCGTCCAAGACGCAGAGGGAATCAATGATTTTGGAAGAGTTCAGACAAAGGAAGCTCAAAGGGACTTCATCAAGTTCTTCTCCTGATGGCGGTGCTGAGAAGAAAGAGGGGGAGTCCACTATGGTGGTTTCCAACTTCAGGGAGTTGGGTGTGGCTGAGGAGCTTGCTGAGGTTTTGGAAAAGATTGGTGATGGTGTTCCGAGTGAGATACAATGTGTTGTTATTCCAGCTGTTTTGGAAGGGAAGAGTTTATTGTTGAGTTCACCCGCCGAACCTGACCGAACTTTGGCTTACTTGTTGCCCCTTATTCAGGTTCACTCATTGCTATTTTTCCCCTTAAAATTGGTGCATGTTAAGTGTTTAAGTTTCAAATTGAGTTTATATAGAAAAATCTTGTAGTTTCTAATGATTTTGTTTCTTAATCATTCTGTTGTTATAGTTATAAGATTGTTTTGAAGCTTAGATTAAGATACCATTAGGAAAAATTAAGGTCTAAAGTAGTCACTGAGATTGGTCGCTTGCACTAAAATAGTTCTACCCAATGTACCAATAAATTGCCAAAACTGCACCATGGTAGTCCCTAACATGAGACACTTTTTCAGTTTTTTGCGAATCTTAGGGATTGGTGCAATTGAAATTTTGGGGCTCTGATGCTTAACTAGGAGAATTAATATCCTGAGTTAGTTGTCATGATCAAGGATTCTAAATACTATTCTTTTGGAATCACTTTGTTTAGTGAAATAACTCATTATTTATGTATGATGTCATCTTCAATTTATTTTTGTTGTGATGATTGATGACTGATGATACTGAAACCTGAGGAGAAATTTGGTTGAAGCTCTAGTATTTCGTTCCTTCTATGTTTGTTTTCAATGGGATTTGTTAACCGACAAGAATCAATGGAAATATGACCTGAAGAATGTGTTTACTTGTGTAGCTGCTGCGACGTGGCGAGGTTGGTTTGGATTCAAAGCATCCCAGAGCCATTGTGCTTTGTGCTACGGAGGAGAAAGCTAATGAGGTAGTTGATTGTCCTCAATCCCACTACCATCATCATCATTCATCACCTTGTCTGCTTAGCCCTATAATGTTTGAACTGAAGATTCTAAATTGATTTTGACTGTTGCAAACTGTTATGGATCTCAGTGTTTTAGTGCTGCAAAGTATATCATGGAGATTGCGGAAGCGAAGTTGGCAACGCAGCATTCTTCCCCAGATAATGAGCATTCAAATGTCTCAATTGGTCTTCTAGTCGGAACCCCTTCTGAGATTATTCAGTACATTGAAGAGGGAAGTGTTGTCCCTGCTGAAATAAGATATATGGTTAGTACCACTTTATAAAATTCAGTGTCAAGACCTGTGAAAAATGTATCTTGGATTACAATAGCTACTGGCACTGATCACGCTCGTATATCTCATGTTTCCGAGCAGGTTTTGGATGATGTAGATTTCATGCTTGGTAGTGGCCTTGATTCTAACATCCACAAGATTCTCGAACCATTGCAAGATCATGAATCAAAATCTTCTTACAAAAGATTGCAAACCGTCCTAGTTACATCGCCGATCACCGAGGTATGAATGCATGATGAAGAACTGTGTTCCCGTTATACTTGAGCTCCTTAAGAAGATTTAATATGCTTAGACCTCCATGTTGCTGGTTGTTATTGTGAATTTATCTTGTTATGACAGGTTTTGGGTGATGAATCCCCCATTGTGAAGCATCTTGAGCGTGATCATGCTGGAAATATTTCTGCAATGTCTTTGGAAATGGATCAAGGAGAAGTGTTCCAATATACACAGTCCCTGGATGCTCTTAGGAAAAAAGTGGCAGAAGCCATGGACACCCTTGTGTAAAAAGTATAATGACTTCAAAGTAATAGATTTTTATCATCTTTTACTGACCAAACACCAAAGATTTTGGGTTCCTCGTGTCTGTGATGTATATATTGTTTTTCTGTTCTCAAGTTCTAACTTAGCAGTGACTTGGTTAAACTTTAGTTGCTGATACATGTTAATGCAAATTTTAAGGTGCAATTCAAACATGTAATGGTAAAGTTAACTCCATAAAATTAAAATGTCCTCTCTTAGAAGTGGGGGAAAAAAAAAAAAAGAAACCTTGAAATGGATTTAGTGAGAGTATTTTTCGGTCATGTTGCATAAACACCAAAGATATAAATAAAAATATAAAAATTAGTTATTTTCATATTTATAAAAAGTTGATTGTTTTAATGATTAATTAGTGTACTGGATAACAATGTTATTTGTATATAAAAAATTAGTTATTAATTAGTAAAAAGTAATCATCGAAGAGTTATTATTTAGCATTTTTAAATAGTTTTATTATACTATTGTAAACATATTGATTTTTTGGTGACTTAAATAAACTAAAAAAAACAATAAATAAAATAAAGAAATTGTTTATATTGTAAACATATTGATTATTCTAATATGAAAAAATTTAATTATTCTATTGATAGATTTAATTATTATAGTAGTTGATTGTTTAATTAAAAAATATAAGTATATATATATATTGATTTAGTAATTAATTTTTTTTAGATATAACATTTTTTATCGTTATTTTCTATATACAAATATCCACATTACTTCACTTTTTTATTTTTTTTAATTAATTAAAATAAAAATATCATGCTTTAAGCTTCGCCTTCACCATTCTATCTGAAGCTGAAGTGCTGAACCTAAAACTCGAAAACAGAGTAAGGTGTTGCCACGACAACAGTAATGGCGGGAGCTACAGCAAGAACCCTCTTCTTCACCGTCTTTCTCTCTTCCTCCTCCTTCACGCGCCTCTCTCGTCGCTCCAATCTCATCCCACTCCTCACGCGCTCTAAGCCCATCATCAATGTTCCGCCGCCACGGTTCAGGACCTTGTGTTCTGTCGCCACCGCACCGGAAACTTCGGACACCGATCACCAGACGAAGCACTCCGTCCTCCTCGAGAAGCTCAGAGCGAGACATCTCAAGGACAGTGCAAAGAGCTCAGAACTCAAGAGTAAGGACCAAACAAAGAAGAATTCTTCTTCTTCTTCTGGTGAAAGTGAGAATTTTGATGGGGTGGTGGTGAAAAAGAATAAGCTTGTTGGGAGTTTTGAAGAATTGGGTTTGAGTGAAGAGGTTATGGGTTCTGTTAGGGAAATGGGTATTGAAGTTCCCACTGAGATTCAGTGTATTGGTGTTCCTGCTGTCTTGCAAGAGAACAGTGTTGTGTTGGGTTCTCACACTGGCTCTGGCAAAACCCTTGCTTACTTGCTTCCCCTTGTTCAGGTACACTCTTCTTCATTCTGTATGGTTCATGATTCACTTGTGTTAATTTCAGCTCAGAAATTTGCATTTTTTGAATATTTGCTTTCATGATACTTCCATTCCGTGTAAATAGTTAAATTTAGTTGCTTGATGTGTGAAATGCCTTTTTGCATATCGGTCTAACTTGTGATTGAAATATTTGTCTGCTACACTACATTCGTTTCTCCTGTTATTGAGCTTTATGACTTCAAGCACTAGTGTGTGTTTAAATGTGTTTATTTATTGGATTTAAAATAACTTCTAATCAAAAGCTTCCTGAGGAAAAAGAAAGGAATTATATATTCAAACGTAGTATTTTGCAAAACATGCCTTAATCTTATATTTGAGCCTATTGAGACAACGCCAATTTGTTGCTGTAGTTGCTAAGACGGGACGAACAGTTGAATGGAATACAGTTAAAGCCCAGGCGACCGCGTGCTGTTGTGCTGTGCCCTACGAGGGAGTTGTGTGAGCAGGTTTTTTTTTACTTTCTTTTTTTGGTCATTTTGTAGAACACTTGAAAACTCTCTTATGTTGAGTTACATGAACTAATATCAAATGGGATTTCTTTAGGTTTTTCGAGTTGCGAAATCAATTAGTCATCATGCGCGGTTCAGGTGCACAATGGTAAGTGGTGGCGGCCGTATTAGGCCTCAAGAGGATTCACTTAATAACCCCATTGATATAGTAGTTGGTACCCCTGGAAGGATTCTTCAACATATTGAGGAGGGCAACCTGGTGTATGGCGACATCAAATACTTGGTGAGTAATCCACAATCAACTAATTCCAATATGCAATAATTTGCTACAATAATGAATCGGTACAATAACTAATATCTTTGTTCTGCAGGTATTGGATGAGGCAGATACAATGTTTGATCGTGGCTTTGGTCCTGATATACGCAAATTTCTGGCCCCATTGAAACATCGCGCATCAAAGTCTGATGGCCTAGGTTTTCAGACCGTCTTGGTAACTGCAACAATGACAAAGGTATGCTGATCTGTGCCACAATCTGCTAAGTAAATTTAAGGGAATAAAGTTCTCACGAAGTGGTAGTGTTTTATTTCTTTCTTTTATATTTGCATCACTATAATCTCTTCAATCTTCCTTCTATCATGTGAAGATATAATATTTCCTATTACAATAATATAACTATATAATCCAACACATGCTTGTGTTCAATTGTAATTTCTGGCTTTTCAGAATATACTGCAAATGTACAATAAATAAAGTGCATTTATATGAATCTGGAAACAAAATATCATGTAATGATCTTTGTAAGGGGGACAGTATAGTGGTTATGTTTTAGAATGTTGCTCACTCACCTTCCATTTGTTTACCCTTGGTTGAAATCGTTCTATAGCTAAAAGTTAAGAGTAAGTCATCAATCTGACTTTTTTTAAGTCTTGCAGGCTGTGCAAAAGCTAATTGATGAGGAGTTTCAGGGCATTGTACATCTGCGAACATCAACATTGCATAAAAAGATTTCTTCTGCTCGTCACGATTTTATTAAACTTTCGGGTTCTGAGAACAAGCTGGAAGCATTACTTCAGGTATCCTGCATTTTTCCACCAGTCTCATCACGCCAAACACATTGATATTTATGGTTTATTTTGGGGATCAGTGTAGCTTAAGTAGCACAAATTGACTTTCTATTCATGTTAGGTAGTGGAATAATCGTCATTTGTTGCTGGTGTTATTTAGGAGTTAGGACTTGGTAGATATTGGCATATTGGTGCTGTGCTGGCAATAAAAATGCAACCTCTCTCTCCCTTTCCTTTTTTAGCAAGTAAATATCACTACATTTCAATCTTTGTTTTCCTATCATGTGATGGCAGGTACTTGTGCCAAGCCGAGCAAAAGGCAACAAGGTGATGGTTTTTTGCAATACTTTGGACTCTAGCCGTGCGGTGGATCACTACCTTGTTGAAAATATGATTCCTACTGTCAACTACCATGGGGAAGTACCAGCAGAGCAAAGGTGAAGTACAAACAAACACCCCCCCCCCCCCCAAACAAAAAAAAAAACAAAAACCCACACACACAAAAATTATGTTAAGCTACCTGGAAATAGGCATATTGTAAACTGTTGAAACTGTAAGAATTGGTTGGAAAATAGATTGTTGAGAGGGAGAAATATTAAATATATTGTATTAATGAGACTTCGAATAGTTGTGTTGATAAAATAGTCTTCATATCTTGGCAACAGTGAGATCTCCCATTTCCTGCTCTTCCGTATTCCCATTTACTTATTTGCATCATCAATTTTTTTTTTTTCCACAGGGTTGAAAACCTCAATAAGTTTAAGAATGACATTGATGATCGTCCAACATTAGTTTGCACAGACTTGGCCGCTAGGGGTCTGGACTTGGATGTAGACCATGTTGTTATGTTTGACTTCCCCTTGAACTCTGTGAGTATCATAGCCATGGTTCTATAATTTGGGTCTGAGTACCTTGCACTCTTTTTTACTTCTTTCCTTGATATTACTTGGTTTCTCACCTTTACTTTCCCTTTCAATTTTTAGATCGATTACCTTCATCGGACTGGTAGAACTGCTCGTATGGGTGCAAAAGGTAAAATCTTATCATGTACTTCTCTGTACAGCCAAATTCTTATATTTTATTTTGTTAGAACAATGGCGGGCACATCCCCTTAAAAATCATTGAGGAATAAGTACTCTTTTTTATTGCAGGGAAAGTAACCAGTTTGGTTACAAAGAAGGACTTGATCTTGGCCACTAGAATAGAGGAGGCAATGAGGAAGAATGAGAGTTTGGAAGCTATCACCAAAGAAGGAGTACGAAGGGATATCGCCAGGACCCAAGTTAATGGGCAGAGTGGGAAGGACAGAAAACTAGTTAAAGTTTCTAAAGTTAAGAACAATCCTGGTGGACGTGCCAGTTCAGGGAATAAAGGATCGGATTTGAAATCCCGAAAAGGATCTTCTTCAGAAAGATCTATGAAGAAAGGGATTAAGGTTTCAAATTCTGTAAAATCCTCCAGTGCAAATGGCTCAAGAAAAGCTTCTTCAGGGTATAAGCAAACAAGTAAAAGGACCAGTGCCACCAAATCGACAAATTCTAAACTCAGTGTTGTCGGGTTTAGGGGTCGGAACTCATCATCAAACCCCTTGTGAAGTGGGTTGGTGTCTCATACTGTAACCAAGTAGTAAGTACATGGCTTTCAGTTCTGTATTAGAAATTCTTTCAGTAGTAAAAAATGTTATATTGATTTCCATTGTTCTATCTTCCAATATAATTACCAATGGATGAAAAACATGCTTCCAGTCTAAAGATCCACATCATACTCTATTACTCTTGTAAAATTCAAAGGATAGTTACATCTATTAAAGATGACAGAAGTATCACATGCTAACAAGATAGAGACACTCTTAACAAGATTGACAATGCATGACTTTAATTTTGTTTTTAAGTTTGAATGCAACAATATTTGAATATGAAGCTATCAAGAAATATAGTTTCATGCAGATGGAGTACAAGTTAAGCTTGTGGGATTTATGAATCTCAGAAAACTTCAAACCCTATTTCCAAGTTAGTAATGAACGAGAAGTCTTGGGAGGGGTTACTACATTGCCATTGGAGTCATAGATTATGACACCAGAGAAATCAGGAAGCTGGCACTTCCCACCCATAAGTATGTTCCTCTGCCACAGCGAACCGTCTCCTTCTTGTTGCTCGCCCGTGCTTGTCGCTGCCACAGCTTCGTTGTGGACCTCTATCACCGGCTCTTCTTCGACAAAGGCATCATAACAAGCTTTCCACTGACGCCATTTGCGCGAATGAGAAGCGCACATGAGCAAGGCAACGGCACACAACACGAGGGTCATAACAGCTAAGCCAATATTTGAGGTGCTAGGCATAGGGTGGATCAATAGAAGTGGACGAGCCATTGTTGATGATATCTGAATAATGAGCTGTGTCTGAACTCTGAAGGATGAAGCTGGTATGCAAAATAGCATGTATATATAATTTGTGTGCTTAGCCATTACCAACTTGAAAGTGTAGTTGGTGTTGAAGGATTTGTTAGCTTTTTGTTCTTGTGGTTTTAGCTGCAGTGTGTGTGAATGTGGTTTAGGTATTCTTTGAGCATGAGGATTGGTCAAAAGCCTGGTTAAGTGCTAACCTATTCACTAAAGCTTAAGTTTAGTAGGAAGATAAAAATATGATCAATTTTTTTTTTTGTCTTTTTTAGGGGGGGGGGGGTAGCGGGGTTGTTGTCTAAATGAAAACGAAGATGATTTTTGACATGTAGTAATAGATAATACACAAAATATTTATATCCATGGGCGTACAAAGTATAATTCACAATTAATAAAATCAGTTGTACTTATCGATTAAGTATGCTTTTAGTTCTTATAAATGTCTCTTTTTATTTTGGTTTTATTTGGGTCTCTCATCTTTCGATTATCAAATTTTTTATCCTTGCCATCTAGTCATCTAGATTGATTGGTAGTTGTGATATTATAATGATACAAGAAAAATACTAAGTAAATATTAAAAATAAGAATTAATGTATTTAATATTAGTTTAATTTTCATGTGCACTAATAGTATAAAATGTTTTACATAGTCGTACAATCACAATGGTTCTCTTGAATGACTATTTATGCGGTTAATGTAAAAAGTTGTTATTTTTGTTAACATAATTGAAACCGTAAAATTTCTTTTTTTTTTCAATTAACAAAAAGAGGAGTGCTAGGGGCTAACAAATTTTGTGATTTGTAGCTATTAATTAGTCATTATTAATATTTTTAATGGTGTAAAATTATTTATTTTTCTTTTGTTATTAAGTGTTGAGCAAATTTCAATAAAAGTGCTGGCTTTAAACTTTTTTCTAACAAAAATTCTCCTTTTATATCCTTAAAGACACTGTTAGCAAAAGCATTCAAGAACATGTATTATGACTAGAGTTGAGAATAATACAAAACAAAATAAAAGATCAATAATAGTTCTAGATATAAGTAAGGTCACCAATAAGTAATGGCTTACCTATGTTATCTACATATATCTTATGCTGCCTGTGATACCTTTGGATGCTACTAATGAATGGTACATACTAAGTTGAACCTCACTGATAAACATATGAAGCAATCATATCAAATTGTGAAGGGTGCTACAGAACCATTGGGAACTCCATCTTGGGAAATAATGCTTGGTGAGTTCAAAAGAATAGGCTTCTTCAACCAATATTGCTTAAATCTTTGCCTTGCATACTCCTTGTAGTCAAAATCTATTGTATTCACATGACTCTGCAGTTTTTGCACAAAGAGGCCACACTTAGAAAATTGAAGTAGCCTTAAAAATGATAAAATATATAAATAAATTTATTAAGCAGGGGAAAAGAAAAGTTACTGAAATAAGTCCCCACAAGCCCCAGAATAGATGATTTGCAAGTGTGTATCTTTCTGCAACATTCACTAATTGGCCCACCTCAGTTTTGGTTGGTTTCTTGCCTATGCATAAGTCACACACTGAGTCTTTCAAGTAAAATTGATAAACATGCATGAAATTCATAAGAATTGCATAATAGAATTTGATTTCTGTTGCTATCACATGATTTGGCAGGCTTGAATGTGAATTCAATCATGTTACAAAGGAATACTATAATTATCAATGATTTCACATGGTTTGTTAAAGGTTTTCCCTTAGTTGATAATACTCTTTTCTTCTCTTTTAAGAATTCCTTTTTCTATATTAAGAAAAAGAAAAGGGGGGAAAAGATACTTTACTCAACATGAAACAACTCTAAGAAGATTTGTATGGCACCTGCACTGAAGAGTGCAAGACCAAATAGGAAAATTCAGAAAATAAGTAATCATTAGTTAAACAAATTCATGCAAAGTACAAATCAGCAAGGACAGACTAATCATATGCGTTATATTAAATAATTACGAATATTCAATTGACTGGTATAAGCATGTTGAAGTATATACAAGGCTAAACTGAAGGAAAAAAAAATATATATTCTTGCTTATTTTGCTTATCCATGCACTTTGAAATTTAAGCAAGACCAGAATTTACTTTGCTTCAGCACATACAGATATGATCATAACAGCAATAGAAGAACCCGGAATGGATTCTGTACTTCATTGTGCAGGTTTAATATTTTAGCTGGGGATTTTTATCAGCTGAGAATAGACCAATAGCAGTAATCTAGATCCTGATCTCTTCCAACCATATGAATTGGTGAAGTCAATATGTCAGTAAACTAACCTTCGGAACTCAAATAAGCACGGATAAATCTTTGTCGCACTTCAAGACCTGGTGCACCATTTTCAAACATCGCTTTAATGAACATGATGCCAAACAACGATTTTAGAAATGTAATGGTAATTCTTGTTTTGAAATGCATAAGCCATTACTTACTAGGATATCGTCTGTAGTCAAGAACATGGGGTTGGTCGCTATGGTAATCTGCTACCATTTCGCAGAAATGATTTGCAATGTCATATGCAATAGGGTTGTAACTGGCGTATTCATAGTCCTACATGATTGAAAAAATAATAACTTGAAAAACAAATGAGAAGAGCCTATGTGTAAGTGATATTTTCTATGATCCTATTAAGACTAACATGGGATGCAGTTGATAAATCATGACTTACTATTAAAGTGATTGATCTTGTTTCTTCATCTATCATTATGTTACCATATTGTAGGTCATTGTGACAAAATCCAATCCCTTCACATCCTTCAGATAACAACTCTTGCAGCATATTTATTTCAGTATCCAGAACTTCCAGCCCAAAATGCTTGGTATCCTTAGGGGAGCACAAACTTTTGGCATGATTAAGCCACTTCCTAGTAGAATATGTAATACATTTGTTAATGATGAGAAAAAAAAAAGATTGGTCTGGTAATCGAGTATTACCTCAGTCTCGGCCATAACTGAGCCTTCTTTTCACCAGGCATATCAAGATTGTGAAACTCCCTCATCTTAGTCGCTATCAAAGCGGATATTTCAGGGTCACAAAGGTCCGAAGCCGAAAGTGTCTAAGGATCCAAAAGTAGGTAAAGAAAAGCAAGTTAGAAGTTATGAATGATGTATTAGTGAGGTCTTCCAAGTTATGGTCATTTCAATTAACTCATTGAAAAGTTATATTTTACATCTCAATACCTAGCAAGTTATTGATTCTGGCACCATATGAAACCATCATCATGGATTAAAAAAACTATACAGCTCTTAATCTACTATCAATGCTGCTATTTTTATATCCGAATAAAATAATGTCACTACTGCTTGATCACATAAATTGTTCATCTGGTAACTACTTGATTAGATTATTTCTTTGGTGATTAAGTGAGAAAGAACATCAAGAAGGTATTAGGCAAAAAGGGGTATGCAAAGGAAGCACTTAAAAACCTGATCTACCATGACTGGATGCCATTCAACTTAATTTCCGGTAGATGCTTTTTGTTATAAATCTAAAGAACCAATAGGAAGTGGTGGCCAACCTATCTATCTTCCAAAAAATTATAATAAAATAATGAAACCAAAGAACTATGACCAAAGGAAAGCTTTTTGACTTAAAAAATAACAAAGCAACATGGAAAAGATAATGCCCGGTGACTTTAATTTAAGCACATATTCTCCAATTCACAAAACAATCATGCCTAATATACTCACTGCAATCACGTTAGATTTAATTAATCAGAACATGGAAATACAAGATGAATATTACATACTCTGGCATGAATGAACTCCTCAACTCGACCGGTGGCGAACCGGCCAAGAAGGCGTGGACCCTGACCGTGCTTTGACATGCTCTCAAAAGTTTGGATTTCATCCTCCCTGTTGAAGAAAACCTCAACACCTTCGCCGTATAATCGGACTAGAACCCTTCTGAGATGGCCATCACTTTTGGCTGGCCAGTTTATCTCGAAAACCTCATTAGTCATTGCTCCCTTCAAAGGTTTGACCTGCAAGAAACTCACATCGATGACATCCCCCAAATCTGCAGCCACTGTGGCAAGAATCTCCATAATCTCTTCATGAGATGCAAAGCCTTTCAGCAATTCAACTGTTTTTGTTACCATCTCTGCTGAACAACCAATCAATACCAAAGATTTGTCTGGATCAATAACAGAGGAAATCAGAACAGATAACTAACTTCTTTCTATGCATGCACCACAAAGACCATCGAGAAACAGAATCGACGATCTAGTGTGAAATTCGCACTGCTTAATGTAGAAAAATATAGAATTGAGCTTTTAACAATTCACCTAATACAAAGAAATTCAGAGCTAAATTAGCTGGTATAAGAACCCCCATGCACCATGAGAAACAGAGAAACAAAGCTACAATCTTTTTGAAATTGAATAAAATGGTTGAATTGGGATTAAGAGACAGAGAGAATCCAATGAAGCCAGCTGCCAGAAACAATCTGAATTTGAAAACCCGTTTCAAGATTAACAAAAGAAAAAGAGAATCAATGAAAATAGTTACTCAGAAACTCACCTCTCAGAAGCAGAGAATGCAAAAGAGGAATATCAAATCAAAGAAGAGGAACCTCTGCAGTTAACCATGCAGTCAAAAATCAAAATTGAGAAGAAAGAGAAAGACTTTAACACTCAGCTGCAGAAACAATACACAATTACACACAAATTGTAGTTACAAATCAATAATTCAGAGAAAATTTTATGTGATACCTTTGTTGTGTGAGTTACTTGAACTAAAGTGTTACTGAATTTTTTTTTTTTTTTTTTGGTGGCGTTTTGTTTAAGATTCTATTGAGAGATGACAGATTGTTGTGAGTTGTGAGAAATGAAAATGGGTCACGTGGAGAGAATCATGGAGGACTTAAAATATTGAATCTTGTTAGAGATTCTGCTGGGCTGTGCCCACCAAATTTTTACATGGCCTAACTACCATGTGCCACGTGTGCATTTGTGACGTCAGCATACAAATCTTATCTTTGAGGATGGATGAAACATTTCCGATTAAATTGCACTTATTTGACCTGACATTCTCTAATTTATTTATCTTTTTAATTAATTATATATTTAAATTATTTTTTATTAACAAAATAAAAAAAACATGTCTTAATTGTTAAGAAAATATTAATAATAAAATAGTATTTATTATAAAACAATAAATACATAACAAGATAAATAAGATATTTCACTTCTATTAGATGTAGAAATAGAGATTAATAAGAATTATTTATAGCGAAAATCACACTACATATATTAAATATATTTCGGTTTTGGAATAGTTGTCTTGACTTTTGATAATGTGTATCGACTTATTAACTTGATCATATCTGTTGAATAACTTACTAAAATGGAGTCTATTTTCGTGAATAAGAAAATAAGAGAAATGATATTTGTACCACTTGTTGTATATATCTATTGTATATTTTTGTTAATGGTATTCACTACAAATTTTGTATTTTCTCAATACTTATCAATTATTTTTAATACCAAAAATAAAGAATATACAAGAGTAATATACACAAAAGTGATGGATATAACATTTCTCCAAAAAATAATAATGGTTGAGGTATAAATTAGTATGTACATTATTATATTTTCATTGTTCAGTTTAGTATGTAGGTATTAGCAAAATCCAAAGGCTATTATATGCAGCATATATACAATTTGTATATTGTATATTGGAGTAATATGCAAACTAAAAGTATGTGAAATTGGTGTAACTTATGATTGAGGTTTTCACTTTTGATATCACATCTTTATCTGCATTCATTTCAATAACTACATAATGTCACAGATAGTGCCCAGATAGTAACTACATCTGTTACATTTACCTTTTCTTGCAACAATTCTGCATCATAACACAACTGCAAGAATTTGAAACCATGTTCACCTGAGTACTCACTCATACATGAGGAATCTCTATAGCTTTTTGGAGAAAACTTCCTAAACTTCGTTTTCTTTTTCTTGTGAATTTGTGTTGGAGAAACAGATATATACTCTACCTAGTACCTATTATGGAAAAGGAGAAACAATTGAATGAAGATCTTCAACAAGTGAGTTGATCAAGGTATGAGAACCACCGGTCGCGGCCAACGGAAGGTGCTTTGGAGCTTCGGCTCTATCAAAGTAAAATGCACCTGAGACCAGTTTCTCTTTAGGCTGTAATGCCAACCAAACAACTGTGTCTGCACCTTCTTCCCTTGTT
The DNA here is from genome assembly GCF_014773155.1 of Arachis stenosperma. Classification (NCBI taxonomy): domain Eukaryota; kingdom Viridiplantae; phylum Streptophyta; class Magnoliopsida; order Fabales; family Fabaceae; genus Arachis; species Arachis stenosperma. The sequence goes on along the minus strand of NC_080381.1, from coordinate 140,730,662 downwards.
CTAAGCTTTCCGGCAAGCCTGTAAATAATTGAACAAATGTAAAACTATTTCAAAGTTGCAAATGAATAATTGTCAAAGAATCAATTGTTCCCCAAAAAAAAAACATTCCCTCTATTTGTAAAAGTATACATTAATCTTCTCTAAAATTTAGGATATATGACACTTGATACTCCTATATTCTGTAGAATGACACTATTCTGAAACTTGATTTAGGCACAAGAAGAATCAAATTGAACAGAAACAACTAGATGACTTAGATCTTCATGCATTTTCCCATGTCATAGACAAAGAATACTTACTTCTCATTGAAGCTTGGCAAACTCTTAGCAACTCCAGGAGTTTCAGCCCAACCTGGATGCATTGAGTAAAATCCTATCCCTTTGTCTTTATATGTTTCGGCCCACTTCTCTGTCAGGGCAACCTGCCATATTACTGTGTCATAAGCTCAAATGGAGACATTTATTCATACACAGAGAAATAAAAAAGAAGGCACTCCAGTTAACTGCTGTTTCTTAATAGAGTTAACTAACCTGAACTCGCTTATTTCGAGCATATTGTTCAACCCCATCGAAATCGCTCCCAGAAAACTGGATATTGGCAACCAAATAAGTTCATGTATTACTCCTTTGAATGATATATCCAGCTGACACATTCATAAACAAAGCAGTTACCTGAAGATCTTTGGTCAAGGGAGTAGTATACATTCCACCAGATGAAACTGTAATGACGCGCGCATCCGGGGATGCTTTCTCTAGTAATGGTACCATCGATTCTGTCATGGCATAAGTGCCTAACACATTTACAGCAAAGTTCAACTCAAACCTGGATTATCACAGATTGCATTAAAAAAAAGGAAGCATACCAATGCAGGTTACATGTAGAAATCTGCTAAACTTTCAAATTCAATTCCACAAATAAAACAAAAATTACACACCCTTCGGACGTGGTAACTCGTTTCTGCTCAAGTAACCCTGCATTGTTAACCTTGATGCAAGAAATTCTTTACATATTAGCTTCATTCAAGAGCATAGAAATCACTAAAACAGTTAAATGCAGCTAATTATTATCTTCTCTTGCACTAAAGTTGAGAAATTTACCAACACATGAACTGGCATATTCTTTTTAGAAAACCTGGAAGCAAATGACTTGATATCTGCAACAGATGAAAGGTCACAAATCTGCAACACAAATTAGCCAATTCAGATAGAAATTATAGTTCAAAAGAAAGTGTGAACAACAAGAAGTAAGAACCCTAAAAATCCTGAAAAACAAACAAATAGGAGTACCTCTAAATGTACATTCTGATTGCCGGTTTTAGTTTGAATTTCGGAAAGTGCAGCCTCTCCCCTCTCCTTATTCCGGCACACAAGATACACAGTGGCACCACTGGTGAAAATCATAAACCATAAGATATAATCACATAGTTAACAATCTGAAATTTTCAAAAAGACAAGCATTTGAAACAGATCAAAACCGTCTTGCAAGACCCTCAGCAGTTGCATAGCCAATTCCAGAGTTAGCTCCAGTAACAATGCAATTCTTCCCTGTTATTTGTATCTCCATTTCCCCTGGTTTGAATTTCTTAGCATGATCCCTACCAAAAAACAAAAAAATTGAAAATAAAAAAATCAGTATATCACTAATACAAATATGTAAAAAGTATACAAATTTGAAATTTTCAAGTATCATGAACCCCCATGTGCATTGGTCAAAGAAAATTAAAGAATATTGGCTTAATTTGCATCAATCAAGAATATATAAGATTAGTTAATCACCTCAAGTCAATTTTTAATTAAGAAAATAATTATATGAAAAAAAAGGAGGAGTTGGAATAAAAGAAAGGACTAACAGATAAGCAGATTTGGTGAAGTTGAGGTAACCATAGACACCAAAAGCAGTTGATCTCCATGTCTGTGGAATGAAACAGAAGAAGTTAGTTATGAAAGCAATCAAGAAACATGAAATGGTGAGAATTAAGTTCAGGGTAATTGACCTTGAGAAGGAACATAGCGAGGGATGTAATCGACAAGTGAAGCTCAAATTGAACGACAACTGCTGCTGTTGCTTTTCCTGTTTCTGATTCTGTTTCAGTTTCACTGCTACGACTCATTTAGAGTTGCTAACAATCTAACATGCCTACGTGGCACAAATCGCCGCCGCAACTCTCTCTCTCTCTCTCTCTCTCTCTCTCTCTCTCTCTCTCTCTCTCTCTCCTTAACTTTTCTTTTTGTTTATTTATTATTTGACTTTTAAGAGTTTGAAAATGTTTAATTGACTTTATCATCCATCAACTCACCAGATTTTAAGGAGTTGTTTTGTTTTATTTTATTTTATTTTCTATTTTATAAAATTTATCCGACACAATTAGTCAATATTCTTTGTTATCTCGAATACATAGATACATAGTTTTTAACTTCAGCTTTGTTCAATTGTTCTTCACTTCTTCTGAATACTGGAAGTTATTTTATTTTATTTTATTTATTATTATTATTGTTATGTAAACTGTGTCGCTTGTCTTTACTTCTAGAAGCTTCTGTTACATGACTGAAACATTTATATCCTCTAAAAGGTAGATCCCTTATCCACACAAATCTTTTGTAAGCATTAAAATATTATCAGAGAATTCAGAAAAGTAAACTTGAAAGTAGGAAGCTTCAATGTAAGAACTAAGAAGGCAATGAACTCTCAACATATACATATAAGTATATATGCCTTGTAATTATTTCTATATGCACAAAGAAAGCTTCTACTAAAATCTCTTGTTATTATGCACACCCCAACTACAAAATTACATACACATACACCCATTCAATAAGCTAGCTCTCTATCCTATTGTTAAGACTAGACCCCTGATACCATCATTCACACAACTATTTCTTCTACTAAAACTGATCTAAAAAATTATTTGAAAGAAAAAGAATGAATCTAATATCTAATAGTGGCATTATGAATTTAAGAAGTGGCAGCAGCTATCTCTGATAATTATTCCATTTCTGCATATACTTCCTCCTTTTCAGCTAATTATGTATGATGTATCCCTGCACAAGATATCACAATAGGATATATATCAAAAGCTTGATACAAGAGATATTTAATATATTCAAGTTCATAACTTTTTGAGGTACATGGCATGGGAAGCAACTCATGCTCACCTGTTAAATACTAAGTAGCTATGGTCCAACCACCTGAATTCATTATGACTTCTTCGTTTTCAATCTCTGCATCGGTGTAAGTTAGAGCTCGTTGTAGCTTCCTAGGAGAGAACATTTCAACGTCAACCATGTATGTGGCCGTCACAGGTCTGTGATCCGAAAGTTTGAGCTCAGCCCTTCTGTAATTCAGTAATCTCATCCCTTTGCCGTGTGAAAGAATGCGATCACACCTGAAAGGTCATCCCAGACATGAAGAACATTCATGAGAAAAAGAAAATCATAAAACAGATACATGTATAGTTCTTATACTATGATAGATACAGGATTGGCAAACATGAAAGCAAAATATAAGGTCAAACAAGATCATACCACGCCGGTGAACGCTTCCCAACCTTAGGGTCTTCTCCATAGTACTTATCTGAATTAACCTCATATTTATAAGTTGGTGGGAAGTTTAAGGTGCCTTCTGACCATCCATCAAACACACCACCATTCTTGAGTTCTTGCCTAAGCTGTCACAGTATGATGTAAGTTATCAAAGCTTTTCACATGTTTATAAATTGTGGAAGAAGTGAACAAGTACATGTACAATGAATATTCTATAGTACCTGGTCTTTCTCAACCAATTTTGACCACTGCTTTTTTAATATAAGAGCTCTTGTTTCCATATTTGATAGGTTAATACGGTAATTCAGATCTCCCAACCAAATTATTCTTCTGCAGAATTACAGTGACCAAAGAAAATTGAGCCAAAATATTGAGACAAATAATTAAGCTAAAAGATTATGAATCGAAGGACCACGTTTCATTGTGGACAATTTTCACAGGTGGTAAGATCACAAAGTAGTTGGTAAGGTATATCAAAGCAAGCACTCACTCATGATCAATGATTCTTTTGGGAAGTCCAATATAAGAAAGTGACTGAAAATGTGTTCTACGATGTATTTCATGAACATCAGCATTTCTTCGAAGTTCATCTCCTTCCTTTTCACCTGATGAAAGGTGGGTGCATATGAAGCAAAAAAGAGTCTGATATATGGACATGCTGACAGATATTGCTCCCTGAAAATCGAAAACGTTTTCCAAAATAATATTGATGAGATGATCACTATACTCAAACACCATGAACTTAAAGAAGATCAAAATATAAATCACAAGAATTATGTTAAACTTAAAGAAAAAAGAAAGTGAATGGACCTTGTTACCAATGTAGCCCATAACACCAACACCAACTGTTGACACCTTCAAATTCTGAATATGTTTACGCAAGCTCCGACGAACCCATATAGTGACAAAAATTCCAACCATCTGCTTACTCACAATCCTTACATATGGGGATCTTCTTTTCCGCTTAATTAAAGTTTGAAGATCAATTTCAGGAAGCAAAGGCATAACTGGCATTTCATCCATGATTGACTTGAAAGAATTATATGTGTTGAATGACTTTGATGATTTAAAGGATTTGAGAGATTTAAAAGATGTTGGTCTCTCTAAAACTTGCTGGGATAGCAGATGTAGTGGTGGCTCTGGCCAGCTCAAACCAATCCTTTCAGAACCACTAAGCATTCTGGTTAGTTTAGTGGTCTGTTGGGCAAATGATGTATCCATATTTTCGGATAAACCTTCAGCGCGGAAGCTGTGTTTCCTTTCAGACCTCTTTGGAAAAGAAAACTCTCTTTGTAAACTAAGTTTGACCGGCACATCAGAGTTTGCAATATCAGCAGAATTGGAAGCCAATAAATTTGTATTCGTGTCATCATCAGCATTCGTTTTATTAGTACTAACTTCAGTATAAACATTGTTTTCTTCATCCAAGGGATGGACTTCCTCACCGATGTCACTATCACTTTCGAGTAATATTTCTTCTTCAATATCTGGGACATCATCTGATGGCTGATATTTTGATGGAGAAGGAGGATCACTGAAGGATTTTATCTTTCGTGGTGTATGTCGCACTCGATTCAGGGTTTCCCGAATAATATTTTCCCATTTTGGCACAGGGCGAGTATCTTCAGCACCAAAAATATTACCAGGGTTTAAAGGTACAATCTCTTGAAGACTGCAAATGCAAAGCATTGTTTTATCCAAACCAGTAAAAATATTTCAAAACTGAACATAAAATGGCATCAGATCTTCATGTACATTAACAAGGACTCGCAATAACAAGCAGTTAGCGACTTACCCAAGGACATATATGTCGGCCGGTTCGTTGACACCTAACCAATCATCAATATCAAGGTCATCAGGTGGAAGTTTTCCTCCAACATTCCATGTTCCAACACATATTCTAGGAGACAAAGATACACCGTAATCAATATGTGAGACGCTTGAGCAACAAGCAAAATAAACCCTGTTTTCACACTTTCAAATTATTGTCTTCTCTCTTGCTTCCTAAATAAAGTATGAGAGCATTATCTCACCTCAATTCCTTTGTGTTTATATACTGAGACCTATAAGTTGATGACTTTTGCCTCCTTAACCTTGGAAGATATTCTGCATTTTAATAGAAGCTTAGGCTATTATACATAAGTACATAACAGTCCTGAGAATGTGATAAACAAGCTGAATAAAACTTTGCTGTTCAAAGTTAACAAGTCAGAAATTCATGTCTGGAAAAAGCCACCTTTTGATTCAGGATGAGCTTTATCGCCTCGGTTGCCCATAAACCATGACTGCCTCGCCAACTCTGCATAACACACCAAACACAAAGTGAGACTTAAAACAGCCAAAAAGCCAATCTAAATTCTGAATATGTCATTATCATTTGACAGTTGACATGCACCTCAAAGCTTAATTCTCCAAACTAGAATCAAATTAACAAAATCCAAAGCAACCCCCTTTTCCAAATGAAAATAGAAACACAGTTGAGCAGATTTACACATGACTGACCTTCATTGTCTGAATCAATTTCAATAGCATCTTCATCATCAAAGTCATAATCATCATCATCATCATCTTCAGGGTCAGCACTGTAATCAGACTCGTTGGTTCCCATGTTAAGCCATTTGCGGAGGACCACTCTTCCCCAAAAGAGCTGTATGCAGGACCAACCCAAACAACATAATTCAGCCCAAGAAGAAGTCCTCTGCAAATTTAAACCTCAACTTTCCCAAAATCAACAAACACACCCCATCACACCAACACGAACATACCAACAAACACATGGCATGCATTCCACAAACACAAACACACACAGAAAGAGAGGAAGTACCTGCTGATGGTGAGGTGATCTTTGCTTCATCACTGTTTGGAAATTGGTATAGAAATGGACAAAGCAGAATATGATGGAAAGAAAATAAATATTTGGTACTGTTAATTGTTAAAGCAACACCACCTTGATGAAGAAGAAGAAGAAGAAGAAGAAGAGGGAGGGAGGGGTGAAATGGGAAAAGAATTAGTTGGCTAGGATAGTGTGAAAAAAGTGGCAGTTGGAGCTGGAAAAAAGTGAGCTTTTTTTTGGTTGGTGTCAGAAGATTTTTGAGCCTTTAACTGTGGAATTAAGATCTGTTCCTGTTTAGTTTGTTGAGTTTTTAAGGTACACAAACACATGATTAAAGTAAACTAATTAAGGTTAATAGTTTGAGTTTGAGTTTTGTTAATAGTTTAATTAACATTTAACAACCAAAGCTTTGATATGTTTATGGTTAATTTTTTATTATTTACACATTTTTCTAGTCTAGTAAAATGTTTTGAGAGTTGAATAATTCACTCAAAATCATAATATCACAAAATTTCAAAAATAAATCACAGTAGTATATATCTTTAGAACTTTTTTTTGTATCATTCTCTCCGTTTTATTGTAAAATTTATGATTATCGAATTTATAATTTTTTAATTTAGTATAAAAAAACTATGTCATTTAAGTTATAACTTATTGACTACAATTATTAAATAATTTGAGAAGGAAGGAGTAATCAAATTTATAAACTTTTGTTTCAAAATGTTTAAATCAGTACCATATCATTTGTAGTTAAGAACATGAAGGTATAGAGACAGTAATAATATGAAAAAATTGTCTTCGTTAAAAATTTTGTGTCTATATTTCGTGTCTCAATTTTTACCATTGATTGATAAAGTAGTTGGTAATATAAACTTTAAAAAAAATCTACTAAATAATAAAATTCTCCTTATTTTTCCTTTATTTATAGTTGATGCATGTCTAAAATAGTAATAAATAGCTTTCAGTTTTGACTTTTGATAAAATACTTACACTTAACCCCACCAAACCATTTAATTATAATTTATAATTAGTGCCTTTAACAAAATTCACGTAAGAAAAATACAAATATCTTAGCAAAAAATATATAATTGTCAGTAAATGTATGTCTACGTAAATAATATAATCAATTACAAAAATTCATAATGTGAATGGATAATAGATAACAAACTTTTACAACAGCTTAGACATGTGATATATATAATTTTTTTAAATAAATATTTTAAATCTTTTATTTATAAGTATAAATAATTTTGACATAATTTATTTTTTTAAATTATATTAATTATTTTATTTATCGTATAAACGACTTCATTATGAATATATTTTATTTGGTAAGAAAGAACTATTATAGTTCCATGATCTCAAATTCTACGACAATAAAATTAACTAAAAGATTTACCAAACAAAATATGTTAATAAACAAAAAGTTTATACTATAAATGAGATAAATAATAAAATAAAAAGACAAATTTTATTTAAGTTATTTATATAGTTATTTAATATTAATGTAGTAAGTGTGAGAAGTGTATTAAGTTAGTTTTATATTAAAAAAGTAAAAAAAAACAAAAAATTTATAAAATAAAAGATTTATTAATTTATTATTTTAAAATTTTAAATTAAATATAATATCTTCTCATTTTATGTTATCTCGATTTCAGAGTATAGCTGCTCAGGAAGCCCAACATCCAATTGGACAAAGTTGGCTCAAATTCTTTAATTTGTGGTCTGCGTTTTCATGCCAATCCTAGTTGTGCCACTTCAAAAGATGCTTTACTTTTTCTAACTAAGATTCATTAAAACCCTTTCTAACTAACATTATTTAGGCAGTGGCACCATATTAAATAAGCTAATTAAGTGATTAGTAAAATATCAGAAGCATACAAATATTGTGGATTTGGACCATACGGATCCAACGCCTTTTTTTCAATATCTCATTAATTTAATTAATAATAAAACATATAGCATTATCATTATTTCTATCTTACCTCATGCCCTACTTAACCACATTAGATTAACAAAAATGAAAATGTGATCATGATCATGATCATGTATGCAAGAATCACGTTAGCATATAATTGGTTCCCTTTTAAAGGATTTATTATATAACATTTAACTATTAAGTATCCCTAGAATGACATAAATCAACCAATAAAATGAGGTTAAATCAGCTTAACCAAAAAGGCTACTATATAGTGCTAATTAAACTTACATAAAATAAAATAACTGGTTAGACAAGTGAGTGCATTGGAGATGTGACAAAAATCAAAATAGTAGGAAAGCATTAAGAGGGGAAAATAATAATAAATAACAATACATAATCGGAATTAAGAAAATCATGGACCCTAGATTTCAGTGAAGGGACCCAACGCGGAGTTGAAAAACCAAAAAATAATGAAAAAAAAAACTTTGGAGAAGTTGGGGGTTGAGTCATTGTTGAAGAGGATGGTATTCACACATTTACATCAAATCATTAAAAAAATTATAAGTTTTTTTTAAAGGAGTGATTTAGATAAAGATATCAAAAATATTTTTTTAAGAATCTTTTTTAAAAATTAAAATTTAATACATATAATTAATTAAATTATATTATTTTTATTAAAATTAGATCGAAAAATCAGTTTAGCTAATAAATTAATAAATTAAATTTTAAATTGGTCTAAATTAATATTTTTTTATAAAAAATGACTATAATATTCATATTATAAAAAATAACTAAAATACTCCTATTATATATATATATATATATATATATATATATATATATATATAAATTTTGAAAATTCTAAATCTTAATCCTATAACGACAGAAAAAAAACATCTAGAATTTAAAATTTTTAAAATTAATACATATAATAAGAGTATTTTAGTCATTTTCTATGATAGAGGTATTGTAGTTAGTTTTTATAAAAAATAATATTAATTTAGACCAATTCAAAATTTAATTCACTATTTTTCGATCAAATTATTTTGTCTAGTCTAATATTAACAAAAATAATATAATTTAATTAATTATATATATTAAATTTTAATTATTAAAAAATATCTTAAAAAAATATTTTAAACGTCTTTAAAATAGCTCCTTTTTTCTATTATTAGAGGATTAACCTTTTTGTTCTTCTTATTATTTAATAGCACCGACTAATGTTATTTCCTTTCATTAGAATAGCTCTTTGAAACAAAGCAAACATATATATTACTCTACCATACATGTTAATATTATAAATTGAGAATATTTTTATTTAAATTTAAATTTTTTATTATTAATAATCTTATCATGTATATTAAGAATATATGTTAACTAAACCTATAAACATATAATCACCATTTTAACCTATTACATATTAATCAATAATTAAATTCTTAGAGTAATGGACCACAAGGTGATTAAGAAATTTGATTTAAGTGACCAAACATTTTGGACCAATGTTTTTGCGTTGTCCCTAAGTTATTGTCAACTTGTAAATTTTTATGAAATTTGAACCCCCACAAAAATCCAAAATGTTGTGCTTGGAATATATATACTATAATAATGTCAGCCCCCTACAAGCTAAACATAAATGTTTTTTTTTTTTTTCTCTTGGGAGAATGTGGAGATAAATATAGAGTTTGATGATTGAGAAAAATCACTCTAAAAAATGTTAGAAAAATGTTGATTATTAACAAAATTATTTTATAAAAATTATTAAACAAATATAATTTATATAATATTTAATAAAAATCATTAATTTTTTAAGATAAAAATGTATTTTAAAGTTTTTTTTTTATAAACATGATCCTTCTCTAATTGATTACCATATAATCTTTATTGATACACAGTTATTTATAGAAAAAAATTTGTTGCTACAAGCTATCAATTTATCATTAATAAAGCATCTAATTTATAATCTAATTCTTTTATGATTATTGTGATAAGATATATGACCAATGTGATGATTTTATAGTTTTCTTATTTATTCGTCGTTGTTTTGATTTAAAATTATAAGATTTAATCGTTGTTTGAAATTATTATAGCATTTGTTTATTTTTTTCTCTTTTTGTAATGTATTAAGAAAAGGATAAATTATATTTTTTGTTTTTGAAGTTTGGCAAAAGTTTCAAAAATACTCCTAAATTTTATTTTATTTTAATTTTGTCCTAAAAACTTTTTCTTTGCATCAAATATATTCTTGACGGCTAAATTTTTCAAAAATTTAAGACTAATTTAATAATAATGCATGAAAATTATGCTTGATTTGTTTGTATTGAGGGTTATTCTTATGATTGTTGTTAAATTGGTTTTAAATTTTTTGAAAAATTAGTCGTTAAAGGTATATTTGATGCAAATCGAAAACTTTTAAAACAAAATTTAACAAAATAAAACTTATAGATATTTTTAAAATTTTTATCAAATTTTAGAAATAAAAAATATATTTTACCCTAAAAAGAAAAGCCATACCTTACTAAACTCCCATTATTAACACAATTATGAATTTTTGAGAAGAAAGGTGCATCGAGGTAAGTTCATGCATGTTTCAATTATACAATATGCTCGAAAAATTAACATATTTATTATCTTTTGGAAATTTTAACCATTACCGTAAATTTACTAATTAACATATTACATAATTAATTAAAACTTCATCTTTTTTTATCGAATCTTTGTTGTTGTTTATGTTAGCTTCATACCTTCCTTAGATGTACCTTTTATTTTGACGCGTAGAAATTCAAATCTCCACAAACTTTTAACAAGTAGTGATGAAGAGAAAACCATGTAAATTATAAAATAATAGACATTAAAAATGAATTAAATAATATGTATATTTATATATAAATTTATGATGATTATATATAAATTTATGATCATTAATATATATATATATATATATATATATATAATATTTTTACTGTTATTTTTTTTCTCGTACTAAAGTAAGGAGATGCTACATTGAAACGTGCTTTCATATTTTGGTAAATAATTTAAGAGAGTAATAATTAATAAGTTGAAGAAAAGAATAACAATTTCTCATAAAGTCAATTCCACCCATGTGCCTTTGGAAGACTCGAGTCAAAATAGGTGCACTTTCAGCAAGGTTAACACCTGTATATATATTTGAAATAGAATAAGCTTTTCTCTTTCTTTTTTTTTTTTTTTTTGAGGGACACTCACTAAATATAAAAAATTTAATAATTTTTAGTATTTTTAATTATTATTTAATCAGTATAAATATTAAATTATTTTTAATAAATAAAATTTATTAATTTATATGTATAAATTTTAATAAATATAAATATAAAATATATTAATTTATTGTATAAATTTTAATAAATATAAGTACAAATTATATATTTTTATTATATACAAAATTTTGTTAAATATGAATCTAGATAATTGTTAATTAAATAATAATATTTATTAATAATGTAATATTACTCTATAAATATATAGGTAATTATGTTCGCTAGCATTCATTAAGCAAAAATGAAGTGGTTTGGAACTTATTATTATTATTATTATTATTATTATTATTGTTATTATTGTTATTATTATTATATAAAGAGTTATGTAATTAATATAATTAAAAAAAATATAAGTAGATAATAAAAATATTAAATAATATAAATTTAAATATTTATTTTATTAGATGTGTAGATAATTATTTTAATATTAAAATTTAGATAAATAATTTAAATATATAGTATATTTTTATTTAATTAATAATTATTTATATTATTCAAAAAAATAATTGGTTATTAAACATTTCCCATATAATTAAGTTCAACACAGCTTTGCGGTCTCTGAATAAACAATCCAGCAACGGCGTATAATTGGATGGGAGACAAGTATATATGGCTGGCCATTCTTTCTAAATTTCATCTTATCTTTCTTTTATTTTTTTTTCCTAAAAACAAATTGTATATATTATGGTCCGGTTATTCAGGCATCAAAATTTAATAATTAGATTCTTTAGCTAATATATTATCCTTATTATTCTTTTCTTATACATAATATCTTTATACATTTAGTTTTCGCAGCTAATATAAGAAATTAAATAGAAATAACTCAAATTAAGAAGTTAGTTTAATGTGTTAGAGAATTATCTTGCACTTATGAATTATAAAATTATCTGACTCTTAGACTTTATAGTTAATAAAAAAGGATATATATATATATATATATATATATATATATATATATATATATATATATATATGTGTGTGTGTGTGCGCGTGTGAAAATTTACGTACAATAATTATCCTTATATAAAATTGATAACTAATAATAATTTAATTAAATTTATTTAATAATTTTTAATTATAAACTTAATATAAAAACAATTGTACATGAGTTTACCCCATATATAAACGTTACCTTGCTGTTGAGTTGGAATTTTAAGTTAGTTCATTAATTCATATATAGCCTAATTATTTTGATTCTCTTTCTAATTATAATGCGCATATAAAAATTTCAATTATTTCAATCTTCTAATAAAAAAAAACCTTTATTATATCATAGTATCATATAGGCAGACGTTTGTTTTAAAATATTCAGTATTATATTTGTTACCTTAGAGATTAATATTAAAATTTCTGTTTTTATTATTAAAATTTTAGTATTTTAGTACTTTTAAAAAATAGAGACACAGAGAATTAAAATTTTTTAGAGACGAAAACTAAAATTTTAATAATATTTTATATCTAAAATATTTTCATTTCAATTAATTAATTTTAATTTTATTTTTTATACAAATTAAATTAAAACTTTATTCTTATTTCAATTTCTATCTTTCATTTTACACTAAATAGTAAAATACTAAAATTTATTTCAATTTTTATCTTTAAATCTCTATCTTTTAATCTAAATCTTTTTATCTATATTTCTCTACCAAACACTACATATAGCTTAGGAAAATTACACATCACATGCAATATGGGACCCCTTAAGCTTTAGAAATTAATGGAGGTTTCTAGCTAGCAAGGCAACACCTCACAAGAATGAAGCATGACACATATCATATTATATCATATGTTTGTTTTATTGTGAAGATTACTATGTATGTGTGTATATATATATATATATGTTGTACTTTAATGTCTTATGTCACATCCCATGTGAGAATCATATGTACACAAAAACATATAATACTATTGTTCCTCCATATAATTTAGACTCTGCTTTCTAAATTTTACATTTTTAAGGTGAGATGTTTTTTTATGGGTAAATTCTATGGTGTTTATAATTTAGTATTTAATTTTTGTTTAATTTATTTTTTATAATAATTTTTAAATATTTGATAATTATTTATTTTTATATTTTTAAAATTAAATATTAATTTTTAACTCTTTTAATAAATTAAACAAATATTTTTAGACATTATAACAATCACCTTTCTTATTTTGGTGGTTAGAGATTTAGAATATGAAAAGTATACTAATATATGACCCTTTTTTTGAAAAAATAAAATAAAATATATTTAAAGAGGAGATATTATTAATTGTTATTTTTTTAAAAATTTATTATATATAGTCGGCTATAGAATTATGATAAAGACCTAACATCGATGCATGAATTATGATATGCACCTGAGTGAAGATGTAAACTATGGCGGTCCTTTATTATTATTAAAGAATATTTCATAAATAATATGGATATGGTGCAAAATCTAATTTCTTAACGAACTTGCTTCTAGCCAGGGGGAGAGGGGGAATAGCCCCAAATTTTTAATTTTTGTTAAAAAAAAAAATAATAGACGTAGTTCCTTTTTTTCTTATTTTCCAGTTCTCTCTTTTTTTTGGTATATTTTTTCAGTCCTTCTTTCATTCATCAAAAAAATCAGTTTATTTTTATATAATATTAATAAAATATAATAGTTTTAGGTTTAGTCTAATAATTTATTTTATTTAAAAAATAAAAAATATATTTTTTTTTAATATCTTCATTTACTCAAATTTTTTACTTTTATTTTATAGCAGGTATAGAGATGATAATGGAGTACAATGTACAATGAGTTACAAAATGAACATCTCTTATACTATTTAGAATAACTATCTAAGTATTATAAATAATAAACATCTTTTCAAAAATTTAAATTAATTTTAGGATTAATCAAAAATCAAACTTTTGACATTTCAGATCTAGAGCTTTAATACTATTAGTCATGATACCACTCATTCTAAATATTTTAACTGATAAAAAAGATAATACTAATAGTTATATCTCTAATACTTCCTAAATCTCTATCGTGCACATTGTATAAAAATTCCATTGACTTCTCATATTTTTTCTAATTGAAAATATTCCAATGTATTATTGATTATTATATAAAAAGAATAAAACAAAGTTGGTCGAAAATAACTTAATTGATTGCTCCAGAACGCTAAATTAATTAAGGATAGGTTTAATTATTCTGTTGATTTTTATAGACTAAATTTTTAATTAAATTTTTATATTTTTTATTTTAATTGAGTTTTTATACTGTTTTTAATTTTGTAATTATGTTATTTTTATGTTAAAAATATTAAAATTAACATAATATTTTTATTAAAATACATGTGGTCAAAGATTTAATTAAAATTTTAATTATAAATATCTTCTATTTACGAAGAAATATTCAATTAACTCTAATAATATATTTTTTACACTATGAAGGACTTAATTACAAAATTAAAACAATGTAAAGATTCAATTAAAAAAAAAATAAAAAACTAATTAAAAATTTGGTAAAATCATAGAGACTAATCGAGTAATTAAACCTTAAGGATATTAATATATTTTCTTATTAATTATTATAAAGCTTGGATTTTTTTAAATAAATAATTATTTATAATATGCTACCAATTATTTATTTTGGTAACTAAAATAATTAAATTATTTATTTAAAAAAAATCCTTCAAAGCTAAGTTACGTTGTTGTCATGATTCATGAACATGCTATGTTGTGCATCATATAATCAAGATTTTAAAGACGTAAATCAATTGACGATATGAGGAGAAAACAATGAGGATGATGATGACAACAAGAGTGGAAAAATATAATATAATTATTAGTGAAACAATATATAATAAAGAAAAAGCTAATAATTAAGAATAAAAACATACATACCTCTGAAGAATAGAATTGGATTAAGAGTGTATTTCTTCAACTCTAACTTGGATTAATTTATGTTAATATGTATATGTATGTGTTTAAATAAATGAGACCACAAATAAAGTGTCACAAGCCAACTTTTGTTAGGTTAATTTCTTCTCTTTCTTTTGTATGTGTGGTGGGTTACTCTCAAAATTATATATACATTTAATTTCGCACGTGGTGCGGAACTAAAATAAAGGATTAAGTACGATTTTAATCCTTAATATAAAGGTCGAAAATTTACGGAGGAAAAAGAGAATCGGAGAGAGGGAGAGGGAGAAAGAAGAGCGTGGGGGGAGGGGGGAAGGTAACGCCGCCATGCTGCCGCTTGTGATGGAGAGTACGGAATCTTTATGTGGCTGCCGTTGTCGCTACTTCATTCCTCGCCGTTCTCATCGTAATTCATAGTGTCGCCACCATTGCTGCAACACTTTTTTCTTTATTTTTTCTGTTTTTGCTTTTACATCTGGTTTTGTTTTTGTTGTTGCCCTAATTTCATTATCCATTGTTGTTGCTGGTGTTATTCTTCTATGTGTTGTTGTTGTTTCACTGCTTCTGTTTTCTGCTTTTGTATTCTACTTCTGCTTTTGTTTTTATATTCTGCCTCTTCTTGCTTCTGTTTCTGCATTTCGGAAAGAACAGGGAAGAGCATTTTCGTCTGAAGGACAATTTTAGAACAAATTAAAATCTTTGAGACCATTTTATAGTGAAAAAAAAGTCAAAGACGAAATAAATTTTCGACCTCTACATTAAATAACAAAATCGTACTTAACCCTAAAATAAATTAGTTTTATATATAAAATATTATTTAATAAAAAAATTAAAAATTAATTTTAAATTTAAATAAAATAATTATAAATATATTATATATTTTAGTGCTTAAAGAAGTTCATCGTCACTTAATACATATATATGTTTAGTAAACTTAAATACTACGTAAGAATAAATGTAAGACAAATATAAATATAATATTTTAATAATTAAAAATAACATTTATCTTTTCATGAATTATGATATTATATATTTTTAATATTATTATTATAACTAATAATATTTTAAAATATAAATCGTAAAAAAAAGGTGACATATAAATGATAAAAGTAATATCTAATTGATAAATATAGTTAAATTCAAAAGAAAAAAAAATTATAAAAATATTATAGATCTCGTTAGGGAGATAATGAACTATTTGTACAATGTGTATGGACTATTGAGTTACAAAATGAACATCTCCCATATTATCTAGAATAACCACCCGAGTACTAAGGATTGAACTCTTGATCTTTCGGATCTAGAGCTCTAATACAATACCATAATACCACTCATCCCAAAAAGCTTTAACTGATGAAAAAAAGTAACACTAATAATTATATCTCTAATACTCCCTAAACCTCCATTATTCACATTGTACAACAATTCTATTGGCTTCTCATACTTTCCCAAATATCATATATTATAGTATTTTAGGTATTCATCATTTCACATATAATGAACAAATAGTTTAGTAAACTAAAATAAAAAATTGTGACCATCAACCAAATTTAAACTTTTAATAATTGCGTAAAAAATATTAGCAAAAAGACGAAGAAAAAGAGTGAGAAGCATAAGATTACATAAGAAGAGACAAAAAAAAATGTGTGAAGTGAATATTAATTTATATAATAAATATAAATAAAAGTGAGAATAAAAAAAGAATGAATTAAATTTTATTAACCAATTTACATCTATTAAAAAAATAATAACATTATTATATTAAAATCTACACAGAAATAAAGAGTTAAAAGATAACACTAAACACTACATAAAATTATAAAAAAAATAAAAAGTGATGTGATGATAGAAAAATTATAAAATGATGATTTCATTAAAATATTTATATGACAATATTAAAAATTATCTAATATGTCAAGAATTTATTGTGTTATTATTTGATTATCTTTTTTATACGTTATAAATAAATTGAAAGATAGAAAGATAAATAAAAAGATTTTTTAAAAAATAAAAATTTTCTCTAAATAAAATATGTAATATTAAAATTTAGACTATTGATATGAATAATATTTTTTTATAGAATTAGATAATTTAGTGTGTGAAACTATAAGATTAATGATAAATTGATTATATATAGATGATTCGATGTTATTTTCTATAGTAGTATAAATATAGTTCTAAGATAGATGTTTTTTTCTATGTTATTGTAATGAATAACATGATAATTTTATATGAAATTTAAAATTTTATATGTCATTCATTTGTTATGACACTACTTTGTGCTCTCCTATAATATACTATAATAGATAGATCATATATAACAAAGTGTGGGAGAATTTTTTTTTTTTCAAGGTATTTTCTACTTCGGCAGGCTAACGATTAATTTACTGTGGATTGGAGTTTTATTTAAGATTTATCGTTAGTCAATAAGTTACTATATGTATAAGTCAGGACTTAAATCCCAATACTTATCTTTTTTTTTTGATAAAAATCACTAACACTTACTTAAACATTAGCCAACTTGATTAAATAAGCTTTCTCTATTTATATATTATGGCTGTTTCCACACGTGGCTTTCAATAGTGTGCAAAATTCGGCCATCCGAAATTCAATTCAATCTGAATTCAAAGTATATTTTGTTGAGTATTTGGTATCATTTTTTAGTTAAATTTAAATTATGTTTCAAACGACTTAACCCAATCTAAAATCATATCATATAATTAAAATATATATTATAATAAAATTAATAATAAATTTTATATTTTTTATATTATATAATGTCATTTTATTTTTAAAATAATTTATTTTTTATGTAAATAATGTATATAATATTTCTTAAATTTAACTTGTAAAAATCATATTTTATTAATTTATTTATAAAATCATATATATCAATTATATATTAAGACAATCTAGTTTGATTAACTCGATTTATTTCGAATTAATTTAGTATTGAATTCGGATTTTTATAATAAATATGATATAATTTTAAAATCGAAAACAGATCTAGCAAAATTCAGTTCAACCCGGTCACACCCCTAGCTTTCATCGGCAACAAGTATTAATAATGTATAAAATTACTTACTTAGTTACACCATAAAACAAACTAACATAGTATATATATAATGACTTGCCTATTTAGTTTTAGGCTTGTTTTGTGACCTATTTTGTTTGATTTTTTTTTTCAGTCATAAAAAAAACTAACATGATATGTAAATTTAGTTTGTATGTTTCATACATTTATATTCACATGTCTGCATTTTATTCATTATGTTAGAATATATTAAAATTAATTAATATTTATTAAAATTATTTAACATATTTAAATATTTATTATAGAATATTATATTTTTATTGAACTTTTTAATTTTAATATGGAGAGAAGGTTGGTGTATAGCAGAGTTATGAAGGTATATGGTGTTTCACCAGGATATGAGGATTGCGCAAGACAAATCGGACCGTCCGATTGGAGGTACTAAAAACCCTGGATTCGATTTGTGTACTGGCAGAAAACCTGGATCCGATTTCAGAAAATTTTGGGTCCGATTTGTGTCCCTCTCTCTACAATGAAATAGGACGATCCAATTTCTTCCCACTAAAACAAAAAATTGAATTTCGTCACAATCGTATATATCTCCCCAGTACTCCATAACTCAGCATAACTCACATGTCAACCTCATATTAAAAAAAATTAACCTATTTTTATTATCTCGATTTTTTAGTAATTATAAATATTCTTATATATTATATAATTTTATACAATTTAAATACATACAAATTCTTTCTATATTACTATATCTTACCTTTCTAATACATTATATGCATGAATGAATGAATAAATTCGAATGGTAGATATTTAAAGACAAGAAGAATCGATTAATTTCGAGAGTTACTTCTACTTTCATTCCATGCCATGCCATCTTTTTTTTTCCTCCTAATTTTACTTTCTTTTTGGGTCTTTCTCACCTTTTTTTTATTTTTTTTTTTCTGAATATATATAACTCTATGATAGTATATTATTCAACTGCTTATAAATTCAACATTTATTTTTCTTATAATTATCATCGTCTGAGAGTGGTGAATGGGAAAGAATGAGAGAGGTGAAGTACCGAGTTAATAGTTTTTATTAGGATTGATTGTATAGTTGGTTAAAGGAATGAGATAGAAAAAAAATGATAAAAATGATATTCTATATAGAGTCAATTTTAAATTAAACAATTTTATGGATACAATGTTAATTTAATTTTTTTGTAGTTAATTTTGTCAGTAGTCAAATTTTTTATAAATGCCTATTTACTCTAAAAAACCATTAAATTTAATATTAGTTTACATATATTTTAATTAATCTTTAAATAATATATTACTTATTACAGAATTCTCCATAAACGCAAGTGAAGAATATAAATACGCAGACAAATTAATAATATTTAACTAAAATAATTAAATATATCTCACCATTATATATCAAACTTGTATGCTAATAATAAAAAGGAGGCAAACATGCCTTGATCCAAAAGTATAAATAAAAAGTCCAGAAAAAAAAAAAAAGATTAAGCTAGGGTAATATCCAAATAGGAGAACAAAAAAGATTAACATCTCATAATACTCTTTCACAACTATCATCTTCTAAATTGAAGATGCCAATATCATGACCCCAAGTATAATTTATTGGGCGTAATTCATTCATATTATCAGTAAAATAGATCATATTTTGTTTGCAATTGCTTGCCAATAACTGAACTGAAGAATTGAGTCCAACAATTAATATGTAATTCCCTAAATCATATATTCTTGACCATACTTTTGAATTTTCATTCAATTTATAAACATCGAATTTGATAACTCTGCCAACAATTTGTTGGCTCCGGATAAAGAACATGTCTTACGAGCATCAATAAACTTCCATCATCACAACCAACCAAATAGTTATATTGGGAAATAGAGCAGTCAAATTCATCAGGTATCCCTTCATAAACTCTGATCACTGCTAGATCTGAGCTCCATTTAAGGGTCTGCTGCTGGCTAATGGGTTGCTGCATGCACAAGGCGGGGTTCGAACTCCCGACACTTGCTTAAGCGGACGAGTGAGCTGACCACTCGACCAACCCAAGTTGGTTCTTTTTGGTTTAAGGATTTGCCGCTGGCCAATGGATTGCTGCATGCACAAGGTGGGATTCGAACTCCCGACACTTGCTTAAGCGGACTAGTGAGCTAACCACTAGACCATGCACAATTTCCCCATGATCTGTTGGAAACTTGATCCATCTCGGATTATTGGGCTTAAAATAAAAGCCAATTTTTTTACTATTTCCATATATGGCCATGGCCTTAAAATCATCATTGTTAGGTGCTGAATTCGTAATAACCTTCGAAACATTGACTGTACGCATGTAAACCGTATCTAGAGTGCCAACATACTCCTCAGAATCATAAGTGCATTTGTCGCCATGAATATCAATTACATTGGGAAGAGTTGAAATCGGAGGAAGATCGAAGCAAACCTTTGTAAATGGATTTATCATTCGGATGGTGCCTTCATCTATTGATACGGTTATTATCCATCCATGACAAGATCCACGAATGACGTTGTTTTGTATCTCTCGCATTGTAAGATGGTAAATCTCCTTCTCTTCAAGAATACGGGTTTGTCTCTGACTTAATTTTGAGAGGGTGTCTGCGTATATCTTAGAATTTTGGGAAGATTTCTTAGCTCTAGGTAACAGCAGCCATGGAACTTTGTTGCCACTGGGATCTGTGGAAGATTGAAGTTCCATTGCTTGCAAACCAATCGAAATTGAAGGTATTCATCGTATGTTTGCCCACTGATCAACTCTCCCCATATCTGAATCGCTAGCCTCCAAATGAGAGACTAGTAAGGAGGGTTTTAAATCCTCTAAATTTTGAATTTCACTTTAAAGAGTAAAATTTGATATAAGTGGGACCAAGAAAAAATATGAGAGAAAAACCATTTAAGGGTGAGAGATCAAACTTTATTCTTTAAAATAAAATTTAAAATTTAGAGGATCCAAATCCAGTAAAAAGTGGGCTGTTTTCTTAGTAGGTAATTTAGTGTGTTACTTTCTTTATATAGGCTTGTTTGGGTGAACTGCTAAAAAAATATCTATGTCTGATATTATGAAAAAGTAAAAATAGTTTTATGTTTTAATATTTCATACAAAAAGATCTTTTTATTTATCAATTATCTTTTTATTTATTTATTATATAAAAAATATCTTTTTTAAAAAATATATTTTAAAAAAATATAAATTACAACTTTTTAAATTTTTTTATTTTTTTAGTATTTTTATTTTTATTACTAAAAATTTACTAAACAATTAAAAAATATTTGTTTCATTAAAAAAAAAATCTTTTTTTATTAAAATAATAGCACCAAAACAAACATTATATCAATCACAAAAAAAACCACTGTATCCGTCCAAAATCCAACTGAAATTTGGGTTTGAAATGTCGTTACAATTGCTTTTTGTTTTTAAAATAAATTCAAATTTCTAAGTTCAATATTATATAACCTTATAAGAATATTTTAATGTTTTGAATTTCAAATTCAAATTTATAAAGACAAATTATATAAATAAAACAAACTTAGTACAATATTACGCAAATTTTTTAAATTAAATAAGATTTTATTATATTTTTTAATATTTTATTATCGTTAAGCTTTCATAATTTTAATACAAAAAGTAATAAAAATATGTATTTATTATTTTTTTACTTTGATGTCTCTGCATATATACGAAGAACATCTAAATTTAAGATATTAGATTTGTTTGGACGCTATTTTTGAAAAAAGATCTTTTTTTTAATAATATTTTCTTAAAAGATCTTTTATAAAAGTAAAAGTAATTTTATGTTTGGATATATCATTTAAAAATATTTTTTTATCTATCTATTATGTTTGAATAAAATAAGATAAAAGAATTTTTTTATTCATTTATTATATGACAAACATCTGTTTTTTTTTAAAAAAAATTAAAAATATATAAATAGTAATATCTCAAAAAAGATGTTTTTTATTTTTTTAATGATTTTATTTTTATAATTAAAAATTTGTCAAATACACTAAAAAATAAAAAAATTACTAAAAAAATTTTTTTGTTATCAATTTAATGGTGTCTAAACAAGCACATTAAATAAAATACAGGTTTTATTATTATTATTGTCGTCGCCGTCGTTGTAGCACAAGGTGTCTTTTCCTTTCTTTTTTAACTGATTCATGATAAATATATTTTCATTAATGCAATCAAACGCCATTTTCTTGAATAGTCACAAAAAAGAATGCCATTTCTTGAATTGATTTTTTTTTTCTAATTGGTACACGCGAGCGCGCTCTCTTAAATATTTGTATATTTTACTTTTTACATAATTACTTGATATATTTTAATAAATAATTATTTATTAAATACTGATATAATAATTGGTGTTTTTATTCTAAAATAATTACTTTATAATTTTTACATTTACTCTATTGTTAATAAAAAATAGGACAAATCATATAAACAAACAGAATGAATTTCAATTTTACATGAATGTCTTAAATACAAAAAATTAACACAAATATCCTAAAATTATGTAAATCGAAGCAATATAATTCGATTTATATTAATATCATATAAGTCGAATCCATATGATTTAAATTAGCTAGTGTAACAACAAATAAATATAAATCGAATCCAATAGATTTGATTTATTAAGGAGGAGCACTACATGTATTAAATCAAAACTTGTTTCGAATTACCACTATTAATAAACTATAGTAAATTGAATTTAATCGATTATTTACTTGTATAGGCATGGAATTTGATTAAATCAACTTTATTTAATTTAATTCATTAAAATAGTATGTGTTATATAAATAGAATCAGAACGTAAAGTGTTTAATGGAGTAGAAATTATAATGGCCAATGAGTTATAACTCAAATGGCATAGTTGTTATATATTCAATTAAGAAGTTGCGGGTTCGAATCCTCTATTTTTGGTAAAAAAAAAAAAAAAGAAAAGAAATCATAATGGTAAGTGAAAATAGTTTTTTTTTTTTTTTTGAAATAAAGATGTATTTTAAGATATTATGGACATGATGGTGTTCACTCAGACTGAAGTGTATGTATGTGCTTCTAATGGACAATGTTAATTAATAAGGATAAGATGTGCTAAAATTTTTCATGCGAATATGTATTAAGATTAGAACTTAGAGAGATTCCACATTTTTATTATGCATGAATAATATAGCATCTGGTGAATGAGATTGATAATTGATAATGACCCTTAGAGCCAAATGGTTGAATTACATCTACATCTCCAAAAGTAGCTAAGTAAATACAATTTACTCTCTAAATATAACCAAATTAAAAAATGGACTAAATAAATTGTTCTTAATATCAAAGCATCTAGTTTGGTTTTTCTGCAATTTCTAAGTCACAACTTTATATTAAGAAAAAATTTAAGCCTTAGCTTCATCATAGATATTCATGAGCCTTTCCATAATACCTGTTAATCACATGACACTGCCACAATACAAAGAATTAATTAGAACTTATCATTTTGACACATAAATTAAGCTGTTATCATTAATATCTAAAACTAACCTTCTTTGATACAGGAGGAGAATCAGGACTTTGAACAGGATAGAATTTGTAAAATCTCATATTCTCAAATGCAACTTTAGTTTCCTCACTCATTTCTTCAATGGCTTTTCTTCTAGCTTCCCTTGCCTTAAAATCAATGACAAAAATCAAGAAACATATGAAGTACGGACACTTCGTTGAGTTGTCGTGTCCGCGTGACACATTTCGGACACGACACTCATCGACACTCGTTCGACACGCGTGTCTGCTGTGTCCAATCGTGTCTTAATAAAAAATAAAAAATTCTTTTCTGGACACACTTGGACACACCTAAATACCATCACGTGTCCAGCCTTATTCTTAATATATATCGTTGAAATGAGTTTAGAAATAATATATATTATTATTTATTAAAACAAAAAATATTTTAGATACTTTTATATAGTTAAAAAAAGACATTAAAAATAGTTAAAAAATTATTTTATATTTTAACAGCAATAAAATATAAAAAATTCATTGTAATTTATCTAAAAAATACTTTATATTCTATATATATGCCGTATCTCCGTGCCTTATAAGTTTTTAAAATTCGAGTATCTACGTGTCCTGTGTTTATGTCCGTGCATCATAGCAAGAAACAAAAAGAAAAAGAAAAACAGATGTGTATGCATATTCAGAAGTCAGAACCAAAGAAAATTCATTATACCTCTTTATTAGCTTTCTTTGCTTCTTGTACTTTTTCCTTCACAAAATCCTATAACAAAAAAGAAAGAGAATCAGCCATTGAAATCAAGTTGAAAAAATTAGTTGAAAAACTTGCATGCATGTATTCCTACCTTGAACTCATCTTTTTGATCTGCTGATAATTCCTCATCTTTTATGAGCTCATCACTGAACTCCTGTGTGGAATATTATTATAAAGCAAGAAATGTCAATGCTTTTCTAGTTTCTACTTAAAAATTTATCTTCTACTTAGAAAGTTGAACCTGACAGAATCATAAACATTAGAAAGTTAATCTGCCTTTACCTCAAGATCATTGAACTTCCAATCAAATGAACAAAAGACCTGCAAAATAAACAAATGTATCTAAACATGTCATGCAAAAATGGGGATCTCAAGCAACACACAAACACTGTTAAAATTTTTAACTAACAATTTGTATAATAACAAGATTTAATTATTCTGTTGGTCCTTATAGTTTTACTGAATTTTCAATTAGGTCCCTATACTTTTTTTTCTTTTCAATTAAGTCTCCATATTATATCAGATTTTGTAATTAAGTCTCTACCGTGACAAAAACATTGGAATTAACATAATATTCTATTAAACAAAACGAATATGCTTAACACTTGACTGCATATTCTGTATAGTTTAACAGAATATTCCGTTAATTCCAATATTTTTATCATGGTAGAGACTTAATTACAAAATTTGATATCGTCTATGAAAATTTGGTGAAACTGAGAACCGGCAGAATAATTAAACCTAATAATAATTACCGGCTTTGGCTCTGTTGGAAATAGTATTTGAACCTCAGTACTTTGTTCAAGTTCATCTTCCTTGAATGGATGGTAGAAATCTTAAAAAAGAATGACAGTTAAAGGAAACAAATTAATCAAATATTCCTTGTTCTATCTGATAGGAAATATACAACATAGTGTGATCAATAATTAAGAAGTTAAGCCTCAAACTAATTACTACTCACATGGCAAGCAATACTCATACTTTTTCACTTGATCCAACTTTAAATGTTTCAAAGCAGCCCTGCATCACATTGAATATATCACACATAAAATCAGAACTTCTCTAATCAATAAAATATTATCATTTTCCAACCTGAATTCTGAAACAAGCTACTGATACTATACTAAGGTATTTGAATCAAAGATGATGGCATACCTCCTTTGGGTGCAACTCAAGATAAATATTTGAGATTTCAATCTGTCAATGTTGAAGAAGGCAAATTCAGGAATAACCAAAAATTTCACAACAATATGAATAAAACAATTCCGAGGGTAGACGAATTAAAATGTGTACCGATCCTCTGAGGGGATGTATGGAATCCAATCCATTTTCATTTGTTTCATGGGAATAATCTCTTCAGTCTCTCTCTGAACAGAGATAATCCCAATTTTATCAGATGGAGGAAAAGGTGACACTACCTGTTTTTTCATAAGAGAATTGGAGCATTTTTAATAATATAGTGAAAACTTCAAGTTTTCTATTATCAAAAGGTGAAAACTCAGGTGAAATCGACTTTATGTGAAATTGATATCTGAGAGCCGTTAGGTGAAAATTTAGTCAAATTAGTCAAATCATCTAACAATCCAACAAACAAACCTCTGTTCCAACAAGGAATACTTCTCTCCACAAATCTTGCTAGAGAATACACATCAACAAATGTTTATTTATCAGTAAATGCATACATGTATATACATATATTAATGCATAAATTGAAGGAGATGATTCATCTGCTATTTGGATTATAACTCTATACCAAATCTACAATCTATCAACAAAGCTGATAATGCAAAGTTACTGAAGAAACATGTAAATAAAATAAAGCAACATTGTAGAAGTAGAAACAAGCAAAGAATGCATACCAAGTTGCGTTTTTCATCGAAGTGCTCGTCATGCAGCTCAGGGTTATCTTCAGATTCTGAAGGTGGTTTTGTGGAATGTTTCTTGGAATGTTGAGGTTCATGCCGCGGTTCTCTCCGCCTCTTAGTTCCTTTCCTTAGTGTAACGTACCGTACAAGGTTGCATTTTGAAAGAGACTGAGAAAATCAATCACTATATATACGTAGTTTATATATTTAAATAAAAAGGCTTTCAAACCTTCATCATAACTTGATTGTGTAATTTAATCGAATAAATTTATTTAATTTTAAGTTTTGCTAAGCTATAAACACTCTTACAATGTGTTGTTGGAACTAAAAGCATAACAAGTTAACAATAAATCAAAAGAAAATGCTAAGAAGAAACAGAAATGAAAGTGCTTAGAGAAATCATTATAGTTTTGTTTAGTGAACTATATCTAAAAAAAAATACCAATCTTGTTGAAAATCATCATGTAGATCAAATATAAAAATGAAGAAGACAAGTATTTAGTTAACTACCAAAAAAACTGAAAAGAAAATCAGAAGTAAAACTGTAGAATACAAATTACTATCAAGAAAAAGAAGCATCTATTATTCTCAATCAACTAGTTATGTTATAATAAGCGAGAAGGTTTTTTGACATATAAGAATAAGTGTAAACAAGATTATTCATAGATTTTTTTCTGAGCAAAGAAAACTGACAAAAAGAGTAAAAATAAAATATAGTATTTATAAAGTACAAGTACATTCAGTGTGTGTTAGCATTTAAATTGTTTTTGCCAAATTAATCACAAACAATAAATCTCATAAACAATGAAACAAGAAGAAAAAGTGAATGAATCTAGATTTAGAGTTCATAATCTTACTTTAAATACAATATAGCGGCCACGGTGCTTTGATGGTGACATGGTATGAAATTAGGGATTTACATGAAATATTAAGAGAATTATTAGTGAAATTAAAGATAATTGAGAGAGAAGAAAAGAATGACTCAAATATTCTGTAATGGTTAATTTACATTTTTACCATTTACTTTTATTGATCATAAAAATTTGAACAATAACAAACTAATGACAAATTAATCACCTATTATCTATCTTAAATATAATAATATTTTTCAAACAAACAAGAAAAAGTAAATATATAAATTTTAAACAAAATCAGTAAATCACAATAAATTTCACAAAATTTTTGACTGAAGTGGGAGAAGAAAGCTAAAGAGGATAGAATAGAACATAGAACTAGTTCACATGCAACTCAGAAACTCAGAACTGAACCGAACCTCGTAGCTCTTAAACTGTGTCAACAATACGAAGATGCCATTGATTCTTTGTCCATGTAAGTCTCTCTGCTTTCCCAATTGGACTTTACCTCTTAGCCATGTCACTGCTTTTCGCAACAATTTCCATAGAAACCCCATGAAACTCCCATATACAGAACGCGATAAATTTTCAATTTTGAGAGCTGCCCATGTTGAATTTTCCTCGATGAGTGAGAAATTTGATGGCTTTTCTAGTAATCAGTCATCTCACGAAGCTCTTGATGGTGAAGGGACCCAAGACCAAGAGCATGCTAAGCTTGAGTTGCGCCACAAGCCTTCACCAACTACTGCAAAAAATGAGGTTGTTAGGGAATCAGAGAGAGGTTCTAAAGAAGATGAAGCTTTGTCGCCATTTTTGAAGTTTTTCAAAGGGAATGGTTCTGTGGAGGAGAGAAAAGAAAATGGTGGGCTGTTAGAAGTTTCTAAGGAAAGAGATGATATGGTTGATGAGAGTGAAGAAGTTAAGAAGGATAATGCTGAGTATTATGAACCAAAACCTGGGGATTTTGTGATAGGAGTTGTTGTTTCGGGTAACGAAAGCAAGCTCAATGTCAATGTGGGTGCAGAATTACTAGCTACAATGTTGACAAAGGAGGTGCTTCCCTTGAATACTAGAGAAATGGAACACTTGCTATTTGATTTGGAAAAGGATGAACAGAATTTTAATGTTCAGGGTAGGATGGGAATTCTGAAGAATGAAGATGCAATCAATGGGATTCCGGTTACACAGGTTGGAACTGTTGTGTTTGCTGAGGTTCTTGGTAGAACACTTACTGATAGGGCTTTGCTTTCTAGCAGAAGGCTCTTCCGCCGCATCGCCTGGCATCGACTGAGGCAGGTTTTTCTCTTTCCGACATGCCCCATAAAATGCTTAATATATAGTTCATTGGAAATTTATAGAATTTGTAAGTTGGATGTGATCATTCTCTTTTGGCTAGTTAATTGGAAACTAGGTAGCATGGACATGACACTAACAGATGAAAATGGCAAATTCTGAAGATCATGACCTGAATTTAGAATACAACTTATAAATATATCTATGGAAAGAAACAGCCATATTGATACAAAATTTATTTTGAAAAAATTAAAGTAGAAGTTGAAGGATATAGGCTAGGAGTATCTGTCACCAATACCGCAAACCATTTTTTAATTTTATGCTTCCTAGGCTGATAATGTTGGAATTCTTTCCCTAGTATCATCCATGTTAAA